>NC_133502.1:188156363-188459393 GCF_049354715.1 Callithrix jacchus
CTCAGGGCAGCTTTTTAGAGGCCTCCCGTCCTTTCAGGCTCTACCAAGGCTCAGACTGGCCTTTGCCTGTGTGGCCTCTTTGGATACATGGAGGACACCAGGTCTCCCTGGCAGAGCTGTGCCCCTCTCCCACCGAGCCATTCCCCATCCATTTTCATCTCCCCTGTTCTTTGTCCAGGCTCCTGTGACCTTATTCCAACAGTAGATCTCATCACAGTGGTTGATAAGAACTGTGTTTGAGTCTGGGCACGGTGGCTCATGCCTATAATCCCAGCACTTTGGGAGGCCAAGGCAGGCGTTTGAGACCAGCCTGGCCAACATGGTGAAACCCCTTCTCCACTAAAAATACAAAAATTAGCCAGGCATGGTAGCACACACCTGTAATCCCAGCTACTCAGGAGGCTGAGGCAGGAGAATCACTTGAACCTGGGAGGCAGAGGTTACAGTGAGCCTAGGTAGCACCATGCACTCCAGCCTGGGTGACAGAGTGAGACTGTCAAAAATAAAAAAAAAGGAAGAAGAAGAGGAGGAGGAAGAGGAAGAAGAAAAGAACTAGATGCAAGCCCCAGGTCTACCGCTTCCTACTCATGTGTCTGAGAAAAGTGACCCAAACTTTCCAAGACTCCATTTCCACAGCATTACAATGAGGTTAGAAAGAGTGCCTTTCTCGAGGCTTCTGCTGAGGATTGAATGAGATGCACGTGGAGCCCGTACAGAGCCCCACACAGTGCCTGGCACACATGGGGACCAAGTGGTCCTGTGCCATACTGTGATGAGGGTGACCCTACAGCATTGCCTGTCCTGGTCCTTCCATTCCCTCCCCAGCCACCTCTTCCACTGAATGCAGCAAGCACCTCTACCCTGCTCCGCCACCTGGAACTTACTCTGGCTTCCAGTGGCATCAGGACCACCTGACATCTGTTGGCTTTCCTGACATTCCTCATCCCGCCAACACACTTTCTTCACAAGCCATCGGCAAACCCAGTTCTCCTAGAAAGCCTTCCGTCCCCTGTTCCGGGTGGGGTTGGTCATCCTGGATGTCTTTGGCCCCTTGGCCCATAGATGCATTTAGAACTGTGATTCTGTGTTCTTCTCTGGAGGAAAACCCATGTTTTCTCATTGGGACTGTGAATACTCAGATCAGCAGAGGTGGTGCCTTTGGTCTGCCTCTGTCCCCCTAGTATTCCTTTTCTGGGTGGCTCACATCCACGCAGGTGGCTGTGTCTGGGTTGTTGGCCAAAGGGCATCATCTTTTCTGTCATACCTAGGGAGATATTATGGAGACAATTCCACTTCAGTATTTGCAAGGCAGGGACAAGTGTTTTTTCAGGTGTTCCCTCTGCCCCCAACATATCCAAAATTGAAACAGTAGGCCATGCGTTTTGGAGGGAAGGAATCCAGAATAACTTTCATCAAAGTGGACTAGCGTATGGAAGAGAAAAAAGAGCATACATGGATGCCCCTCACGTTAAAAAACACAGTAGCTTTCCATGTCAACTGGGACTATAATGAAACTCGAATGAAGACTTCAGTTTTCCTTTCTCCAACTACCTTGCTTTCTTTTTTTTTTTTTTTTGAGACAGAGTCTCACTCTATCACCAGGCTGGAGTGCAGTGGTACAATCTCGGCTCACTGCAACCTCTGCCTCCCAGGTTCAAGCAATTTTCCCACCTCAGCCTCCCGAGTAGGTGGGATTACAGGCACATGCCATGACACCCAGCTAATTTTTGTATTTTTAGTAGAGACAGAGTTTCACCCTGTTGGCCAGGATGGTCTCCATCTCTTGACCTCGTGATCTGCCCATCGTTTTCTTGAATATAGGTCAACATAAACCTAGTGTATGAGACTCTAAAGGCATGGCAGCGACAAGTGTGGCTTTGGGTATCTTGGATGGCACAGCTTGGAAAAGTGCCATGGCACCTGTGGGCCTGAAAACCATGTTGACTGCGCCACTTGTCCCTTTGTTCTCTCACCCAACAAACACAAGCCTTGTGCAAGGCCCAGGGACACAGGAGACTCAGGCCCCACCCTCTGGTAGCCTGTGGGACAGGGCAGACAAGTAACAATCATGGGCCCTGCTGTGAGCCAGCGCAGGAGCAGCAGGAGTGCAGGAGCAGGAGGCGCTCAGTGAGGAGTGGCACGAGGGACCACCTAATGCCTCTCCACCCTCACCTCTCTCCCTCGTCAGGTACTGGAAGACATTGGGATGCCCATGGATGATGATCAGTACGCCCTCCTGGCCACTAAAATAGGCTTTGAGAAGGAAGGGATGAGCTATCTTGATTTTGCGGCAGGATTTGAAGGTACCTAATGGCCAAGTGCTCACCCCGTGGATGCATCCTGGGTGGCACTGCAGGTTTCTGGTAGCAGTGCCACCAGGCCACTCAGGTTGAAGTAGCCTAAGCTGAGATGTTGAAACAAGGTGTCTTCCGGGGCTGCAAACAAACGTTTTTTGTTTGATTATATCTGACCATGTTCAGAATGGTGAGTGCAGAACTTTGCCTGAAAGAGTCTTCTACAAACTCAGGGCACAAATTGGTTCAGAAAGTTTGTGCTCTAAAGCCTGTTTCTTCAATCCCACCTCACGGCCCTTAAGATTTTCCCCTAATGTAGTTGCTGGTTATGTGTAATTAACAATACCAAGCACAGGCAAGACAGATATTATTCCTCCCTGTGGACAGAGAAAGACACAGAGATTCAGAAAGGCTACGCAGCCATGCCCCCAGCCCCTACCCCCTCCACCAGGTGTTAGGAAACCCACCTTTGTGCTGTGTGCTGGGGCCACCTCTCCACTCGGTAATGGTGCTTTCTCACAAGCTAAGGACATTTAGGTGGACAACCAAGCCCTCTAGAGATGCTGCAGGAATCACCCAGATATCTCTCAGTGGAATACTCTTCTCCTTTGCCACAAATCCCCTGCGGGCTGGCCGGGCAGAATGCAGCAGCTCTAAGCATCTTCCATTCTCCCGGCCTTGGGTCTGGAGGTGACTGACTGAGGTGGTGAGTTTCCCAGAGACTCAGGCTGGATCCTCACCAAGGTCCCCCTAGCCTTGCCAGACTGTCATTTGCCACCCTAAAACAGCAAGGTCCCACACCCCTGTAAAAAGGCATCACAAGAAGCCAGAGCATTGTAGAATTTCAGCACTGTCTCTGGGTATGTGTTTTGACATCTTTAAAGGGAAATAAGAAGGAACTTACCTATATTTTAGGGAGTACATCCCACATGCCAGGTGCGTTCATTTTTCAGGTGAGGAAATTGGGGCCCAGGACATGTAGGTCACTTACCTGAGGTTCCAGTGCTGGCAAAGCCATCACAGCCGGAACTGGACTCAATATCTGTCACCTGCTCCTGGCCATGTTCTCCCCTCACTTCTTGCTCCTCCTCTTTCTGCCCGTCTCCTCCCTGTCCCTCTAAGCTGCTTTCTCACACAAGAAGATTCTAGCAAGATGGGGAGCAAGGTCCTCTGTGACCTCTGCTAGGAGTCAGGGGGATGTGGCAGAGGGGCTAAGCAGTGGGGTGGGGTGTTATCTGCCAGGCAGGAAGGAACCAGAGGGAGGCCATGTGCAGCCTCGGCTGTGAGGTGGGTGAGGCAGAAGCCAGGCTCAAGAAGGGTAGAAGATGCCTACGAGCTCAGGGCACTCTGTCCCCCATCCATCTGCCTACCACACTATGTGGAGGGCGCAGGTGCAACAGGTGCAGAGAACAACGTCGGGAACCAAGTCCCTGGTGTGTAGCCTGGCACTGACACAAGGGCACACTCAGATGGAAATGGAGTAGATATGGAGGTTTTTTTGTTTGTTTGTTTGTTTTGTTTTTTTTTGAGATGGACTCTCACTCTGTTGCCAGGCTGGAGTGCAGTGGTGCAATCTCGGCTCACTGCAACCTCCGCCTCCCAGGTTCAAGCAATTCTCCTGCCTTAGCCTCCTGAGTATCTGGGACTACAGGCGCATGCCACCACACCCAGAGTAATTTTTGTATTTTTAGTAGAGATGGGGTTTCACCATATTGGCCAGGATGGTCTTGATCTCTTGAACTCGTGATCTGCCCGCCTTGGCTTCCCAAAGTGCTGGGATTCCAGGCATGAGACACTGTGCCTGGCACCCGATGTGGAGTTTTTAAGGAAAGGTTACACTTACTTCGTTAATTTTAGGGGAGGGAGAGGGCACAGGCAGTAGGGAACCAGCTGTGTTCTGGTATCAGACGGCCTGGATTCAGCTGTGCTCTCCACGGGCTCCACCTCCCAGGAGAGCCAGCGGCCCCCAAGCCTTACTGCCCCACAGGTAAAGTACACATGATAGGTTACCTTGTGTGTAAACCAACATGAGGACCTTCTCCTGAGCGTTGCTGGAAGGACCAAGAAGCAGATGAAGGCATGTTTCTTAACAGATGCGTGGTCAAGAAATAGCCACTGAACTAATGAATATTGAATAAATTATATATTCTTGTCTTTAGGACGTGATTCCGGGAAACCACAAAAAGAGGCAGGAATTCTCATTCTCCTCCTCTAGGAATTGGGAGATGAACAAGAGACACGCGACCAGGAAGTCCTGGGACTTGGTTCCAGATGTGGTTCTCTGAACCTGTTAAACCTGCACCCTCTCCACAGTGTGGTGGGCAGATGGGTGGGGCACTCAAGCTTGTGGGCATCCTCTGTCCCTCTTGAGCCTGGCTTCTGCTTCACCCGCCTCACAGCAGAGGCTGCACGTGGCCTCCCTCTGGTTCCTTCCTGTCTGGTAGATGACACCCCCACCCCACCGCCTGGCCCCTTGCCAGGGTGCCAAGTGCAGTCTGTGAGGGTAAAAGAGGCCCTGTAGTCTAAAGCACAGTCCCTCCTAGAAGAGGAGGAAAGTGTCTGAGAAACTGAAGGAAAAGTAACTAGATAGTAAGAAAGTCAGTGCTGCATGCAGCTCACAGGAGGGCACTGTGTGGGGTTTTAACACTGTTCAAGACAGGCAGAGATAAAGTGTTAATATAGAAAAGAAGCCGGCAGGCACTCATGGAAACCGTGATCTATGTCATTATTATAGATCCTCCAATGAGAGGGCCGGAAGCCACTCCTCCGCTGCAGCCTCCAACTCCTTCAAAAAGTTACATGAACAGCCACTTTATCACTGCAGAAGAATGCCTGAAGCTTTTCCCCAGGAAGCTGAAGGAGTCATTCCGGGTAAACTGTGGCTGTCTGCCATTTGACCTCTCTAGGCCTCCCCCACTCCGAACCACACAACCCAAGTGGGTATGGGTCCTGATGCAGGTCATGTCCTGGTCAGCCCGAGGGACACACAGCATTTCCCTCTGCAGGTCCAGCATTGGTCAGAGAGAGGTGTGTGGGGAGGATGGGGGGTTCCTCCTTCCCTGAGGGCCTCCCTGTGGATGCTTTGCTGGCAGAAGGGTAAGGAAATCCTTTTCACAAGGGGCGGAGGTTGGTGGGGAAGTAGCATGATAACTCATGGTACAGTGACTTTGGAATCTGTTCATGCATTCCCTCATTCATTCACTCACCAAGCAAGTGTTATACACTTACTGTGTGCTAGAATCTGTGCTACATGCTGGGGCTGAAAGCAACCAGCCCCGCCCCAGGGAGCTCAGTCTAATCCCAGACACAGATGGTATACAGACAAGCCATATCCATAGTAATTGGCAGTTGTTGAAGGAACTGGAGCAACATATGAGGCACAGGGAAAAGATCCCTTTAAGGAGAACTTCCTGGAGGAGGTGGCCCCTGCACTGAATCGTACAGCCTAAGCATGGACTGGCCAGAAAAGGAGGGAGTAAGCCGGAGACAAGGCAGCCTGAGCCAGGCCAGGACAGGCAAGGCTCTATGGAGAAGCACGTGGCTTGCCGCGGTGAAGGTGTGCGTGGCACTGCAAGTTGTAACATACAAAACAGAAGTAGACAGCTGCCTTTCAAACATAGAGGCCGGTACAGGATGATCTGAGCTCTTTTTGTGATGAGAAGTAAAAGAGGGTAAATAAAGTTAGGGACATCAATTCAATAAGCCGAACCTCGAGAAACAGGGCCAAGGGGCCCAAGGAGTTAGACTGCATCCTCACCCCAGGGGGTGGGGGGACACATCCAGAGGCAGAATGGAGACAGGTGAAGTCCAGAAGGGAAGGGACTGGTGAGAGACTGGTTATCAGAGTAGCTTCGGGGGCTGTGGGGAGGGCACACCCCGTTTCCTCTGCTCTGAAGCATCTTCCCTAGACTGATCACCCCTGGAGATTCATTTTGGTCACCAGGCTCCCATGTCAACATCCGTGCATTTGTGATGGCAGCCCAGCTCAGACTTTCCAGCAGGGCTCAGGCTTTGAGCATTCAGTCCAGTTTTCAGAGTATGGATCCTAATTTTTGGTTTGAAAAAATACGATTGTATACATAGAGAGGGATTGGTCCTAATGAACAAATCCAGGCTAATGGCTGGCCAAGAGGAGCACTCTGGGACAACTGGCCTGTGAGCTCCAGTGTGGAGGAGGCAGGTATCGTTTAGGTGAGAAGTGCCTGGTCCTCCAAAGGAAAGCCCGGCTGGGTAGGAGACAGCGGCCACTGCAGAGAGAGAGGGCAGAAGGAAGGCAAAGGCTTCAGGAGCAGTTGCCCCTCTATGCTGGTTGGCAGTGCCCATATGGGCACCCCAGCTGCAGAGGCCTGGCAGCTGCCTCACCACTTTGCCCATTGCAACACAGGCCCCTCCTTGTCCCCTCTCTCAGATTCTCTCCTCTCTCCCTCTCACACTCCTCACCTCTCCCAGTGGGGACCGTGCAGAGAGAGGCCATGGAGCTAACAATAGCAGCTGGGAGCCATCATGAGGTTCCTGCAGGACTCCAGTGGCCTTGGGTGGGGGCTGAGGCAGTGAGCCTTGGAGAAGGGGTCCAGTTCTAACCCATTCTGAAGGGACAGCCAGAGGGATGTGTAGGCAGACTGGATGTGGAGTGTGAGAGGAAGTAACAGCTCAGAACAGCTCCCAGGTTTGTGTCTGAGCAACTGGAAGGAGTTCTACATATTCTACATACTGAGATGGGAAGACTTGGGAGGAGCAGGGTGGGGACAGGGATTGGAGGTCAGGAGTTTGATTGGGGCCATGTTCACTTTGACATCCCAGAGAAAATGCCCCCAAACCACTGGAGATGTGAGGCTGTGGGTGTGAGGGCTTGGGGCTGGCAGTGTAGAGGGAATCGTCAAGGAAAAGATGGGCCTGTACCCCCAGAGGCCCCCTTGGGCAGAGTTAGACATCAGCCTCCCTGTTGTCTCCCAGAGGCGGGGCGGCATCTTTTAAATTGATTGCCACAGTATTTAGCATAGTGTTCACACATATTAGGTGCTGAATCAATTTTGGTGAATGAATACACGAGTGAATAGACAGAGCTTTCCACAACATCCCCACACACTTGGGTCATAGCAGTCTTGCCTGGTATCCTAAGTAACCTCTGTGGGAGGAGCCTGTAACAGGGACTGATGGAGTGAGGTGGGTTGGGGCCATATCAGCAACTTTTCAGGCCTGAGACGCAGGAAGAAGGTGCATGTGGGAAACAGGCATTGGCCCGGGCAGGCCTTGCACTTGCTGTATGATCTTAGACAATAGCAATTGCAACAAACAGCATTTTACAGTGCCAAGAAAGCCAGGCTCATTCTAAGCACTTTGCATCATTAGCAAATTCACTCTTCACAAACAACCCAGGGAAGCAGGGTGTTGGAAATAGATGCTTGGTGCTGCAAAGAAAAATTATCACTGAGACAAAGAATCTTTCAGCAACGCAGTTTTTACTTCCTGGACTGCAGAAAGGGTACCCTCACTAGCCAAGAGAGTACAGTGAACAAGGGAAAACAGACAAATTTATTTCTTACACATTTGGGGGCATCCTTACTGCTGTGTCTGATTTTCATTGGCTGGAGCCAGACCTCACAATCTAACCTAAAACCTGACTGGCTAATAACTTAAAACTTTTCTAAACTGGTAAAACCAATGGAGAGCTGGGACATGCCTGTGAGCACATCCAGCACAGATATCTTGGTTAAAGTACAAAGACATGGCTGGGGGCGGTGGCTCATGCCCGTAAGCCCAGCAGTTTGGGAGGCCGAGGTGGGTGGATCGTGAGGTCAAGAGATCAAGACCATCCTGACCAACATCGTGAAACCCCATCTCTACTAAAAAATACAAAAAATTAGCTGGGTGTGGTGGCACGCGCCTGTGGTCCCAGCTACTCAGGAGGCTTAGGCAGGAGAATTGCTTGAAGCCAGGAGGCAGAGGTTGCAGTGAGCCGAGATCGTGCCACTGTTCTCCAGCTTGGCACCTGGCAAAAGAGCAAGACTCTGTCCACCCCCCCCCAAAAAAAAAGGTACCAGGACATAGAGTGTACTATGTGCCTGTAAGCATGAAATGTCCAATAGCTACATAGGGTGGGGCTTAACAAAGTTGTTAGCACACTTACTCTTTAACAAGAAAGGAAACTTTAAAAAGGACTTTTTCTACTTTCCACACAAGAACTGTCCTAGTCCCCATTTTACAGATGAGAAAACAGAAGTACCACAAGGTTAACTGTCTCACCCCTGGTCACGTTGCTTGTAAGTGGCAGAGCGAGGATTTGCAACTAAGCCACCTGCCTCCAGAGTACAAGCTCTGTCGTGCAGCAGGGTCTCTAGACACAGGTTCCCTGGGGACCCTGAGCCTGTGTTGTCATCTGCAAAATAGGAATCCCTGTGCCTTCCAAGCACCACTATGTGCTGAGCAGAAGTCCTTCAGATGTGGCAGGCTCGTGGCTCCTAGACACAGCTGATCTCTATCATCGTCATTGAAATGGAGGCCTGGCCTCTGGGGGCTCCCTGGTGTGAGATTTAGTGCGGTATTTGTTTGCCTGTAGACAGAAGTGGCCAAACATTATGAAAGTGACATAAAAAATTGTGAGCAAGATGTCCATATGCACCAGAAACTGCCAGCACTTTCTCATTCCCTTCCTTCCTGTACTAGAAGTATAAGCTCCACAAATGGAGAGTGTGGAAGGGAAAGAAAAGCAGTGTTTGTTCCTTTCCCTGAACTCTTCGCATTCAGAGAGGATCGTTGATATCTTCGGGGTAGCTGGAGAGCTTCATAATTTCTTGGGAAAAGCAAAGCATCGTGAGGACATTCCTGGAACCGCTGAGTCTCTCAAAGCAATAGTCGGGGCCCAGCGCAGCTTCCCCTCCTCATGTGGAGATGAGGCTGTACACCTGGGGGTATGCATGTGTCGTCATCCGGGGCTTACAAGGAAGTGCTTTGACATGTGGGTGTCTCATTTTTAGGACCCCTACTCTGCCTTCTTTAAAATCGACACTGACAGGGATGGCATCATCAACATGCATGACCTTCACAGATTGCTTCTGCACCTGCTGCTCAATCTCAAAGACCAGGAGTTTGAGCGCTTTCTCGGCTTCCTTGGCTTGAGACTTAGCGTCACTTTAAATTTTCGGGAATTTCGAAATCTGTGTGAGAAGAGACCATTGAGTACAGATGAAGCACCTCAAAGACACATTAGGTAAGAAGGCAGCGCGGTTCAGTGTCTTTTCTATCTGCCTGCCGGTGCTGCTGTGAAGTCCGGCGTTCCATAGCATCTGCAAAGGTATACAAAGAATGGAGCCATGTGTTTTTCTTTTTCTTGGTTCCAAAAAAGTCATACAAGAAATATGCATTCGGCAAAGAACAGCCAGAAAATACAGCCCTGGTCTTACCACCTGTGAGCATCATTTTTCTGTCTTGCTGGGTATCATCTCAGTCTTTTGGCATATGCATATACTTACATATATATTCATATGTATATGAAAGATATATACACACATACATACATACATACATATACTTATTTTTCTATTTATTAACCCAGGGTGAAAAATATATGCTTTTTGCTTAGCCTTTTAAAATTTAAGCTTGGGAGACCTATGAGCACAGCCTGTCCTCTGTCCAAGGCTGAGCCCTTCCTCTGCAGGGCAGGCAGAGGACTGTGCACAAACTCAGTGCAGGTAAATCTTTGTCAAGTGAACACGGTAACCTTCAGGAACTGAAGTCTCCTACCTCCTCCTCACCTCCAGGTGTTAATCTAGGTGAAGGGTATGAATTTGGGGAACGCAGACCATCTTGTGGTAATTGACGGGCACTGAGAAGTTATCTGTGCCAACTGCCTCAGGAGATGCAAGAACCTCCTCCAGTCACTCCCCAAGCAATGCTTCCCCCCTAGCCCCTCCCCAGCCCACATGGCCTCTCCCAGCTGGGACAATCTCAGTGTCCAGCTGAGCTCCAACTCAGTGCTGCCTCCTTGGCCTTCTCCCAGGGAGAATGTATGCTTCTTGAAGCCACAGTGGGGCTACCATCCAAGCCTATCCAACAGTGGCACCACGGGATGGCCTGTCCCCATCACTCCCTGCTGACATCTGCTGAGAGCCAGCACACATGAGTGAGGTAGCTAGTCAGCTCCTTCTTGACCAATTATTATCACACGAGTAATTCCAAAGTGCTATGTGCTATACTAGTACCAAGGTGTGTCTTCCAACGTGATGATACAGCATCATAGTGACACTCACTATGCTGTTTTGCCCTTGGGGCACTCACGGCCCCCAGGGGTTCCAGACAGGTATTGCTGCTCCCTAGGCAAGGGCAGCTCCCTGAAAGTGGAGCCTCTGGAAGCCAAGGCCACGGGGCCAGACTGTTGTGACACTCAGCTAGACTGCAGAAGGCCTTCTGATCTTGTATGCTAATTTCTCCTTCTGAATTCATAGGTTTTATTTTGCCTACACTAAAAAAATAAAAAATAAGCAAGAAAGAAAATGATGATAGTCTCTTCCTAAGCAAAATGATTATCTAACACGTTAAGTTGGACACCTGCTTCTAACGGTTCAGGTTCTCAGGAGCTTTATTATGAGACTTGATTGCCTAACATTAAAACAAACAAACAAACAAAATCCTTCCCAAAAAATTCTCTGGAGAAAGTTCATTTTCCATTCTCTGCAGAATGAACATGGAAAATTTCAACCACCTAGTGCAGTTTTCCGTTCAGATGACTCACCTTATTTGTATTTATACACTCATTCATCAAAGATTTTCTGAGGATCTGCGAGTGCTAGACATTGTCCCAGGACTAGATGAACAGTGAATAAGACCCAGATGCTCCTTTTGAAGGGCTCAGGGTCAAATACGAGGCAGGTACAAAAATAAAGAGCTACTTAGAAATAGAAGATGACCGAAGTGCCACAGGAACAGAGGGAGGCACCCGTGAGTTGCTCAGGAAACGTAGGGACATTTGAGCTGGATCTTGAAGTTTGAATAAGAGTTTGCCAGGTGCAGGCTGGAGGAAAGGTCATTCCAGACCAGGGAAGGGCATTTGCAAAATCACAGAGGCAGCTGGGTGTGGTGGTTCATACCTGTAATTCCAGCACTTTGGGAAACTGAGGTGGATTACAAGGTCAGGAGTTTGAGACCATCCTGGCCAATATGTTGAAACCCATCTCTACTAAAAATTCAAAAAGTAGCTGGGCTTGATGGCATGTGCCTGTGGTTCCAGCTACTTGGGAGGTTGAGGCAGGAGAATCACTTGAATGTGACATGGAGGTTGCAGTGAGCCAAGATCATGCCACTGCACTCCAGCCTGGCGAAGAGTAACACTCTGTCTAAAAAAAAAAAAAGAAAATCACAGAGACAGGCAGGAGTGTTGAGCACATTTGGGAAATGGGAAGAGGATGCACGTGTGGGAGCAGCCTGCATGGTGGGCCTGGTCAGGGAGGAGGCCAAGAGGGCAGGAGGGCAGGCTGGGAAGGGCATCATCTTCCATCGGCAGTCAGGGAAGGCTGTATGCTATGGGGTGAGGGAGTCACACTGTGCTTTAGAAAGATCCTTCAGCTCCCTGGAGTGGAGGGTGGACACAAAGGAGGAGAGGCTGCAGCCCAATGGGACCTGGCTTGGTCCCTGGGAGACAGCTGCAGCCCAGTGGGACCTGGCTTAGTCCCTGGAGAGACAGCTCTGAGACCCAAAGCAAGAAATTGCTTTAGAAAGCTAAGTCCACCCTGGCTAGACCCTGTGCTGTGTTTCCTGAAGACATGTCCTTTAATATCCCAGCAGCCCTGAAAGGAGGCATTCCTCGCTGGCTTCACAGATGAAGCCCTAGGAGCTGGGGCTCAGAGAACAGTTAGTGACATGGCTAGAAGGACACAGATAATGAGTAGTGGGGTAGGGATTTGAGCCCAGGGAGCCTGTTGGGAGGGGCCGCCTCCTATGCCTGGATAGCCTGCCCTGTTCCACCTCCACCACCAAGCAGACCTGGATACTGCCCCTTTCTGGAAGCCTTTCTGCTCTGTTGGTTGGACCCCTCTGTTCTCTGGGCCTTTGCTTTCTACCTGCATCAGAAAAACACAATACTTTTGAAAACGTTGAAAGTTCATAACTTTGCTGAAAAGAGGACACTATCTTGTTTGCTTCCTAACTGCAAAATATTTGCATTTTAAGAAGTAAACATACCAAGTAGAGTGAATGATTGGTCTAATAACTTATTCCTTTTTTTTTTTTTTTTTTTGAGACAGAGTCTCTCTCTCTGTCACCCAGGCTGGAGTGTAGTGACGCAATCTCAGCTCACTGCAACCTCTGCCTCCTGGGTTCAAGTGATTCTCCTGCCTCAGCCTCCTAAGTAGCTGGGATTACAGGTACACACCACCATGCCCAGCTAATTTTGGTATTTTTAGTAGAGATGGGGTTTCACTATGTTGGTCAGGCTGGTCTTAAACTCCTGACCTCGCAATCCGCCCACCTCCCAACGTGCCTCCAAATGTACTGGGATTACAGGTGTGAGCCACCACGTCTGGTGACTTATTCCTTTTTTTTTTTCCTACATCTTCGATTCCCTTCCAATCCTTGTTTAAAACACACTTGCCTTGACCATTTATTCACTTGCAACATGCATGGAGTACATTTTGATGTGCAAACATCTTAAAAGATGAAAGAATAATCTCATTGTGTCCTTTTAGCAAAATTAGATAGTCGATCACCAAATATTGCATCAGATCCTCCCTGTTGGATGACTAACTGAATGAAAATACCACATTTCCTTTTTTATCCTTAGAAATGTATCATTCAGTCTTCAAGCACTTTGGCTGATACGATCAATGTTACCATCATTGTTGGAATCTAGAGTGCTGTTCTGTCTCTGCATTTCTCTCTGAGTCATCTCATAATTGTGAAATCTCTTCCTATCTCGAACTTTGTTTCCTTAGCCGTTTGAGCATAAAGAAGGGACTCTGAATTTCCAGCTGTTTTCAGTGAAGTCTAACAAAGCACTACACGCATGGTGTCACTGTCTTCTCTTAGACGTTCCTGAGAAATTCTGTAGGGCTTTGGCCACTGCAGCAGGAACACTGAAGGCTCATGTCCCAGGGCTGGTTCATTTCAACGTGATCTCATCCTGCTAGGTGATTCTGTCATTTTTGTTTTGTTGTTGTCTCTCTCTCTCTTTTCTTAAAGCATAGTTGGGAACAATGGAAGAGTAATGATGAAATATTATTTAGTATATTACTGAGGTTATAGTAAGATTAAAATCAGCATCACTAAGACTGCATACTGTGTCAATGTGTCATAGATATATAAGAAGGTTTAATGGATCCAGATGATAATTGCAAAATAGAATGAGGTGGTTTTCTTTGTTTTTTTTTTTTGAGACTGAGTTTCACTCTTGTCACCCAGGCTGGAGTGCAAAGGCACCATCTCGGCTCACTACAACTTCCGCCTCACAGCTTCAAGTGATTCTCCTGCCTCAGTCTCTCAAGTAGCTGGAACTACAGGTGCGTGCCACCACACCCAGCTAATTTTTTTGTATTTTTAGTATAGATGAGGTTTTACCACGTTGGCCAGGCTGGTCTCGAACTCCTGACTTCATGGGGTCCACCTGCCTTGGCCTCCCAAAGTGCTGGGATTACAGGTGTGAGCCACTGCACCTGGCCAGAATGAGCTTTATTTTATAAAGAAAATAAGTGATTTATTTTGGAAGACATCTAAGAATAAAAGTCATGAATACCAATCCTGATTTTGATATGGTACTGCTAGCCTCATAAAACAAACTGGGAGGATTCCTTTCTGTTCTATTTTCTGGATTGTATAGAATTGTTATTCTTTCTTAGATATTTGATTGAATTAACCAGTGAAATCATCAAGTCCTGAAATGTCCTTTGTTGGAAGGTTTGTAACTATAAATCCTGTTAATTTAATAGTTATTGGATTATTCAGAGTTTCTATTTCATCTCGAGTGAGTTTTGGTAATTTACATCTTTCAAGATGTTGGTCATTAAAGTTGTCAAATTCATGGAATGAAAATGGTTCATAGTGTTCGTTTTTTTTTAAGTATCTGTGAAGTGTTTAGTGAGATTCCTAAACATTTCATTTATGATTTTTATAGTTGATGTCTTCTCTCCTTTCTTCTTCATCAGCCCAGCTAAGGCTTATCACATTCATAGATCTTTTAAAAGAACTAGCTTTTGTTTTATTGATTTTTCTCTATTTTTCTGTTTACAATTTCATCGATTTTGGGTCCTTATTATTTCCTTCTTTCTGCTTGTTTTAGATATAGTTTCTCTTTTATACTTTCTTAAATTGGAAACTCATAGTTTTTATTTGAGTCCTTTTTTCTCTGATATGAGCCATTAATGTAATGTGTTTCCCTGTAGGCACTGATTTAGCTACATTTCACAAATCTGAATATGTTGTAGTTTTTATTTTTATTCATTTCAAATTATTTTCTAATTTCCCTTAAGACTTCCTCTTGGATCCATGGATTATTTAGAAGTGTGTTATTTAATTTCAAAATATTTGCATAGTGTTCAGGCTGGATGTGGTTTCTCACGCCTGTAATCCCAGCAGTTTCAGAGGCTGAGGTGGGCATATCACTTGAGATCAGGAGTTTGAGACCAGCCTGGCCGGCATGGCAAAACCCTGTTTCTACTAAAAATACCAAAAAAAAGAAAAAAGAAAAATTAGCTGGGCCTGGTGGCGGATGCCTGTAATTCCAGCTACTCGGAAGGCTGAGGCAGGAGAATCGCTTGAGCCCGGGAGGTGGAGGTTGCAGTGAGCTGAGATCTTGCCATTGCACTCCAGTCTGGGTGAGAGTGAGACTCCATCTCAAAAAAAAAACAAAACTGCATAGTGTTTAAATCTTGTTCTGTTATCAATTCAAGTCTAATTTTGTTGTGGTTAGAGAACACATCTTCTGTGATATTCTTTTTAATAGTTGAGGTTTGTTTTGTGGCACTGGATATGGTTTGTCTTGGTAAATATTCTGTGTATATTTGAAAAGAATGTGTATTCTGGTGCTGTTGGATGGAGTGTTCTATAAATGTCAGATCAAGTTGGTTATTAGTTTTGTTCAGGTCGTCTGTATTCTTGCTTATTTTCTGTCTCCTTATTCTATCAATTAGCAAGAGAGGAGTGTTGAAGTCTCCAGCAATAGTTTTGGGTTTGTCTATTTCTTTTCCTAGTGCTATCAATTTGTGCTTCATATATTTGAAACTATGAGGAAAAAACATTATGTATTATAATTTCCCAGGAATTCACCATTTCTATTGTTACTCCTCTCTTTCTGAAGTTCTAAGTTTTTCTCTCTATCTTCTTCCCTTGAAGAACTTCCTATAGGATGTGGAGACAAATTTCATTTTATAATATCTTTATTCTTTATTCTCAAAAGATATTTTTCCTGGATATACAGTTTGGGGTTGACAGTTCTTTTGTTCCAGCACTTTAAAAATGTTGTTCCATGGTCTTCTGGCCTCCATAGTCTGTGGCAAGAGGTATGCAAGTATTCAGTTTACTCGTATGTTATATGCATATACCATTTTTCCAGGCTTCTTTCTTCCTTTCTTCCTTCCTGCCTTCCCTCCTTCCCTCTTTTCTTTCTTTCTTTCTTTCTTTCTTTCTTTCTTTCTTTCTTTCTTTCTTTCTTTCTTTCTTTTTCTTTCTTCTTTCTCTCCTTCCTTCCTTCCTTTTTGGAAACAAGGTCTCTCACTGTCTCACTCAGGCTGGAGAGCAGCGGTGCAATCACAGCTCACTGCAACCTTGATCTCCCAGGTCCAAGTGATCCACCTTAGCCTCCCAAGTAGCTGCAATCACAGGCAAGCACCATCATGCCTAAACTTTGTATTTTTTTCTAGAGACAGGGTCTCACCATGTTGCCCATGCTGGTCTCGAACTCCTGAGTTCAAGCAGTCCTCCCTCCTCGACCTCCCAAAGTGCTTGGATTACAGGCATAAGCCCCCTCACCAGACCATTCAGGCTACTTTCGAGATTTTTTTTTAATCTTTTGTTTCTCAGATAATTGAGTATGATTTATGATTTGATTTGTTTGATCATTGGATTTTTCAGTTTTGTTTTTGCTTATCCCTTTTTTGATTTACTGAGCTTCAGAATTTGTAAATTTAGGTTTTACACCAAATTTATGGCATTTTCAAAATTCTTTTTCTGTACCCATCTTTTTCTTCTCCTTTTGGTACCTCAATGACATGAAGCTTAGACCTTTTGGTTTTGTATCACAGGCTTTGTATAACAGGTTTTGTATCTCTGAGACTTATGTTATTTTTATTTTCTCTTTTGTTCAGTTTGAGAGATTTCTATTCACGTGTTTTCAAATTTGCTGACTCCTCTGTTATTCCACTCTGCCACTGAGCCAATCCAGTGAACATCTTGTTTTGGTTATTGTATTTTAGTTATTTCCTTTTTCCTTCTTCTTTCTTTCAAGTATGTTTGCTTTTACTCCATGAATGTAACAGCTGCTTTACAATCTGACAATTTCAACATCTAGTTAATCTTGGGGTTGGTGTCCGTTGTCTTTTACCTTGAACATTATTGAGATTTTTCTGTTTTTTTAATATCACTTTGGACTGTATCCTAGATATTTTAAGTGTTTGATTATGGCACTCTGGCTCTGTTAAAATCCTCTGTAGTGTGTTGATGTTTTATCATTATTTTAGCAGGCACTCAGCCTAGTTAGTTTTAGACTGCAAGTCCTAACATGCCTTCTGTGGTTTTAATATAAGTTTTGTTTTCAAAGTCATTGCAGGGCTCTTCAGGGAAGCCCATGTGTGCACCACCCAGAAGTCAGTTTTAACTACACAGTAATCATGTTCTCAAAGCTGGTGAGTTCCACACCTGCACACATCAGAGGTGAACCTGGAACTTCCTGCACAGATGTCCCTTCTTATAGCTCTCTCTTCTCTATGATTTCCCTCACACTCTGTAGCCCCCAAGGGCTACTTTTCTGGGTCTTCTGACTGGAAAATCTTAGGTTTTAGCCTATTTGTGCTGCTATATGTGTCTCATGATGAGGGCCGCGTTCAGGGTCCTAGTGAGAGAAGAAAAGAGAAAGAGAAAATAAAAAATTAACATGGATTTCCTAACACTCCTTGAATCACAGGACTCCCTTTTCCTACTTCCTCTGGTTAGAGAAAATTTGAACGTTTTGGCCACTGCAAAAGAGCAGTCTCAGAATTGGGCTGGGAAAGTAATGAGAAATAAAGAAGGGAATTCTCGCCACTCTTTGTCCTGAAGAGGCCCTCCATCCTAGCTCTTTGTTCAGAAAGTCAGCCTTTCTTTTGAACCTTCTGTTCATACCTGCCACACAGTTCCAGAATTAGGATTGCTCTTGTCTGATCTGGAAACATGGGAGGAAAGCCCCACAAAACTCATAACTTCATCATTCTTCAAGTCTGGACTTCTCCCCATCAGCCTTCTGTTATCTACCTTTTAGTGTCCTTAGTTGCTTTTTATATTCCATGTAGGACTTTGGGTTGTCATAAGAAGGAGAGAAAGGGTGAAGTGTGCCTACTCCATCTTAACTGGGACCAGAAGCCCCTCCCCAGACCCTCGTACTGCCTGGAGTGTGTTCTTTAAGTCTTCACACAGCTGTCAAGAGTGGCTCCCTGGTCTTCCTGACAAAGTCTTCACTGCCCATCCTTCTCGGTCACATGTAGTATCTGAAATTATCCAAATTACTTATTTTTCTTGTGTGTTTGTTCTAAGTTTTCACAGTGTAAGCTCCTTGAGAATGCAGACTCTGTCCACATCGCTAGTCATTGTGTCTGCAGGGCCTAGAGCAGCACACAGTGACTGTTCCTATGTATCTGTGACTGACAAACTGGCTGATAGGAAGGAAGGCTGGATCTGACTGATTGTCAAGATTAACAAACTGGGCAGTAGGACAGGAAGTAAGTGACCACTGGAAAATCTGGTCTCTCAAGAAGGAGAAGTATGTAAAATGAGAAAGGGGAAAAAAATGGATGGAAAATCAGTAGGACTCATTGATTTATGCATGGATAGCAAAGAGATAATCAAGTCTTATAGCCTAGAAAAGAAACCAGGATGTGGAAAGCAGGGGGCAGAGGGCTCTTTGGATATGTGTTTAGATAGTGAGATCGTTGAGATGCATTGACTTTGCTGAGATAGCACCTGCTCCTCAGGGGCTCTGTGACAGCACTTCTGGGAGGGTCAGATGAGTCTTCTAGTGCAGGTGGGATTTAGGAGGAGTCTAAAGGTGAAGGCAGAGAAACAGACATCATTAGGACTTCCAGTCCTTTTAAGCAAAAGTTGTAAAAATTCACCATAATTCCATCAATCGTCCAAAACCTTTCATGGTAAGGTAGTGATCAGGGATTGGCTGGTTGAGCTTTAGATCCCTCTCCACCCTTGACATTCCGTGATTCTGTAGAGTCCAGTAGACAGTTGGAAAAAGATGGCACAGAGTAGCAGGTGAGGTTATAGTACCAGTGGCACAGACTTATGGGCAAGCAGCATCAAGGCTGTAGTTGGGGACCTCGGAAGAGATGATCTCTCAGAAGAGAGTGGGGAGAGACAGCACAGCCAAGAGCAGGGAGAGTCAGGTGGAGAAGGAAAATTACAATGATGGCAGAATACACTAGCCAGGCACCAGGGTGGGTGTGCACGTGTACTTTACACAGTTTCCTCCACTCCTGATTTGTTCTAGTGTGTGGAAAGATCCAGAGCATCCCAGCCCCTCCAGCCTCAGGCTCTATTGTGCTTTACTGTGGCCTAGTCAGGGACCTGTGAGAACAGGGTCATTTTTATGAGACGGAATCACGCCTGTTACCCAGGCTGGAGTGCAATGGCGCAGTCTCACTGCAATCTCTACCTCCCGGGTTTAAGCGATTCTCCCGCCTCAGTCTCTGTACTAAAAATACAAAAATTAGCACAAGGTCTTTTATTAAGTGTCCAACCTGTGAGTAAATATGACAGAATTTTTATCATTTTTATTTATTTTTATTTTTGACATGGAGTCTCACTCTGTCACCCAGGCTGCAGTGCAGTGATGTGATCACGGCTAACTGCAACTTCTACCTCCTGAGTTTATTAAGCGATGCTCCAGCTTCAGCCTCCTGAGTAGCTGGGATTACAGGTGCATGCTACCTGGCTAATTTTTGTATTTTTAGTAGAGTTGAGTTTCACCATGCTGGCCAGTTTGGTCTTGAACTCCGAGCCTCAAGTCATCCATCTGCGTTGACCTCCCAAAGTGCTGGGATTACAGGTGTGAGCCACTGCACCCGGCTGTATCTTTAAATCCTACAAGCCTCACCTTGGAAAACGAGCTGAGACTGAGAAGCTCCCCGACAGTTTCCTGACCATTTCCTATAGTCTCCATTATCTCCCCAACTTGCAATTCAGAAATAAAAAGTTTTTAGCTGTTTTCCTCCAAAGACATTTAATGTTATATTGTGTTTCCCCCTTCTGAGAACAAATGTGCCCTGTTTGTTTTGTGTGCTGAAAAAAAAGTTGAATATCATTTATCTGAAAATAAACAAGGACTTACAAAATTTAAGGAGACTTCCCTAACATGCAGCTGGAGAAATAAGACTGTATTTTAAGAATTAAGTTAAACCAGATGTGAAATAACAGACTTTAATGGTATCCTTGAAACAAACAGGGGGATAGAAAAACCCCTTGGGAGATTAATGAGCCCATTAAATTTAAACACAGTTATTTATTATTTTTTTTCTTTTAAGACCAAAACAGAAGGTCGCGGACTCAGAACTAGCTTGTGAACAGGCTCATCAGTATCTTGTTACCAAAGCAAAAAACAGATGGTCAGATTTGTCTAAGGTAAGAAAATGATTATTTCCTTAAAAGGAAAGAAAATCTATTTCAATGTTTCAATATCACTGGGATGATCAAGCTGTTCAGATCCAGCTGCTAAGATGGGAAAACAACTCAGTATACCCAACATGGGGACTCCTGCTATTCTTAAAAGACTTTCTCAAACTAAATTCTCACATTCAAGGTCAAGCGATGTTTAGAAAGATAAGTAATTGTTAGAGTTACATGGGCAGAAGTTCCTGGTATTATTTCAGGCTTGATGTGAATTTAAAAAGTATTAGGTCGGTGCAAAAGTAATCATGGTTTTTGCCATAACCTTAACAGAAAAACTACGATCACTTTTGCACCAACCTAATACACGAAAAATATAGGATGCTGTCCTACTTAATTTTACACAAAATAAACATGGATTTTAAAGAGCTGTTTCTTCCTGTCTTGCCAAAATCATAGAAGCACATGTATAAGGTAGAGACCCCCCATGTGCAATCATATAAACTATGATTATGGTATTGAGATGGGGCTATCTAATCCAACAGGGCCAGTGACAGCCAGACCTACAGGATAATAGAACCTCATGTGCAAAACTGAGTTTGTCTTGAAATCTAGGCTGTGAGTTCACTACTTTATAATACAATAGGAATGCAATAGCTTCCCTCTAAAGAGTATTTTTTTAAAGTGCATTATGGAAATATGTTATATTATTTTGTTTCATTTGGTCATTTTCTTTCTGTGTTTCTCTTTCTTAGCCTGTGCTCAATATGAAGTTTTGTCTTTGAAGTCCTGCTGACTTCTGGGAGTGCCTCTACACAGCCTTCTGTACTACACAGACTGGACTGTCTGTGCTGTGGACTCTATAGAGTGGACTGTGTGTGCTGTGGGCTCCACAGAGTGGACTGTGTCTGCATTCTGCCCTCTATGGAGTGTACTGTCTGTGCTGTAGACTCCATAGAGTTGACTGTGCTGTGGGCTCAATAGAGAGGATCTCTATGCTGTGGACTCCATGGAGTTTACTGTCTCTGCTGTGTACTCCATAGAGTGGATTGTCTGTGCTGTCAATTCCGTAGAGTGGACTGTGTGTGCTGTGGACTCCATAGAGTGGACTGTTTGTGCTGTCAACTTTATGGAATGAGCTGTCTGCTCTGTGGACTCCATAGAGTGGACTGTCTGTACTGTGGACTCCATAGAGTGGACTGTCTGTGCTGTGGGTTCCATAGTGAGGACTGTCTGTTTTGTTGACTCCATAGTCAACTTTATGGAATGAGCTGTCTGTGCTGTGGACTCCACAGAGTGGGCTGTGTGTGTTGTGGGCCCCATAGAGTGGACTGTCTCTGTTGTGCCCTCTATGGAGTGGAGTGTCTGCACTGGCCCACGCCAACCAATCTCACAGACTGGAGCTCCGTATGGCCCACTTTCAGAGCAGCCCTCTAGGTTCAGGTTAAAGGGCAGGGTCTGGACTAGAAACTGCAGCTGACCCAGTTAGCACCAGCTGAGAAGAAAGCAGGATGCACTATTTCGTATCATCCTCTACACCTTCTCTACCAACTTCTCTTTAACCTCCTCTCACTAGGGTCTGACTTAAAGAGATGAACGTCTTTGCTCTCCAGCCATCCTTGCCTCTCAGCTGGCCCCAGACTCTCTCCCCTCCTCCACACTCCCAGTTGCCACTCTTCTGGTCTCTTTCTCCTCCCTTCCCACAGTCTGCCCTATCAGGCAGATCAGAGCAGCCTCCTGGCCCCCATCTGCTGATGCTGTTCTCTGTGGACCCCAGGGACTCCTGAGTGCCAATTCCAGGCCCCTTTCCAGCTTCCTTCTTTCCTGCTTGGATTTTTTTAGCACATACCGTACACCAATAATGCAGTGGAATGTAGTGGTAACCACAGTTAGTCTGATCCCATCTCATGGAGAACACACACCAGTGGAAATGACAGTCAACAAGCAACAAAGTGCATTATTAGCAAAGCAGATCAGTGCTGTGAAGAAACTAATGATAAACAGACTGCTGGAGAGTGAGTGACAGGTGGGTTGGCGAGGACTTTGTTTCTGCAATCAGGCCATGGAATGAGATTTCCTGCTGTTCTGCATCCTCATCAGCATTTGGTGTTGTCAGTGTTCTAAGTTTTCGGCATTCTAATAGTGGTATAGTGGTATCTCGTTGCTGTTTAATTTGTATTTTTCTGGTGGTATGTGATGTGGAGCATCTTTTCATATGCTTTTTTACCATCTTTCCGTATGTGTTTTAGTGAAGTATCTACTAACTTTTTGGCCCATTTTTTAATTTGATTGTTTTTTTTCTTCCTATTATTGGGTTTTAAGAGTTCTTTATCAGATACGTCTTTTGCTCATATTTTCTCTCAGTCTGTGGCTTGTCTTTCATTTTCATGACAGTGTCTTTTGCAAAGCAGATATTTTTACTCTTAATGAAGCCCAGCTCATCAATTCTTTCTTTCATGGATTGTATCTAGCAAGTCACTGCCAAACTCAAGGTCATCTAGATTTTCTCCTGTGTTATCTTACAGGAGTTTTATAGTTTGTATTTTACAATTAGGCTTGTCATCCATTTGATTAATTTTTGTGGAGGGTATAAGGTCTGTGTCTGGATTCATATATTTGCAGGTGGATATCCCATTGTTCCAGCACCATTTGTTGAGAAGACTGTCTTCGCTCTGTTGAATTGCCTTTGCTCCTTTGTCAAGAATAGGTTGATTGTATCTCTGGGGGTCTATTTTTCGACTCTCTACTGTGTTCCATTGGTCTGCTTGTCTTTTCTTTAACCAAAACCACTGTCGTGATTACTGCAGTTTTATAGTGAATCTTGGCATCCGGTAGTGTCAGTTATCCAAGTTTGTTGTTGTTGTTTTTTTCCGTGCTGTATTATGTTAGCTATTCTGAGTCTTTTGCATCTCCATATAAACTAGAGTAAGTTTATGGATCTCTACAAAACAACTTACGGGGATTTTGATTGGGATTGCATTGAATCTTTATTTAATGCGATTGAGCCTTCCTGTCCTATATCATTCCATGATGTATATATTCTAGTTTCTTTATCCAGTCTGCCATTCATGAGCATTTAGGTTCATTCCATGTCTTTGTTATCATAAACAGTGCTGCAATAAACATACCTGTGCATGTATCTTTATGTTTATATTATGTAAATATATTAGTAGAATTATATAATTAGTATATTAGTATAATATAAATATAGTATATATAGTAAATGTATACTACATATATTTAATATAACATATTTATATGTTATATTTATACCATATATTTTAAATATATTTATAGTATATATATTAGTATATTTATACTATACTATATTTACACTATGGTTATACTAAATGTGGCAATTGTGAATGGGATTGCATTCCTAATTTGGCTCTCAGCTTGGCTCTTGGTGATGTATAAGAATGCTAGTGGTTTTTGTGTTTTGATTTTGTATCCTGGGATTTTGCTGAAGTTTATTAGCTGAAGGAGCATTTGGGCCAATAGTGAGGTTTTCCAGATATAGAATCATGTCATCAGCAAACAGGGATACTTTGACTCCTTCTCTTCCTGTCTTGATCTGCTTTATTTCTTTCTCTTGCCTGACTGCTCCACTCCTGGCCAGGACTTCCAATACTACATGGAATAGGGGTGTTGTGTATTTTCTTCAAATCTTGTTCATTGCTAGAATATAGGAAAATGATTGACTTTTGTGTATTAACCTTGTATCCTGCAACCTTGGTATAATTGCATATTAATTCCAGAAGGTTTTTTTGTTAATTCTTTTGTATTTTCTTTATAGACAATTATGTCATCTGTGAACAGAGAGTTTTATTTCTTTCTTTCCTATCTGTATACCTTTTATTTTCTGTTCTTGTCTTATTGCATTAGCTAGGACTTGAGTATAATGTTGAAAACAGTGGCAAGAGGGATATTCTTGCCTTGTTCCTGATCTGAGTGGGAAATCTGCTTTGTCATCATTAAATATGGTGTTAGCAGTAGGCTTTTTGGTAGACATTCTTTATCAAGTTTGAGGAAGTTCTCCTCTATTCCTTGTTTACTGAGAGTTATTATCATGAATGAGTGTTGGATTTTCTCAAATGCTTTTTTTGCATGTGTTGATATGATTGTGCATCTGTATCTGTTTTTCTCCTTTTCTCTGATGATATAATGCATTACATTTATTGGTATTCAAATGTTGAATCAGCTTTATACATGTGAGATAAATCCCACTCAGCCATGGCATATCATTCTTTTTATACATTGCTGGATTTGATTTACTAATATTTTGTGGAGGATTTTTTTTTTGCATCTATGTTTATGAGAGATAATGGTGTGTCATTTTCTTAACTTACAATATCTTTGTCTGGTTTTGGTATTAGGGCAATACTGGTATCATAGAATGAGTTAGGAATTATTCCTTCCACTTCTATGTTTCTGGCATAAGTTCTTATAAAGCTTTCTGCTTATGGGTATCTGTCCCAGTAAGTTACGATTCTCTGTATTTACCTGTCTCTCTCTCCAGTTTTGGGGACAGTGGTTTGGCCTGTAACTCCGCTTCTCTAATGATTTAAGAAGAGTTGTTAATTTTCCAATTTGTTTGGATTTTTACTTGTTGTTGGAACTGAGTGGTAACTTCCAAGTTTCTTACAAGCCAGACTTGCCACATGATTTTAAAGGGATTTTGAAATCCTACAGACTCAATTTTTTAAAAGCTTAATTTTTTTAAAATTATGATTCTACTATGGAGTGTATAAAATACATATATATAGTTTTAAAAAGTTTAAAATAGTCACCATGTAACCACCATTCAGATGAAGGAAAAGAATATTGCCAATGTCTTAGAACAGGAGCCAGCACACTCTTTCTGTAAAGGCCCAGATAGCAAATGTTTTTGACTTTCTGTCAACACTGCTCAATACTGTAGCATTTGGTACTGTCAGACTTCCTATTTTTTCCATTCTAGTAGATGTGTAATAGTATCTCATTGCAGATTTGATTGGCATTTTGTTGGTTATCAGTGAGATTGAATATCTTCATTTGTTCATTCATTGGTCAAGTTTCCTTTATGGTGAAGTGCTGAGACTTTAAACATTCATACTGGTTTGTCTTTTTCTCATTGCTCAACAGGAACTGTTACTGTGGTCATAGTGTACCCTGCTCTGTGGGTCCTGCTCTTTTGTAAGTGACATGTGGTACAACTATCATCTCTGTGTTCTTACCCTTTTTATATGATGTCTTTTGATAAATATAAGTTCTTTCTAATGTAGTCAAATTTACTAACGTCTCTCTGTAGATCTTGTTTAAGAATTCTACCCCAGAGTCATCATGAAGATATTCTCTCACATTCTCTTATAGGGACTTGACAGTTTCAACTTTCACACTCAGGTCATGAAATCTGGACTAGATGCTTCCCAAGTGTTGTGAGGCAGGGACCCAGTGTAATTTTCTCTGTATAGAAGGTCAGCTGTTCCAGCACTGGTCATTGTGAAGTCCCTCTTCCCCTGGCTGATCTGAGCATCACCACTGCCTACATCATAACCTGCAGGTGTTACTGAACTCCTCATTCTGTTCCATTGATCAGTTTGTCTGTGCTGGCACCTACATCACATCTTTGTCATCACTATAACTTAATGATACATCTTAATTGGTAGGCAACTCCCTCTATCTTGTTCTTCAAGAGTTTTGAATCACTTTGTCGAACTCCACAAAGAAAACGACACCTTTGCTATTCTATTTGAGTTTTCTGATTCATGAACATGATGTCTCTCCATTTATTTCGAACTTCTTTAATATCTTTCAATAAAGTTTTATACTTTTCTCTATAAAGGCATTTCTCAGCTATCACAGGTGTATTCCTAGGCCTTTCTAATTTTTGATGCCCTTCGTAAATGTTATCTTTTAAAATTTCACATTCTGTATCTGATATATAAAAATGTGATTTTTTTTTGCCCGTTGATATAGAATCCAGACCGCTTGCTAAATTCACCTCTTATAATAATTTATTTGTGGATTCTTTGTATTCCTATGTATACAATTATGTCAGTGAATAATAATAATTATATTTCTTCCCATCCTATCATTATACCAGTTATCCTTTTTCTTGCTTAATTTAACTGGCTGAGACCCCGTGGTACAATGTTGAATAGTGGGTGATAGAGATATCCTCACTTTGTTCCTGATCTTAAGGAGAATGCTTTGTTCTTTCACGGTTAAGTATCATGCTCACAGATAATTCTGTAGATGTACCCATTATATACACCTCGTTGCGTTGTTATGAAGAAGATTAAATAAGATATTACTTGGAAACAACAGAAGACATTGCTGAGAACCACATGTGTTAGCTGTTATTCAAGTCTGTGGTCTTCTTATATGCTGGCCAATACCTTCTGTAACCCCTCAGGGACATAAAAATGGTACCATAAAATCTTGTCATCATAGCTGGAGTCTAATGTCCCTCATTTCCCCTCTCATAGCCAGAGGGCTAAAGTTAAACCTTCACTGGGATGAGGATCCTCCATCTCATTTCCTGGGCTCTGGTTGGCCCTTATTTCTAATTGTTTGTGAACCTAAGAATCCAGGTCAAACCCCTGATGCCTCTCAGAAACCGCCCCCTTCCAACACCTAATTCTCCTTCCCATTTTGCTTGGTCACTTTCCTTCCAGGAATGATGAGGATACCTGGAACTTAGATTAAAAGGTGAATAAAGATGTGGATGGGGATACAAATGCCTTAGGTTGTCCCAGATTTTGACTATTTGGCATCTTTTCTGCTGTCATACACTCATTTCACATGTTCCTAAATACCATCTTCTGATGTTGTAGAATTTTATAGAAACCGATAACGAGGGCAATGGCATTCTTCGACGCCGGGATATAAAGAACACGCTGTACGGTTTTGATATTCCCCTCACACCAAGAGAGTTTGAAAAGCTTTGGGCAAGGTAAGTGGCATGTGAGACTGGCTGGTTTCAGTTCTTATGGACTAGGTTGCTTGCTGTGGCAAATTCAGCACAAATCTTTCCTGGACCAGGGTGACTGGGGGGCTGAGAGTATTTTCCCTTGGTCACATCTGTCCCATCTCCTGTGTCTTTCCTTGTTTCTTGCTCCTTGTTGCTCATAGCAAGCAGTTTGGTGGATGGGTTGGTCTTCAGCCAAGCCACGGTAAATGCTCATCATCCATAACAGACTTAAGAGGTTTGCATTTCCAAGGAACTGGGAGCTCAAGCCCAAACTTTTAGTTTTAACAAAACAAGTCACTCTCTAAGGACTTAACTCTAATACAACTCACTCACCAGACATGTAACGGGTAAAGGAAAGAACAGTTTCTCCGCATTGCCTATAGACGGGAATTAATGTTGCACAACTGTTTTATAGATAAGTAATTTGTGGGAAGAAAAACCAAACTTTCAGCAACTTGGAGTAGCTTCTGGATGGTCTCTTAAACTGAGAACAGTATCCAGTGTTGGTTCCATTTGTCAAATGTATTTTCCATTTCGCTGTTTTGGAATTGGGCCCCCTGTTACGGTCTTCCCTGGATGCACGTGTGAGTTTCACATTCCACACTAACAATGTGGTCTCTTTCCGAGTTCCAGGCCCAACTTCAAATTACCTCCTTCTTCATTATATGTCCGCAGCCACCTGCATTCCCCCAGGATGGTATTCCACCATCATACGGCCACTCAGGAGGCAAACTCATAAAACAGTTCATACCATTTCCCAACTTTTCATCTGTTCAAAGTGGAAGGCCGAAATGTTGGCCATGTTTAGAATTAGGTGGGTTGTTTTGTGCCTAATTTAGAAAAGCAACTAGAAGTGCTCACAAAATCCTGATTTTTTAAGATCAGTTCCAACACAGGGTCTCATTAGACTCCCTGCCCATTTCTGTTTGAGTAGCTTACATTAGTAGTTCCAGCTGGCTGATAGGCAGATCTTTGTAAAGCCGGCAAATGCATAGTCCTCCCTCTCAGTTGACCCTTGGATGATCCGAAGATGACAATGTGGTCCCAGTCTGTGGAGAGCGGTCAGGGCACAGAATGCATTTACACAGGTAGCTACGGTACAGTGACAATTGTGCAAAAAACCCTGGGCAGAGAGCAGGTCGAGTGGCGTGTGCTGCGAGGCAGAAGCATGGGGCCAGGGAGGGCTGGACGCTGTGGTGGGTCCAGATGGAGAAGGAGACATTCTGGGTCAGCGGCCGCCTGTCTGCAGGGAGGCGGGTGTCCTATCAGAAGTGGGATCGGGCTCCCAGGGTTAGACAGGAAGTGGAGGGCAGATACCTTACCAGGTCCTTGCTTCCAGGTGTTATTGACCAGGCGGTCGGGAACAATGGAATTTGAGTGTGGTTATGGGGCGAACAGAGCTGTGATTCAGGAAGATGAGTCAGGAAACAGTTCAGGGGAGAGGCTGGCTGGGAGTGCTGGCCCTGGGAGACCGCCACCTCCACCAGCGGGCACAGGACGGACCCCTGAATGGGGGCTAGCCATGGGGATGAAAGGCACTGGAGTTGTGTCCCCCACCAAGGTTCCCATGTGGGAAATGAGAGTGTGCGGACCCTCTTTTTGAGGGCAGGACAGAACTTGTCTCCATTTCCACTGGAGGTGGGCACTCACTATTGCTCATGGCTGAAGTTTATACATTTATGAACATAATTATGAAATGTACAGATTTGCACCCTGTGTTGACAACTGCTTGCAGTCAGAATTTTGTCCACTATCATTTAGTTGACCTTATGCCACAGACGGGGAGTGGTTAAGAGCAACAGCCCTGTAGCCAGATGCGTGGGCGTGACTCCTGCCTGCTTCCTGCTGTGTGACCTCCATCAAGTTACTTAGTTTCTCTGTGCCGTATACTCCTCATCACCTGCAAAGCAGCACTAATCCTCCCTATCACCCCAGGCCACTGTGATGCCTGGTTAAGGAGTCATATAAAGTGCGAGCCCAGGGCCTGGCGCACAGTAACCACTCAGTAAATTTAACACACCCTCTCTTCATTTGGTCACCCAGAAAATGCTTCTTAAACACTGGCTCTGCACCTCTTTGCATGGCTGAGGATGACCAAGATGAATGAATAACCCAGAGCTCATCTCCTAAGATACTCACATGCTCTTAAGGAGGGAAACTCTTGGTAATTAAGTGCTTTGTCCCTGCTGGGACCTATGAAGGCTCAGAAATCAAGGACTGATGAGCCAGGCTTTTAAGCTGAGTTATTTCACATAACAAGCTTAATTTATGAGGAAGTGGAAGAGTGATGGTGAATCTTGTCTGCTAGAGAGACAATATATTTGGAGGCCATAGAAAAATGCAGTTCTTGGGGTGATAATTCTTCTATTCCCTCCCTCCAGTGAGTCCCTTTTGCCCTCTGGAATTGTCTTTGGGTCGGCACACACATTCACCTGGTGACCCTTCCTGTGTCTATGTTTTCATTCTCCCTTAGGTCAGTTGCGCAGTTCCTAGGAAGCTCTGCAAATTATAGCACCTGTCGTTTTTATTTCACTTCATTAGATGAACTGCTTCCTGCAAAGTATTTTATGAGATATCTACATTTTCAAAATCGAATCAAAGTTTTATTGATTCGAGATTTTCTTCACTGCTATTGTTTTTGCTCTCCACTTTTTTACTGTGTTAAATACACACAACTCACAGTTTACCATCTTCACTGTTTTTAAGCACACAGCCTGGTGATATTCAATACATTCATCATGTTGCTCAGCCATCACCATTGTCCAGCTCCAGAACTCTTTTTGTCTTGCAAAACTGAGACTTTCTGTTTTTTGAGATGGAGTCTTGCTCTGTTGCCCAGGCTGGAGTGCAATGGTGTGATCTCGGTTCACTGCAACCTCTGCCTCCTGGGTTCAAGGGATTCTCCTCCCTTAGCCTCCTGAGTAGCTGCAATTACAGGTGTGTACCACCATGCCTGGCTAATTTTTTGTATGTTTAGTAGAGACAGGGTTTTACCATGTTGGCCAGGCTGGTCTTGAACTCCTGACCTTAAGCAATCTGCCCACCTCAGCTTCCCGAAGTGCTGGGATTACAGGCATAAGCCATGGCATGAGATTTTTATTTTTATTTTTTTATTTTAACTTTTAAGTTCAGGGTACATATACAGATTTGTTAAATAGGTAAACCCATGTCATAGGGGTTTATTGTACAGATTATTTGGTCACCCAGGTATGAAGCCTAGTATACAATAGTTATTTTCTGATCATCTCCTTCCTCCCACCCTCCATCCTCCAAAAGGCCCCAGTGTCTATTGTTTCCCTCTGTCTGTCCATGAGTTCTCATCATTTAGCTCCCACTTATAATAAGAACATGAGATATTTGGTTTTCTGGTCCTGCATTAGTTTGCTGAGGATAATGGCCTCCAACTCCATCTACATTCCTGCAAAGGACATGAGCTCATTCTTTTCATGGCTGCATAGATATTAATTCCATGGTGTATATGTACCACATTTTCTTTATCCAGTCTACCATTGGTGAGCATTTGGGTAGAGTCTATGTCTATGCTGTTGTGCATAGTGCAGCAGTGAGCATACGTGTGTATGTTTCTTTATAATAAAATGGTCTCTATTCCGCTGGGTCTATATGCCCAGTCATTGGATTGCTGTGTGGAATGGCAGTTCTGCTTCTAGTGCTTTGAGAAGTCTCCACACTGCTTTCCACCTCGGTCAAACTAGTTTACACTCCCACCAACAGCATATGAGCATTCCCTTTTGCTCTGCAACCTTGCCAGCATCTGTCATTTTTTAACTTTTTAATAATAACCATTCTGACTGATGTGAGATGGTGGCTCATTGAGGCTTTGATTTGCATTTCTCTGAGGATCAGTGATGCTGAACTTTTTTCATCTGCTTTTTGGCCACATGTATGTCTTCTTTTGAAAAGTCCATTTCATGTCCTTTGCCCACTTTTTAATGAGGTTCTCTGATTTATCTTGTAAATTTGCAAAACTGAGATGTTTAAGGTGATGTTAGGCTGTGTTGGTCCAAGTGGTATACTGGTCGGGTGAGGCTAACCGTGGCAACAAACAGGGCCAGCATCTCAGTGTCTTCCTCAAAAATGGCATCCTAGTCTAGTGTGGGTATGGGGGGCACACTACCTGCAGGGTCACTTAGGAACCAGGCGTCTCCCATCATCCTCTGGACCTTTTGTGTCTGCTGACAGAGAAGGGGAAAGAGCTCAGTGGAGCACGTGGTCAGCTTTGCAGGGCCCAGGCCTAGAACCATAGCCATCTTCACCCTCTTTGCATGTTCCTGTGGCCAGAATCCATCCACATGGCTGTGACCACCTGCAAGGTAGGCTGGGAGGGGCCCTCTGCATGCATGTCCAGGAGGAAAAAGAAACAGAGATGGGGGAACTTATAATGGTGTCTGCCACACATGGAATTACCCCAAGGGAGATGGGACAGGGAGCATTCAAGGCAGAGGAGACTCCAGGAGTGTGTTCATCTGGGCCCAGATGGGGAAACAGAAACCACTGTTGATATTTACAGCCACATGGGAGTTTATGCAGCAAACAGTAACACGGGGGTCAGAAGGGCTGGAATTCTGAAAGGGGGAATGTGGTACTACTCAGAGACCAGGACTTTTAGGTGCACTGAATACAAAGAAGTTGAACTTGGAGATGTGCTAGCCGGGTAGACTCTAAGCTCAACATGAAGAACCTTTCAGTAATTAAAGCCATCTGGAACCCTTGCAGGCAGTCCTTGAAGGAAGTGTGGTTCTCTTGTCTGACATGGCTTTGTCTGAGGCTACCCCCTTCTTAATGGGCAGTGTAAAGGAAGGATTTTGGCTCTTTTTGTTTATTTGTTTTGGGTTTTTTTGTTTTTTGAGATGGAGTTTCACTCTTATTGCCCAGGGTGGAATGCAATGGCACGATCTCAGCTCACCGCAACCTCCACTTCCTGGGTTCAAGCGATTCTCCTGCCTCAGCCTCCCAAGTAGCTGGGATTATAGGTGCCCACCACCACTCCTGGCTTTTTTTTTTGTATTTTTAGTAGAAACAAGGTTTCTCCATGTTGATCATTCTGGTCTCGAGCTCCTGACCCCAAGTGATCCTCCTACCTTGGCCTCCCAAAATGCTGGGATTATAGATGTGTGCCACCATGCCCGGTTGGATTTTGGCTCTTGATGGGCACCAGAAGAGATGGTGTCTGATCTTCTGTAATTCTATCAGAACACACCCCTGGGCATGTTCAACTTTAGCAGTTGGGCACTCTATGAGTCTTTCCTCGTGCTGCGATAAAGAGATACCTGAGACAGGGTAACGTATAAAGAAAAGAGGTTTCATTGGCTCCTGGTTCCACAGGTTGTACAGGAAGCTCTTTGCTGGCATCTGCTCAGCTTCTGGGGAGGCCCCAGGAAACTTAAAATCATGGTGGAAGGAGAAAGGGGAGCCAGCGCTTCACATGGCCAGAGCAGGATGAAGGTGGTGGTGGGGTGCCATACACTTTTAAACACGCAGATCTCTTGAGAACTTATTCACTATCATCAGAAAAACAGCATGATGAGGATGTTGCTAAACCATTCATGAAGGATCCATTCACCTCTCACCGGGCCCCATCTCCAACACTGGGGATTACAATTTGACATGAGATTTGGGTGGGGACACAAATCCAAATCATACCAGACACTTTCATTTCTAAAGAGCAGCTATTTGAGCCACCAGACCACCCTCCAAGATGGTACCTGAGAGAATTCCTTGTGTCCCCAGCTACACGAGGTGCTGTGTCTGCCTCTGCTGCCTGGGTGGGGCCGTCAGTAGGGTTTACACAACACCTCCTGTTTTGCCCTGTAACTCTAGGGACAGTGGCGTTTGAAGGTACTTCTGAAATTTATGTAAGAATCCAGTGCTTAAACTGAGCCTAAAGGACTAAGACAGTCTCAGCAAAGCAGACCAATCAATGTGAACATGCCCAAGTTATGTGCACAACCGAATTGCTGTGTGCACAATAAATGGGCAGAGTCATCTACTTGTATCATAAATGAGAGGCCATTGCCATCCACAAATGTGAGTTTTTATGGGTCCTCTGTTTATGTGTACGTTTTTTTCCTGGCACATCTATTGCTGAACCATTTGAAAATTCAACTTTATAGGCAAGTTGATTTTTTAAAATGTTACACAAGGATGATATCATGAGGGTGAGGTTATGTAAGCTGAATTAGCTTGCTTATTAATCATATTCACAACAATATTTTAGTTGCGGTTGTGCAATCTGGTCTTCTGTGCCTTTGGATGGGAATAGAACGTTTATGATCTTTACTAATGAAGTCATTAAGAATGCCTTTTCATTCAGTTCCAGTGTCACGATGGAAAGTCTGTTGTTGGTAATCCCTGGAGCACAGCACTCCAGGAGGAAGGTCCTTCCTTAGAAATGCACCGCCTTCACTTTTCTTAGCTCAACATCCGTGAATGGATAACGCAGCTCATGCAAGTTGTGAGGACGCTGGGAGTTTGCATAGTTTCTTCTCAAGAAACTTGCCATCTGGTAGGCACATAAGATATGGATGGAGGAACTGGATGGAGGCAGGATGTGGGAGAACCCTTGAGTGGCACAGGGCAGTAGCAAATGCCAACATGCACTCCCCATGTATCCCCACATGCACTAACCCATCCAGTCCCCGCCATGCCTTGAAGAGCTCAAAGGAAGGCAGGGTAGTGGTTCTTTTGACTTAGGAGAAGAGAGACATTTCCAAAGCAGGTGCACTGCTTTCTGGGGCTGCTTGTCAGGTGGGTGGGCTGTGGACCATTCTGTTAGGAACCCTCCTGTCAGAATGGGGAACCCCTGAGAGCTTTATTCAGAGGGCGTCTTGACCCGAGTTGCATTATTACATTGCCCTGGTGGCACAAGGCTAGTTAGAGTCCTGATGTAATTCAAGGAGAGAGGCATGGCTCTGGGATCACCCTGAAGCTCAAGGAATGGCAGCCCTTCTGCTTCTTGGTATGTCCATGTGAAATTCAACTTCCTCCCTGCAGCCATCTCAGCATCGCCAGCAGCAGGGAAGCCTTTGCTGGAGGCTCCTGCCTCTGACGGTGCTGCTGAGACCACAGCTCTTCTACAGCCACAGGGGAAGCCTCAGGAACTACAGAGCCCACAGGCCTTTTTCTGTGGGTGTGTTGTCTTGTTGTATTTTAAAAACAAAATTCACTGAATAAAGATGGAAGGGTACTTTTCTGGGTTTCAAAATTAAAGTCATCATCATAACACACACCTGAAAAGATCTTGTCACCCCCTCTGTGCTCTGCTGGAGAAAAGAAAAAAAAAACAGACACCCAAAAAGATCTGCAGGGGATAAAGAGCTGGTCTCAGCAGGAGCTGGGCAGGGCACTGGCCTGATACCTCACTTCTAGGACTCAGTGTGATGGCTCCTGGCTGAGGAACTGATCCCCGGAGCAGGCAAAGGCCTTGCCAGGTGAAGAGCTGGTGAGCTGGTATTTACCTGCAGCCCTCTATCTGCACCCTACCTGCAAAGCAGTGAAGGAAATCGTCCAAGGGGGCTTTTCTTACCTTGACAGGTAGAGTCTGTGTGGAGAATGTACAAATACTGTGTTCAGGTAGCAGGTAGATGACAGACACATGGCAGAGGAGCGGGGATCTGCAGGGCACAGAAGGCAAGGGAGCATGGAGAGAACGCTCATGAGCACCTGACAGGATAGGCCCACGTGGCCTTTAGGAAGGGTGGTGGTCTTTCAACTCCTGAGAGCTTCAGCAAGTTTAAGCACAAGTGCACAAAGCAGCATTCACCCAAACATCTCCCTGCTTTCTCTCCTACCCGCCACCCCATCCCCTTGAGGACAAGAACATGGTATATAAGGATGTTTTCTTTATTGTTAACTCAGCTTAAACAGTTGCACGGGGCTTAGTGTGTCAGAGGCAAGTGTGGGTCTCATAGCTCCTCCAGGATCTCATCAGTTAACAAGCAGAGCGAAAGGGAGCTCTACCTCTCAAAGGAAAACCAGTTGTACTTCTGCTCTGTCAGACAAATGCCCAAGCAACGTCCTAATGGGAGAATTATGCTGGCAAAATTGTTTAAATATAGTCTCATTCCTTGTAACTCTCAGTTCATCTGGGGAAAATCACATCTGCGAATGCCATTTTTATCGATTAGATGAGTACCAAGATCTTTCTGTAAAAATAAATGCTTTCTTTCTTTAAAGAAAATTGGCAATTTGCCTTAAAATTTTTATTGAAGTAATTCTATTCTATTTGAATAATGTTGGGAGATAAAAACCCTCCATTATGCCTTTTTTAATGAGTTCTAATTCAGAAAAATCTCAATAATAGAAAATGACATAAAAGGTACATAGCATAATTCTTATCTTGTTTTCCTCACTGGTCCCTCTCATTGGCTGTGTGTAATTGGCATCTCTTCAAAGAGAAAATGGGGAATTTTACCATCTTTGAATCAAATGACATTCACTTATTTGAGTTTTAAGACTGAATATGCTTTTTGAAGAATTTTCGTCTAAACCTTAGCATAGTTCCTTTCACAGGTAAGTATTCAATTAAAAAAAACTGCTGAATGGGCGAGGTGAGGCAACTCACGCCTGTAATCCCAGCACTTTGGGAGGCCGAGGTGCATGGATCACCCCAGGTCAGGAGTTTGAGGCCAGCCTGGCCAACATGGTGAAACCCCGTCTCTACTAAAAATGCAATAATTAGCCAGGTGTGGTGACACGCACCTGTAATCCCAGGTACTTGGGAGGCTGAGGCAGGAGAATCACTTGAGCTGGGGAGATGGAGGTTGTAGTGAGCCAAGATCACACCACTGCACTCCAGCCTGGGCTACAGAGCAAGACTCTGTCTCAAACAAACAAACAAACAAAAGACTGCTGAATGTAGGGAGGGGTTCACTTTAATTTTCTGTAGTTACAGCTTTTTCTAATAGAATGACAGGTGAGTGGCTACGGTTGCTCTCTCTCCAGGCAGGCCATGTGTGACGTTGACCGTCCTGAACGTTCATGTGCCTGTGAGTCACCTGGGGTCCTTGTCAACATGCAGATTCAGATCAGATCTGGAGTGAGGCCCGAACTCGCGCATTCCAGCTCTGCCAGGCAGAGCTCCACAGGGCATGCTTTGAGTGGTGAGGGATGGAATATGAGCTCCTCACAGATGGTGCAGACATTTCTAGACCCTCAGCACCAGCACACCTTAGTAGCTACTGAGAAGTGCTTTCTGTTTTTGTTTTTTAAAGGTACGACACAGAGGGAAGAGGACACATTACCTACCAGGAATTTTTACAGAAATTGGGTATTAACTATTCACCTGCTGTCCATCGGCCCTGCATGCAGGATTATTTCAACTTCATGGGTCATTTTACGAAGCCACAGCAGCTACAGGAAGAGATGAAGGAGCTGCAGCAGAGCACAGAGAAGGCCGTGCCAGCCAGGTGAGTGAGGAGGGATCTGGGGGCCGTCATCTAGAAGTCCCCTTTTACATCTGGCCTCACAGCAAGTTATTTTAAAATGGTACCTTCCCGTGCTGACAAAGTTACAGGGAAATGATTATGCTTGTTCAGTGCTGTCGATTCTAGAAATTGGTGCTAGAAAAGCTACAGCCCTATTCCATCTTACCCAGGCACAGTCTTTTTTTTTTCTTCTTTGAGACAGAGTCTCACTCTGTCACTCAGGCTGGAGTGCAGTGGCATGATCTCAGCTCACTTCAACCTCCATCTCCTGGGTTCAAGCAATTCTCCTGCCTCAACCTCCGGAGTAGCTGGGATTACAGGTGTCCACCACCACGCCCCACTAATTTTTGTATTTTTAGTAGAGATGGGGTTTCACCCATGTTGGCCAGGCTGGTCTTGAACTCCTGACCTCGTGATCCACCCACCTTGACCTCCCAAAGTGCTGGAATTACAGGCGTGAACTACAGCTCCTGGCCACCCAGTCACAATATTCTATAATTCATCATATTCTATGGGTCACCCTTGAAAATTATCCATTTTACTTATGGATGGCATATTGCCTGGCCACTCTCTGCCCAACTGGAATACAGATTCCATAGGGATGTCTGTTACTTTACCTGGTGTCTGACACCAAACAGGCACTTAGTAATATCTGTTGAATGAATAAAGGAATGAACTAGACATATCCTTTAACTCACACTTCCACTTTTGGGACTTTATCCCAAGGAAACAATTCAGAAGAAGCCGACAGCTTAGCAACTGGAAGGTGTGACCAGCAGTGTCTTTTTTTTTTTTGAGATGGCGTTTCGCCCTGCTGCCCAGGCAGGAGTGCAATGATGCTATCTCAGCTCACTGCAACTTCTGCCTCCCAGGTTCAAGCAATTCTCCTGCCTCAGCCTCCTGAGTAGCTGGGATTACAGGCACACACTACCATGACCAGCTAATATTTGTCTTTTTAGTAGAGATGGGGTTTCACCATGTTGGCCAGGCTGGTGTCGAACTCCTGACCTCAAGTGATCCGCCCACCTCGGCCTCCCAAAGTGCAGTGTGTCTTTCACAGTAGCCTGAAAGAGCATGAAGTTGCACATGCCTGCTGTGGCCACTGTGGAAGAACATGGAAATATTTGTATAAAGGGCTAACAGGCAGTGACATTTTCGGCGGTATGTGTACCGTGAGTGGAATGATATCAAATATAGGAGCAGGTTCACAGGACCAGAAGATGCTGTGCAGAAGGTACCCCACTGGACTTGGGTGGTGGGAGCGTACCTGACTCCTTTCCATTATTAAAACTGATATTTAATAGTTGTACATATTTTGGAGGGTATGTGTGATATTTTGATACTAATATACAATGTGTAATGATCAAATGAGGGTAACTGGGATATACATCATCTCAAACATTTATCTCTGTGTTGGGAATTCTACAGATCTTCTCTTCTAGCTATATATTTTTTAAATTTTGGGGTACATAGTAGGAGCATATATATATGGTTACATGAGATATTTTGATGTAGATATGCAATGTATAATAATCACTTCAGGGTAAATGGGATATCCATCACCCCATTTATCCCTTGTGTTACAAACAGTCTAATTATATTCTTTTAGATATTTTTAAATATACAATTAAATCTAACTACTTTGAAATATACAATAAGATTATTTAAAAATACACAAATCTAACTACTTTGAAATATACATTAATCTTATTGTATATTTCAAATATATTTCAAATATACAATAAGATTAATGTATATTTGAAATATACAATTGTTATATAATTAAATATAACAATATACAATTTTTTTTTGAGACAGTGTCTCACTTTCATCACCCAGGCTGGAGTGCAGTGGCTCCATCATGGCTCACTGCAGCCTCAACTTTCCAGGTTCAGATGATCCTCCCACCTCAGCCTCCTGAGTAGCAGGATTACTGGTACACACCACCACACCTAGCTAATTTTTGTATTTTTAGTAGGGATGGGGTTTTGCCATGTTGCCCAGGCTGGTCCCCAACTCCTGAGCTCAAATGATCCACCTACTTCAGCATCCTAAAGTGCTGGGATTGCAGGCGTGAGCAATCCCACCACACCCAGCTGAAATCACCTTTTTAAACCCCCTCATATGAGTGAGAACATGTGATATTCGTCTTTCTGTGCCTGGCTTACTTCACTTAATATAATTATGTCTAGTTCCCTCCATGTTGCTGTGAATGACAGGATTTTATTCTTTTTTATCACTGAATAATGTTCCATTGTGTATATGTGCCACATTTTCTTTATTCTTCCATTCGTGAACACTTGGGTTGACTTCATATCTTGGCTATTGTGAGCGGCACTGCAATAAACATGGAAATGTAGACATCTCTTTGATGTACCAATTTCCTTTCCTTTGGATATATACCCAGCAGTATTATAGAATTTCTGGATCATATGGTAGTTGTGTTTTTAGTTTTCTGGGAAATCTCCATGCTATATTCCATAGTACTGTACATTACCACCAACAGTGTATTACTTCCACTTTCTCTGCATCTTTGCCAGCATTTATGTTTTGTCTTTTTGGTGATAGCTATTCTAACTGGGATAAGATGATATCTCATTGTGGTTTTAACTTGCGTTTCCCTGATGATCATTGACATTGAGCATGTTTCATATACCTCTTGGCCACTTTATATGTCCTCTTTTGAGAAATGTCTATTCAGATCTTTTGGCCATTTTCGAATCAGATTATTTATTTTTATGGTGTTGAGTTGTTGGAGTTCCTTATATATTCTGGTTATTAATCCCTTGTCAGCTGGAGAGTTTGTCCATACATTCTTCCACTCGGTAGGTGGTCTCTTCACTTCATTCCCATTGTGGCGCAGTAGCTTTTCAGCTTGATGAAATCCCATTTGTTTGTTTTTCCTTTTGTTGCCTGTGCTTTCGAAGTCTCATCCAAAATATATTTGCCCTCACCAATGTCCTGTAGGATTTCCCTAGTGTTTTCTTCTAGTATTTTCATAGTTTCTGGTCCTATATTTAAGTTTTTAATTCATTTTGAGTTGATTTTTGTCTATGTTGAAAGATGGGGATCTAGTGTCATCCGTCTGCATGTGGATATTCACTCTTTCCAGCACCATTTATTAAAGAAACTTTTCTTTCCCCAATGTGTGTTCTCAGTGCCTTTGACAAAAATGAGTTTGCTGTAAGTGCATAGATTTACTTCTGGGTTTTCTATTCTGTTCCATTGGTCTATGTGTCTGCTTTTACGCCAGTACAATGCTATTTGAGTAAGTATAACTTTGTAGTATAACTTGAAATCAGGTAGTGTGGTGCCTCTAGCTTTGTTCTTTTTTGCTTAGGATTGCTTTAGTTATGTGGGGGTCTTTGTGGTCTCATATGAATTATATTCTTTATTTCTGTGAAGAATTGCATTTGGTATTTTGGTAGGGATTGCTTGAATTTGTAGGTCATGTTGGATAGTATAGACTTTTTAACAATATTAATTCTTGCAATCCAGGAGCATGGGATATCATTTCATTTGTGTGTGTGTGATCTTCAGGTTTTTTCATCAGTGTTTTGTAGTTTTCTTTGTATAGATCTTTCACTTCTTTGGTTTACCTGATTTCTAGGTGTTTTATATTCTTTGTAGCTGTGAAACGTGGATTGCTTTATTTATTTCTTTTTTAGATTGATCACCATTAACATATAGAAATGCTACTGATTTTTGTGTGTTGATTTTGTATCCTGCAGCTTTACTGAATTTATCAATTCTAGGAATTTTTTGGTGAAGTCTTAAGGTTTTTTAAAATGTAAGATTATGTCATCTGCAAATAAGGCTAATTTGACTTATTTCTTTCCAACTTGGATGCCCTTTATTTCTTTATCTTACCTAATTGCTCAGGTTAGGACTTCCAGTACTATGTTGAATAGAAGTAATGAAAATGGGCATCCTGTCTTATTCCAGATATTAGTGTAAAGACTTTCAACTTCTCCCTAGTCAGTATTATATTAGGCATGGGTTGTCATATATGGCCTATATTGTGTTGAGGTATTTTGCTTCTATATTCATTGTGGGGAGAGTTTTTATCATGAAAGGATGTTGAATTTTATCAAATGCTTTTTCAGCAGCTGTTGAAATTATCATGTAATTTTCTCCTTTATTCTGTTGATGTGATGTATCACATTTATTAATTTGCATATGTTGACCCAACCTTGCATCCCTGGGATGAATTCCACTTGATCATGATGAATGATCCTTTTAATGTGTTATTGAATTTTGTTTGCTAGTATTTTGTCGAGGATTTTTACATGTATGTTCATGAGGGATATTGGCCTGTTGTTTCCGTTTTTGGCAGTGTTCTTGTCTGGTTTGGGTATCAGGATATTACTGGCCGTATAGAATGAGTTTGCAAGTATTCTCTACTCAAAAGTTTAGGTAGAGTTGGTATTAGTTCTTCTCTAAATGTTTGGTAGATTTTAGCAGTAAAATCATCAGATCCTAGGCTTTTCTTTGATGGGAGACTTTTTATGACTTCTTTGGTGTTGTTACTCATTGTTGGTCTGCTCAGATTTTCAATTTTTTCATGGTTCAATCTTGGTAGGTTGTATGTGTCCAGGAATTTATCCACTTCTGGGTTTTCCCATTTGTCAGCATAGCTTTTCTTAGTAGTCTCTAATGATACTTTCTATTTCTGTCATCATCTCCAAAGTTGTAATACTTCTTTTTTTATCTCTGATTTAATTCATTTGGACTTTTTTTTCATAGTCTAGCTAAAAGTTTTCCAATTTTATTTATCTTTTCAAAAAACCAACTTTTAATTTTGTTGATCTTTTGTATCTTTTTAGTCTGAATTTCATTTATTTATGCTCTGATTTTATTTATTCCTTTCTACTAATTTTGGTTTGGATTTTTCTTGCTCTCCTAGTTTCTTGAGGTCCATTGTTAGATTGTTTATGTGAAGTCTTTCAATTTTTTTTAAACGTAGGCATTTATTGCTATACACGTCCCTCTTAGCACTGCTTTTGCTACAGCCCACAGATTTTTGGTATGTTGTTATTTCCATTTTCATTTGTTTCAATATGTTTTTAATTTTCTTCTTAATTTCTTCATTGACCATTTGTTGTTTATGAGCATGTTGTTTAATTTCTAGTATTTGTACCATTTCCAAAGTTTCTCTTGTTATTTATTTCTAGTTTTATTCCATTTCAGAAAAAAATACTTGATATGATGTTGACTTTTCCAAATTTGTTGAGACATGTTTTGTGACCTAACATGATGTATCCTGGAGAATGATCCATATGCTGATGAAAAGAATACATATTCTGCAGCAGCTGGATGAAAGTTCCTATAAATGTCTGTTAGGTCCGTTTGACCTAGAGTACAGTTTACTCGATGTTTCTTTGTTGACTTTCTGCCTGGATGAGCTGCCTATTGCTGAAAGGGAAGTGTTGATGTCCACTACTATTATTGTATTGCAATCTAGCTCTCTTTTAGATATATTAATATTTGCTTTATCTATTTGGATGCTCTGGTGTTGGGTGAACATATATTTGCTATTGTTATATCCTCTTGCTGAGTTGATCCCTTTATATTAAAATGACCTTCATGTCTTTTTAGTTTTTGACTTAAAGTCTATTTTATCTGATATAAGCATAGCTACTCCTGCTCTTCTTTGGTTTCCATTTGCATTGAATATCTTTTGCCATTTCTTTACTTTTGGTCTGTATGTGTCTTTATAGGTGAAATGAGTTTCTTGTAGGCAGCATATAGTTGGGTCTTGTTTTTTAATCTATCCAGCAACTCTTTGTCTACTTTCAAATTTTAAAACTAGTTACTCGTGTCATATTTTTAAAATTTGTAACAGAGAAAAAAATTGGGCTGCAACAATGTGACTACAGCAGTGAAACAGATTTTCTTGGCACAATCGCAATCTTTGGTCTCCTATCCACACTCCCTATACATGTGGCTCTTACCTTCTGCTCTACAGCTCTGCCTTAGCTCCATCTTGCTCTTACCTGTTTTTGAGTCTGTCTCCTGTCTGTCATTTCAAAAGGCAAAATTGACTCTCTGCCCACCACCTCCCATAGCACCTGAATGAATGAATGAATCTCCAAAGGAACTGAGAATGCCAAGGACACAGGGAAGAAATGTAATAGCTAAACAGGGTTTAAGAGAAGAGCAGTGAATTATGTCTAAGTTACTGTGTTAGGAAGACTGAAAGCAGGGAATCGAGTTTGTGAAATTCAAAGTAAAATATGCACAAGATTGGTATAGATCAAATATGCTGTAAAGCTAATGAAAAAGTGGGATTTATCTTTACTAGACAGGGGTGGCCTCATTACCCACTCATGTCTTCTCTTCTCGTCTTTCCTGCCACTTGTGAGTAATGAGGCTCTAGGAGAGAAACCATGCATCCTGGACACACCTTGTACACTCTTTCTCTGCCTCTGTTCCACACGGAGCATGGGCGTGCAGCTAAAAAACTGCAAGCTGCAAGACAGCGCATTTCAGATCATCAAGCTCAGTTAACTAATTCACTCTCACCCACTCCTCTTGGCCACACTCATACTCTCTTAGTAAAGAAGACAAATGTATGACCAATTTGTTTCCTTGAAAATGTCAGCTTGTAAAAATTTCCAAGTAACCTTGTCCAGCAGGATGGCCTGTTTTTAAATTTCGCTGTGTCAGTGGGTCTTTCCAATGAAGATTCAGTGTTTCCAGGACTGTTTTTTAACCTCCTCATCTACACAGACACTCTGATCAGATTGACAGATGTAAGTCATATCCCATTAAAGTGACCACAATTTTGTATTTGCCTCTTAAGTCTAAGGGAATTCATTTTGTTTGGAGTGCCCTAAATCCATTTTAAAGATTAAGAAAAATCTTTTTCCTTTTTGCATTTATTTTCCATGCCTTGCTCTTTTTGTTTGAGTCTGAGTTGAAGATTCAGAATCAGAATAGCAAGAGTAAATGAGCCACATAACACGGGCTCATTCTAAAATGCAAATTGAGAGGTATGCGATTTTTCAGCAGCACCCGAGTGGGGAGACCGTGTGTGTGTGAGGGGCTCTGTGGCCGTCTCATTGGCCATAACAGTGCCCCCTTCTGGCCTCTGTCTTGTTGCCCAGACCAGGAACTGGACACAGACCCAGTGCCACTTTGTCACTGAGTGTCAGCTGACACTGTTTCTGTTTGGCACTGTGCTGTGATCTGTGCTCTAAACCCTCATTTACTCTGTGCACATATTTACTCTGCAAGGGAAATAATTACTGCCTAGAAACCAGTCCAAGAAACGCTGAATGCTTCAATTTTCTAAAAATATGTATCTCAAAAAAAAAGTTTGGATTTTTTTTCTACTTTCATTTGCTCTCATTTTGAAGGATTAAGTGGAATATAATAGTTGTGATGACGAGTAATCATTCTGCAACATGGGACTGAATTCAATGCACACCTGTAGGGGAATCCAAAATGCTGCCACTGTTGTGCATAGAGCAGTTCCTGCGGTTCATTTGTCTTAGGTACTCAGATGTCATGGGAGCCAATTCCAGACTGGAGGCCAGCAAGGCAAGGGCGTAGATCACCCAGGTGTCTTCAAAATAAATGCCTCTCTCTTCCACCGCCCTGAATATTCCCACTGAATCTCATCTCTCCCAGAGTCCTGGCGTTTCTGTTCCTATGGGTTATTTTTTCTAGGCATCCTCTCCCATGAAGACATATCTGAGGTGATAGACAATTACCACCAAAGATTTAGTTTCTAGACTGTCTAGCACATTCTTTCCCCTGGGGAATAAACCCAAAGCCAAGATCAAGCCTGAGCCCATCAGACAAGCATATTACTCAGTTTGTAAGGAAGAGTTTTTCAGGGACCTGGGTGAGTTGAAATTATCGAATTTACAGCTAGTCCACCATAGATCAAGTGCAAGACTGTTTCTTCTTAAAGATTTCTGCACTTTTTTCAGTTCCTTAACAATAATTATTTCACGTCAGGAGAGAATTTTCCCAAACTGAAAATTCAGCATCACTGAATCACAGAGATTTGCACACATCCTGTAAGAAAATCAGCCCGGAAGCTGGGAGTGACAGAAAGATGCTGTGCTGTCTCCCTCACTGTGTGTGAAAGGCCCAGGCTTGTCCTGATTCCGCCTGAGCCTCCCTTGCTGTCCTGTTCCTGGTCTAGAAAGTCAGGCTGATGACACCTCCTTGCAGGGCTGAGAGGTCACATGTGAGTGTGTACTTGAGATGGCAGCATGGCCTTTGATTTGTCCATTGTTGTACCTTACATGGTGGCTGTTTTTTAACAATGAAAATGCCTGGTTAAAAAATAAAAAACAGGGGTCTCTGACACTCCCTTGCCCCAGCACCGACAAGGCCCTGTCCCTGTCCACACTCTTCACTCACTGCCCTCCTCCACTCCTCTTTAGGGCCTTGGCACTGGCTGTTCTCCAGTCCCCGGCTGACTCTTTTTCATCCCGGTCTTTGCTCAAGAAAAAGAGCCTACAGCCAAAGTGACTGTAAACCTTCAAACCTACAAACCTACTGTCTTTTTTTTTTTTTGTTTTTTGCCTACAAACATACTGTCCCACCGCGCAGTGTACGTCTACCTTCTCTTACCATCCGTCTCCCCACTACTGGAATGGAAATCCTTCTAGGGATGCCTCTTTCTTTCACTAAATGTGTCCCACCACCTACAGCAGCATCTGGCACATCACAGGTCCTCAACTAATGTTTATGGAGAAGGAATGTGTATTTCACATGTCAACATGTAATGTCACTAGCTTTTTAAATTCTTGGTTCCATTGGTAAAGTACCAATTCTAGTAAAAAGACAAAGTTGTCATTTCTCTAAAGTGGTTTTGCTAATGACGGTAATAACAAAATGATAATGATACAGACTTACAATTTTTCTGGGATATCCTTTAATGTCAGTGTTATACTGAGGCTGTAAAACATCTTCAGAATTAGTTATTAGATGAGCCATCAGCTCATTGCATTAGAATAATCATGAAATGTTTGCTTTCTAGGAGTTATTTGTTTTCCTGATTTTAGGGCATGTCTCCAATGTACTCTCTTTCAGGGATAAGCTTATGGACCATTACCAAGACATCAGCAAAGCACTCACCAAAATCGATAAATCCAAAACCAACTACATATCCATATGCAAGATGCAGAAAGTGCTGGAAGAATGTGGCTGTTCTCTTACAGAAGAGGAGCTGACCCATCTGCTAAACAGGTCTTTTTTGACTAAGTTAAATATGTTTCTTGCAGCCCTGAAAAACATGCTGGAGAGTTCCCTTTGTTTCTTCTGTGTGTCTACCCAAACAGTCTTCTGAGATGAAAATATCCTCTATGTCTTCATGTTGGCTGGGCTACATAAGAATGGGTTTGCGTTCACCCAGAGCAATAAGAGAAAGCCCTCTAACAAATGCATAATTTTCCTGATGTGACTTAGTACCAGTGCCACCATTTCTTAATACTAGTGGGGACTTTTGTTTGTTTGTTTTGTTTTTTTGAGATGGAGTCTCACTTTGTCACCCAGGCTAGAGTGCAGTGGTGCAATCTTGGCTCACTGCAACCTCCCCCTCCTGTGTTCAAGTGATTCTCCTGCCTCAAGATCCCAAGTAGCTGGGATTGCAGGCACCCACCACCCTGCCCAGGCAATTTTTGTATTTTTAGTAGAGATGCGGTTTCACCTTGTTGGCCAGGCTGTTCTCAAACTCCTGACCTCAAATGATCTGTCCACTTTGGTCTCCCAAAGTGCTGGGATTATAGGCGTGAGCCACTGTGCCTGTCCAACATTAGTTTTCATTTTATCCAAGTTATTCAGGCACTTTGAATCACATAGTTCTACCAGGCTCGTTACTAAAACCAGCAGTCCATTTGCCCTGCTTCGGCCCTTATTTACCTACCCAGAGTCAACAACTTCCAACACTTCTGACTGATGCCTTTTGATAGTGAATGTCCCTACTTCTAAGTGACAGGCATATATAACTACTTCTTGATTTTTCACTTTTAGGCAGTTTCTATTGACTTACTACCAGGAAAATGTGGGTTTAATGCTTTTCCACCCATCCCATGCCACCAACCATCTCACCCCCCTCAGCCTCCATTACCCCACACAAAAATTTACCTCCACATACCACATGCCTGTTGTACTGCTGCATCACTCCACATTCTGGATCTACATTGCTGTGACTAGCTCATCACTTTTCTTTTCTACATAGCATTTTTCCCTGAAGTCAAATTATCCTATTTCTTCTGTTCATTTAGTTTCCTATGTACTTATTCTCTTACCAGTTCAATCCTCAACTTAATCTCTTTCCAATGCATTGAGACATATCAGCTAATGTGTCAGCTTCATCTTCTTGAAGATTGCCCTTTTCGTGTTCAATTCTTAGAAAGTTTCTTGACTTATTTTATTAATGAATTCCTCCCCTGTTCTGTTCTTCTGAAACTCCTATTGTTATTGAATACTGAACTGCCTGAACTGTTCTCTTATATATTTTAAATCTTTATTTCTCCTTTCTCTTTTTCTTTTTGTTCCACCTTCCAGGAGAGTTCAATTTTAGCTCCCAGTCCTTCTTTGAGATTTTTGTTTCTGCTACCATACTTACATTTCTGATTACTAGAGCTCAGTTTTGTTCTGTATGTGTTCCTTTTTTATAACATCCCATTCTTGTTTCGTGGATGCACTATATCATTTCTCTGAAGATATTAACAATAGGCTTTTTAAAAAAGTTTTCTTTACCAGATAAATCTCTCCTCTGTGTTGCTTTTAAAAACTACTATTCATGTTGGATATTTTCTTCAAAAATATGTCTATACTAAGAGTGGGGGACAGGGTACTGAGTTGCAGATTAGAAGTTCTACACAGGTAGGTGGAGTTTGTTGACTTTGGTCTGAACTGTAGGGTAATCTGGCTTGAAGTTTTCTTGAGGAGCCCCCAATGTCAATATCTTTAAAACTTTTTGTTTGGCCTTGTCAGATTTACCAGAGAATAGAGTTGCCAGATAAAATACAGGATGATCAGTTAAATTAGGACTTCAGATAGATAATAATTTTAAAACATAAGTATGTCTCATGCAATACTTATACTAAAGTATAAGTATTGGGATATACTTATACTAAAAATGTTGTTGTTTATCTGAAATTCTAATTCAATTATGTACCCCAGTAGATTTAGTGTGTTGATTTGTTTATTTGTTTGCTAACTGGGCAACCCAATGAGAGGAGACTCTTTGGTCTCCTGTTGTCAATACTTTGGGAGCTCACTGGACACAGAAAGCTGGATGTTTTACCAGTCACTGTGGTAAGCTGAATCATGTTTCCCAAAGATATCCAGGTACTGATTCCTGGAATCTGTGAACAATACCTTTACCCATGTGACTAAGCTAGGTACCTGAGGAAAGGAAGATGAGCCTGGATTATTTGGATAAGCCCTCAGTGCCATCACAGGTGTCCTTAGGGAGGCAGAGGGAGATTTGACACAGACAGATGAAGGCCATGTGACCAGGAAAGCAAAGGTAGAGTGATGTGACCACAAGCCACGGACTGCCAGCTGCTCCCAGAAACTGGAAGAGGCAAAGAACAGATTCTCCCCTAGAATTTCCAGGGAGAGTGCACTCATTTTAGCTTCTGGTGTCCAGAACTATTGGAGAATCAATGTGTGTTGCTTTAAGCCACCAGATATGTACTATTTTGTTACAAAGCCAAAGGAAACTAACAGTCGGTGTATGCACTTTTTATTAATCCTCCCCTTTTCATTAAGAATTCTCCCTAGCTTAGACTAGGACAGATGCCCTCCTGCTCAGAAACACCATCTCCAAGTCTTCCATTTGGGTGGGGAGGGACAGGCACTCAGGCACTTGAAGTCTGGCAAGGGGTCTGGGGTTTACATGCTTCTCACACAGTCTTTTAATCAATCCTATTTTTAACTCCTCCTTTAGCTTCACTTCTAGATAGAGCTATCACCAGTTCCAGGACCTCGGAGGGTATTTGCAGGGTATCTTGGATTTTCCCTCTTGCACATTCCTTCTGTTTGTTTTAGGAAGTGATTTCTTGGATTCCGACACATCTATTCCCATTATCCATAGATTCTCCAGCAGCTGTTTTCTTCTTCCACATAATCCTCGTCCTTAGGAGTTGCCAGCAGTCCCAAACTCCAAGCACCAGAATCACATCAAGGGCTCATTAAAACTCAGATTGTTGGGCCCCTCCCGCAAAGTTTCTGAATCACTGGGCCTGGGAATGTGCATTTATAACAAGGGCTCAGGTGATGCTGACGCTGCTGGACCCTTGCACCCCACCTTGAGAACCACTGTTGTATTCCTTTTTAAAACTCCCTTTGCTGTCATTTTAGAAGGCTTTTGAGTGGTAACAGAGCCAGATGTGTGTGTTCAAGCCACTTTATTTAACTGGAAGTCTTATTCTAATGCACTTCTACCCTGAAACAACTCGAGCTAATTGCCTCCTCTGACTCCTATTTCTGTCTATATAACTTAGTTGTGCTGACAGAATGTATGATTCTTCTGTCCCTCACTTTGTAAGGGGACAATATTAGCAACACTTTTCTCTTTAAAAAATTGTTTATCCCTTGAGTCCAGGAATTCAAGGCCACAGTGAACTCTGATCACACCACTGTACTCCAGCCTGGGCAACAAAAGTGAGGCCACATCACACACACACACACACACACACACACACACACACACATCACTGGTTGCTCAAGAGTTTGCAGTATACATTTATAGCTAGGCTGAGCCCATCTTTAAGTAACACAGTAGAACTTCATGGGAGGTACAGGAAAGTCATAACAGGGTATTTCCAATTTCTCCCTTCTGTTCCTGATAACATGACTGTCATTCATTTATCTGTGTGCTATAATCACCCAATACATGGTTGTTATTATTACTCCTTTGATCAACTAAGAGTGAGAAAATAAAAGACGTTATTTTACCGTTATTTATTCCTTCTCTGACACTCTTTCTTTATTGATGTAGATCTGTGTGATTTTCCTTCTCTCTGAAGAACGCCTTTTTACATTTCCTGAAGGGCAGGGCTGCTGGTAATGAAGTCTCTCAGTTTTGTCTGTCTGAGAAAGTCTTTATTTCTCCTTTATTTCTGACAGAGAATACTGGATTTAGCATTCTAGGCTTGAACTGTTGAAATATTTCAACACTTCAAATATTTCAGTCCACTCTCCTCTTGCTTGCATGATTTCTGGCAAGAAGTCTGATATATTATAATTCATTATCTTTGTTCCTCTATAGATAAGGTTTTTTTCCTAAGATTTTCTGGCTTCTTTCAAGATTTTCTCTTTGTCTTTAGTTTTCTCCAGTTTGAATATAAGATGTTTAGGTATAGATTTGGGGGCATTTATCCTGCTTTGTGTTCTCCGAGCTTCCTGGATCTGTGATTTGCTGTCTGTCATTAATTTTGGAAAAGTTTCTACCATTATTAATTAAAATGGGTTTTTGTTTTTGTTTGTTCTTTTGTCTTGTTTCTTTGTTTGTTTATTTGCTTATTTCTCTTTCTCTTTCTGGTATTCCAATGATGCAGGTGTTATATTTTGAAATTTTCCCACAGTCTTTGGATATCTTGTCCTATCCACCCCGCCCCCATTCTTTTTTTGTTTGCATTTCAGTTTGAGAGGTTTCTACTGACATACTTACACCAATTGCTGAAAATCATACCACATTTGTCTGAGATCCTTTGGGCTGCTATTTTAAAAATATACAAACTGGGTGACTTATAAACAACAGAAATTCATTTCTCACAGTTCTGGAGGCCAGGAAGTCCAGTATCAAGGTACCAGCAGATTTAGTGTCTGGTGAAAATGCCCTGGATCATAGATGTCTGTCTTTTCACTGTAACTTCATGTGGTGGAAGGGACAAGAGTCTCCCTGGGGCCTCTTTTGTAAAGGCACCAATCTCATTCATGAGGACTCTTTTTTCATGACCTAATCGCCTCCTAAAGGCCTCGCCTGCTAGAAGGTCATTACCTTAGGAGTTAACATTTTAACATATGAATTTTGGGGGTACACAGTCAGACCATAGCAACATTTTAAGTTTGTTTCATATGTATACTATGATTTTATTGGATAGGTTGTTTCCTGGAGTTTAATTTATTCTTCATCTTCCTTACAATATTTGCCTTTGTTTTACCTTGTCAAAGACAAATTCATACTTAAGTAAAAGAGACTTTATCTGAAAAGACTATTGCAACAGGGAGAGGAAGATTATTATTAGAGAGAGAATGCCCCAACCATGAAATCTATAAGCATCTCAAAGAGCAAGCAGAAGAGGGCTTTTCTTTAATAGGGAAGAGTAAACAAGGATAGAAAGAACCAAGCATGGGGAGTAAGATGAACGGATGGTGTGATCAGACATCTAGGCAAGAAACATTTTGTCTGTGGTAAGAGTCCTTGAGGAGCTATCAGGGAGGAGCTATTCCACATTCTGATGATGTTTAGGCTGAGATGGGTCCAACTTCAAGGTTCTGGAGAAAGGAGAGTAGCTTGACTAAACTGTGGTCAGTTAGCAGGTGTTTTGTCCAGATTAGTCAGTGGGTGCAAACAGTTCAGCTAATAATTTATGAGAATGAGAATGGGAATTTGGAGTGTCTGTGTACTAGTTATTAGAGGTAAACCTTGGGATATCTATGAATCTTTTCTAAGTCATATGGGGAAAAGGTAGTTCTTTGCAGTAGACTTATCCAGGGATATTAGGTTGGGGTGATTTCTTTAACCATCACTTTTTTCTATAACAGGACTCAAATAAAGTTCAAAATTTTTCACCTTCAGGGTTCCCTAGCTTTCTATTCCACTTTCTGTTCTCTTGAGTTTATTTTCCCCCGGCATCTCTATTGGAGAACCTGGTCCCCCATTTTCCTGCTCTAGGTCCGTGATCCCAAGAGCATCCTGCACTGCCTCCACTATTGTCTCGGCTGAATCCCGTCTCCTATATCCCACATCTCTTTATTTCTTAATTTACATTCTTCTTTTGCTGGAATACTTCCTGAAGTAAACTCATAAGAATGGGTGGACAGGAAGTACATTTTCTGAGTTCTTACTGAACTGAAACTTTTAAAATTCTTATTCACACGCATGGCTGCCTTGTCTGAGCATAGTGTCTTAGGAAGAAAATTAATTCTCTTAAAAGTCTGAAGATATTAATCCATTGTGTTTGAGCTATGAGAAGTCCAGTGCCTGTGTGTGTATGTTTGTGTGTGCGCGCACACGTATGTATAGAAAGGAAGGACCATTTCATCCTCAAATGCCTATATATTTTTTCTTCCTTAAACAGGATCTCCTCTCACTGAATCTATTTCCAGCTGTACAAAAATTCATGTGCATTCAATGAATAAATCATGGAAAAATAGCAGCAGATAAATTAACCAAATGATTATAAGAAATTCTTGTTAAAACATAGTTAGGCTTGATACTTTCATAAACAACAACAAAAGGACTGTGGGATGTCTGTAGCGCACCTTTCAATGGGGGTGATCAACTTTTTTATGCACTGAAACCTTAATAAGGATCCATTGCTCGGTTGCTTGTTTCTTCTCAAAGACCTCTTGATGATAAACATCTCTGTTATTTGTAATTATATGTAGATTATTCTTTTCTAGATCCAAAATAGACTTTTCTAAATACGACTGAGATTAGCATATGCATATGATTTTATTACTACATTTTAATACCACATTGGCAATTTATCCTGCTGATGAAATAGTGTTGATTGTCCTTTTCCTCTGTGTCTCCATCATGCAAGCCGACCTGATGCAGGGCCTGTGCAAGGCGGCTCTGCAGCTGTGGGTTGGAAAAGCTCAGCTTTGGCTCGACTTCTTTAGAGCAGATAACTGAGGCACTGGAAACTTCTCTCTCCCGTTTACCAGCATTCAAAGCTCTTCTGGGTTGACACTTGTACCCAATCCTGCTGAGAGAGAGTTTAGGTGTTTAAGTGCCAGCAATCCCCCCACCCCGGGAATTGAACTTGGAATACAATTAAACTTTATTTTGAATTATCTTGCATCTTTATTTTTTTTTTTTCTTTTTCTTTCTTTTTTTTATTGCATTTTAGGTTTTGGGGTACATGTGCAAAACATGCAAGACATTTGCATAGGTACACACATGGCAGTGTGTTTTGCTGCCTTCCTCCCCTTCACCCACATTTGGCATTTCTCCCCAGGCTATCCCTCCCCAGTATTATATGTTCCATGAGACTTTTGGATTTTACCTCACAATTTAGTCTTCCAGAACTTAAGTAATTTCTTCTGTGTCAGAGTCAAGGAGATTCAGGAACCTCTGTTTCCACAGGGGTGTCCTTGCTGAGCCATCTATGCAGGTGGAATTTTTATTGGAGAAAACACTCAGCTAGATAGGTTTTGCAAAATGTCTTTTGAGTGCTTTCAGTTTGACAACTTCATTTCAACCACTCCTGAAAGAGAATGTAATGTATGTCTTACTCCGTTCCTCTTCGTTTCACTGTCTTTGACATACTTCCCTTCTTTCCAATCCCACTGCCATTTCTAAGTCCAGGTCCTCATTAGTTAAGGCCTCCATGACCCCAAGAGCCTCCCATGCAGGCTCCTGCTCTCTCACCACTGCCACCACCCCACAGTCTCACTTCCAGACCGTCTTTGAGCTGCTGTCAGGTTTATCTTTCCATGATACTGCTCTGCAAATGTCACATCCCTGCCAACACACCTTCACGTGCCCCCATCATAAGGCTGGATTCTCAGCCAGACCCCTCCCTTACCATCTTGTGCAAGGCCACGAACCCCGCCATGTCCAGCCTTCAAGCCTCAGGTCCTCAGACCAGGCAGCTGTGGCCCCGCACTTGGCAGTGAACAGCACTCTCACATCTCATCACCCCGTGTCCTCATATTATAGGATGTGTGTGCCTACCTGAGAGCAGAGCTAATTGTCATGTCTACACATACAAGGCAGGGAATGGTGTCTTAAAATTACTCATTTTCCTCACATTGCTCCGTGCTCAGCAACTGTTTGTTGAATGAATAGGCAGTAAGGGGGCTTTTTAAGTGAATATGTTCTTTTCTTCCTTTTGGGACAAGTTGGGGAGTCAGCCGGCGTGATAATTCCATCAATTACCTCGACCTCCTGAGAGCACTGGAGGACAGCAAGTCCACAGGAATTCAGCCCAAGGAAAAAGAAGAGAGCATGCCAATCAATTTTGCAACACTGAATCCACAGGAGGTTGTGAGGAGGATCCAGGAAGTAGTTGAGTCCTCCCATCCAGCTTTGTCCACGGTATGACAGGCTGAAAGTGCTTTATTGTAAAAACTCATCTTGATTCATGAAAATGCCTCTCAGCCCCACCCTGAAACTCCCACCTCTGTCCATTCTTCTTAGGGTGTCTAGTTAGCCAAGAGCAGAGTCTTTATGTGAGCAGCGTGTATCCACTCTTCCACCCCGGCACATGCTCTCCAAGGTGGGAGCGCTCACCATTTAGCAAATGCTGGTTCTGGGGTGAGGTCACGGGGCTCTGGGCAACAAAGGCAGAAAGCAGAGGCCCCTGGGGAGAGTGGGCTCAGCACACTCTGTGAGCTCTCAGCGCAGCCAAGCACCGGGTCTGCAGAGATGGACTCAAGGTGGCCTTGAAGAGGTTGAACTGGGCTGAGCTGTGGCACAGAGACTTCATTGTGAAGTCCCCCAGGAGCAAGGGCAGTCACCTGAGTAAGTTGACATTCTACAGCCTCCATCTGCGTGGTGCTTTAGACGGTGTACAGAATGATGCCTGTGTGTAGGGAGTGACGCCTGCGTGTAATGAATGAGGCCTGCGTGTGGAGAGTGACGTCTGCGTGTAGGGAGTGACGCCTGCGTGTACGGAGTGATGCCTGCGTGTACGGAGTGACGCCTGCGTGTACGGAGGGACGCCTGTATGTAGGGAGTGACGCCTGCGTGTACGGAGTGATGCCTGCATGTATGGAGTGACAGCTGCGTGTACGGAGGGACGCCTGTATGTAGGGAGTGACGCCTGTGTGTACGGAGGGACGCCTGCGTGTAGAGAATGAAGCCTGCGTGTACGGAATGACGCCTACGTGTACGGAATGACGCCTGCGTGTAACGAATGAGGCCTGCGTGTGGAGAGTGACGTCTGCGTGTAGGGAGTGACGCCTGCGTGTACGGAGTGATGCCTGCATGTACGGAGTGACAGCTGCGTGTACGGAGGGACGCCTATATGTAGGGAGTGACGCCTGCGTGTACGTAGTGATGCCTGCATGTACGGAGTGACAGCTGCGTGTACGGAGGGACGCCTGTATGTAGGGAGCGATGCCTGCATGTACGGAGTGACAGCTGCGTGTACGGAGGGACGCCTGTATGTAGGGAGTGACGCCTGCGTGTACGGAGTGATGCCTGCATGTACGGAGTGACAGCTGCGTGTACGGAGGGACGCCTGTATGTAGGGAGTGACGCCTGCGTGTACGGAGTGATGCCTGCATGTACGGAGTGACAGCTGCGTGTACGGAGGGACGCCTGTATGTAGGGAGTGACGCCTGCGTGTACGGAGTGATGCCTGCATGTATGGAGTGACAGCTGCGTGTACGGAGGGACGCCTGTATGTAGGGAGTGACGCCTGTGTGTACGGAGGGACGCCTGCGTGTAGAGAATGAAGCCTGCGTGTACGGAATGACGCCTACGTGTACGGAGTGACGCCTGCGTGTAACGAATGAGGCCTGCGTGTGGAGAGTGACGTCTGCGTGTAGGGAGTGACGCCTGCGTGTACGGAGTGATGCCTGCATGTACGGAGTGACAGCTGCGTGTACGGAGGGACGCCTGTATGTAGGGAGTGACGCCTGTGTGTACGGAGGGACGCCTGCGTGTAGAGAATGAAGCCTGCGTGTACGGAATGACGCCTACGTGTAGGGAGTGACGCCTGCATGTAACGAATGACGCCTGCATGTGGAGAGTGACGCCTGCATGTGGAGAGTTACACCTGCGTGTGGGGAGTGACAATTGCGTGTAGGTAGTGACGCCTGTGTAACGAATGACGCCTGCGTGTGGTGTGACGCCTGCGTGTGTGGGGAATGACGCCTACGCATGGGGAGTGACTCCTGCATGTGGGAAATGATGCCTGCGTGTAACGAATGACGCCTACATGTGGGGAGTGATGCCTGCGTGTGTGAGGAATGACGCCTGCATGTAGGGAATGACGCCTGCGTGTAACAAATGATGCCTGCGTGTAGGGAGTGATGCCTGTGTGTGGGGAAGGATGCCTGCACGTAGGGAATGATGTGTGTGTGGAGTAATGCTGTGGACCCTGCTGTTGTCTTAGGAAATTGTGCTTGGAACCAGCCTCCTGGTGAGGTGGCGTTCCCAGGTGAGTTTTCTTTTGTGTCAGTGTGGAGAAGGGAAGATGCCATTTGCAGAGGGCAGGCCTTGGAGATGAACAAGGCAGCACGTCGGAACCATCCTGTGGGAAGCTGGCACCCACAGCCCAAACAGTCGCAGCAACCCGGACTGAAAGATGAGCTCAACAACTCTCAGTCCCTACCATGAGCATCCCTTCTGACATCATGGAGTCCTGGCGCCACACACTCTAGAGGCTTCTCGGGGCCCTGGGGCCAGAAGCCCTAATGAGAGTCCATGAGTCTTTTTCTGTTTGATCATAACCTTGTAAGGTGGGGCTCCTGATTCCACCCTACAGGAGGGAAAAGTGAGGCTCAGAGTGAATAAACTTGCCCAGGGTCACATAGGGCTACAGAGAAGAGCCCAGAACACGAGGAGAAAAGGGAAATGGACTTGTCCCAGCCCTTCTTTTCCATATCCAGGTGGCTTGAAGAATGAAAGCCCTGAAGAGCTTTCATTGAGATGTGCTCTTTACTGACCATGACTTCTTATCGGATCAACTTTAGTGTCTTGACTTTTGAAGAAATCGAATCTAGTGACCCTTTTAGGATATCAGACTCTTGGAGGTGGGCCAAAATAATGGAAGACCAATGGAAATCACTCACTCTCCACTCCTGAGACTTAAACTTTTTTTTTTTTGGTAAATCACATCCCAATTTCCTTGGTGTAGGGAAGCAAGGTGGGCTCCAGAGTTCCGGTGTGAGGGATTAGTGGGGAAGGCTGCCTGGCCAGCTGAGCGTAGCAGGATGCTCCCCTTCACACCTGCGCCTGCTGCTGCCGCTGCGGCACAGTTGGCTGTGTACATTATGATCATTCTCCTTAACATTTGAGACCCCCACGGGTCAGGTACCTGGATGGAGGCATTTTCCAGTAAACTTAGGAGAACTTACACCCACCTTCCGAGTTAAGTCTATTTTTATAGTGAAGAAGCTGAAGTTTAGAAAGGTTCAGGGCTTAACGGTGGGCAGCCCAGCCGAGGTTCCCAGACGGATTCCTGGCAGTAGGGGTAGGGGATTTCCCACTATACACAGCAACCTCGTGCTACCACGGACTACATGAAAACATGCAGCTATCTGACATTTTAAGCTTAATTTGATTACACATATGCCATCACCCATTGGGCCAGTGGGGTGTGCCTAATTAGTCCCCAGTGAGCATTAACCACAAGGGTGTATGGGGTTTGCAGGCAAGCCAAATTCTTCCTTTAGAAAAGATCTTAATCTACCCCTGGGTGCAGATTTCCTGGTGCAATAAAAATTATTTTATTTCGACAGATGGAAAAAAAATGTGCTTTCTTTATATAGCACATTTTTGCACTTTTTCAGTTCAACTACTCTACTGTAGGATTCGCAATGCATGCACCAGCCACTCCAGCGCAGCCACGGGGCAGCTTCTCATGATGCGGGACCACTTGGGCTCTGGCAGAGGCTCAGGAAAGGACAGCAGGCTCAGTGTACAAGCCTTGCGGTGAAGGACGGGTGGGGTTAGGGTGGTCCCTCTAATGAATACTTAAAGGAACTACAATGTAAGCGTCAGGAGAGCTTGAGCAAGTTACCCTCTACTCTGCTCTGTAAAACAGGGATCTTGGGAGCAGGGGCGAGGCTTCCATTGCGAAGGTTACAGGGGCTCAGGACCAGTTTTCCTCTTTATTCTCCTTCCTCCCCACATCCAAATCAGAGCAAATAAGGAGAATTTCCTCTAGAACTCATAAGATATGAGTTCTATGTTCCCATCTCACTTGTCTTAGTCCTTCAATAATGGTGCATTTATTTATTTAGTAATTTAGAATTTACAAGGTACTTTTATATACTAGGTTTCATTTGCATTCAGCAGAAACAGTACTTAAGGAAAGTGTTTTAGAAGTATACATTTGACAGTAGCATTTGCCATCTTTTTTAAAAATTTTCTTTCTTTTTAGGCATTTTCTGCATTGGATAAAGAGGATACAGGATTTGTAAAGCCTACAGAATTTGGACAAGTTCTTAAGGATTTCTGTTACAACCTAACGGACAATCAGTATCATTATTTTTTGAGGAAACTAAGAATTCATCTGGCCCCCTATATAAATTGGAAATATTTTCTCCAGAACCTTAGCTGTTTCCTTGAGGAGGTAAGAGTGTCTGCAGCACATAAGCATCTCTTTGAAAATGAGCTAAAATTAGTTTTTACAAAATGGATAATTGATTAAAACCGTATCAGATAAATTGGCAATCACCTCATGTAATTAGCTCATTCTAAATGAAAACCTGGTATAAATTCCACACAGAGTATTAGAAGGTGAATATGCATCCTTTACTTTGTTGGAAAGTTTTATTTCATTTTATCTGAATTTTCCGAGAAGTTTGGGAGCTTGTCTATCTGGTTGTTTTAGAGTTCTGAGGAATCTTAGTTACAGAAGATGATCTGGGAAGTGCGATTACTAAAGCAAACAGCATGAACATTTTTGAGGTCTGCGGTTGATAATAACAGCAGCAAACACTTTAGCATGTTTTCTGTGTACCCGCCACTACTTCTAGTCCTCTGTGTATTAACAGGTGTAGTCATTTTGAGGTCACGATGAGATACAGCTATTAATATCCCACTTGAGAGACGAGGCCTTGGCATGGAGACATTAAGTATTATCCACAGTTACCCAGCTAGTGAGTGGTGGGTGGAGCTGATTGGTAAGCCTGGACTCCAGGTTCCTAAACACTGTCTTTTTTGTGATTTTTTTTTCATCTTTGCCATTTAGATGACTTTCTAAACAAAATACACTATTTTTGAGCTTTATATAAGTAATAGTATGTTGAATGTTGTATCTGCAACTTACTTTTTCTTGCTTATAGTAATGTATTTAAGATTTATCCATGTTTATATGCTGGCTTTAGTTCATGCACTTAAGCTGCTATAAAAAGGTGGTGGCTCATACCTGTAATCCCAGCACTTTGGGAGGCTGAGGTGGGCAGATTGCCTGAGGTCAGGAGTTCAAAACCAGCCTGGCCAACATGGTGAAATCCCATCTCTACTGAAAATACAAAAAAATTTAGCTGTGTATGGTGGCAGGCACATCTGTAATCCCAGCTACTCAGGAGGCTTAGGCTGGAGAATCACTTAAACCCGGGAGACGCAGGTTGCAGTGAGTTGAGATCATGCCACTGCACTCCAGTCTGGGCAACAGAGCAAGACTCTGTCTCAAAAAAAAAACACAATTTATTAACTGAATATATTATTGAGAATAACATGCTGCCACTCAGTCATCACCCTCCTGATAAAGAGCATGCAGGGTGTTCTCAGTTTCCTTCATTACAAGCAAAGCACCCAGTCACCCTTCTGTGCCCGTCTCCTTGTGTGCACACACAGGAGCTATTCTGCATGTAATTGCTGATAGGAGGGCGGCTCCATGTTCAGCTTCCCAGACACCACCAGCATCCTCCTAAGTGGTCATCCCAGTGTACAGCCCCACCAGTGGCACAGGAAAGTCCCCCTAAGTGGTCGTCCCAGTGAACAGCCCCATGAGCGGCACAGGAGAGTCCCCCTAAGTGGTCATCCCAGTGCACGGCCTCACCAGCAGCACAGGAGAGTCCTCCTAAGTGGTCGTCCCAGTGAACAGCGCCACCAGTGGCACAGGAGAATCCCCCTAAGTGGTCGTCCCAGTGAACAGCCCCACCAGTGGCACAGGAGAATCCCCCTAAGTGGTCGTCCCAGTGTACGGCCCCACCAGCGGTACACGAGAGTTCCTGACACTCCACATTTCTGCTGTCCCTGAGTATTGTTCAATGTTTTAACTTCTGCCATCTGATCATTAGTAAGGTCAAACACTTTCATGGGTTGGCAGCTATTCAGGTCTTGTCATCTACAAGTGACCTCAAAGGTTTTCAGTCCTTGGTTGGCATGGGGGTTGCAAATACCTTCCATTGGTCTTTGGCTTGTCTTTGCTCTTATTTTATAGTGACCCTCCCTATTTTTATGATTAAGTTTTTTGTCATTTTAAAAGAAATACATATTCATGGGAGACACTGGGGAAAATGCAAATATATATATATATAAAGGATAGCAGTGATCTAGACCCCATGGTGATGGGAATGATGACAAGAACAACTTAGCCGCCATTTAGTGAGCACCTACTAAGCTCAGGGCCCTTCACATTCACTTTCTCATCTCATTGTCATGCCCAGTGGGGAAGGCAGAATAGACAGGTTCTGGGAAGTCAAGTAGCCACCTGAGCTCAGCAAGGAGTGGCAAGCCAGAGGGTTTGGCTTCAGAGCTGGTGTTCTTTCTACACACCATCCTGCCTTAGAGATCTTTTTTTTTCCTATTCTTAGTGCATTTTTTTTACAGAGTGGAGATGACAGTGTGTATATAGTTGTGTATCCTGCTTTTTTTCACTTAACGTTAAATTGTGCCATGTCAGCTAAAGGTTTTCCAAACATCAGTTAAGAGATCTATATAGCTTTCTACCCACTCCCTTATTTTTAAGCATTTAGGGTTCTTTTTCCAGCTTTTGCCTCTGTAATTTGCAGTGAACACTTTGTATGTAAACCTATCTCCACATTTTGGGTGTGTTCCTTAGGAAACATCCAAGAAATAAAATAACTGGGGTCAAAGGATAGGAATAGTTTTATTGAACTTAAGACAGCCCCTTTTTTTAAAATAATTCTGTTATATTGGATTGGAATATATGACATGACCATTTTCAAAGTCATAAATGGTTGAATACTGACAATTTCATATGGGTTTAAGCTAACATTCATAGAAGTTGTTTATGTCCATTATACACAGTTTGGAATGTGCTGATACATTTGAAGAAAATAATTAAAATCACTCCTTGGGACAACTAGTGTTAATACTTCAGCATGTTTATGCCCAGCTTTTTTTTTTTTATGTGAATGTCCTTTAGACTGTGTATGCTACTGAGTTTGGGGGTTGTGTTCGGACTCTTGCAAGTCTGTTTTAACAAATATTTTTTATTTGTATCAGCATAACATATGCTCATATAGAAATAAAATGGAATTGTTGCAAAAGATTTAAAAACAGAGATCACTTGACTCACCCATTTAACCTCCTTCTTGTGCTCAATTTGATTTTCTGCTGTTTCTTCAGCTGCATATGTTCCTGTCTCTCAGTAATATTCTTACCCTGCCATTTCCTGAATAATCAGTCTTAGGCATTACTCACTGATGTGCTGATGTGATCGATGAGGGGTCCAGCTCTCCTCTTCTGGCTCTGCTGGCCTCTCCTCTAGGGGCCCCCTGGCCTGTTATCTCCTGTGGTAGCACTGGCATTCTCTGGGGTCTTCATTTTCCTCTCAAGCATGGATTTCACCTGGCATGGGCCATTCCATCATGTGGGTTCATTTACTCTCTCATGGCATGTGTTTCCTACGGCCAATGTGTACCAGGCACTTAGCTAGGTTTAGCAGCAAACCAAACAGATGCAGTCCCTGCCACCAGAAGCCCTCATTCTAGCAAGGGGGGGGCAGGACAGGAGTGAGTGACTCAGTCACATGTCAGGTTCCAGCAGCTGGGAGAAAAATGGAGCAGAGCAGAAAGGAGGGCCTGTTGAGGGGCAGCATCTGAGCAGTGACATCAGGCGAGGGACTGGCCAGCACCGCTAGTGTGATGGCACTCGCAGGAGGGGACAGGTGAAGGAGAGGTCTAAGGAGATGGGGCCAGGGAGCAAAGGGGCCCAGGCAGCCATAGGTATGGGGTTCTTGAAAAGACTTTGGCTTTGACTCTGAGTGACATGGGGACTGTCTTAGTCTGCTCTGGGGCTATAGCAAAATATCCCTAAAGGACCTGCAAGTAGAGAAGACGGCTTGAAGCTCTGCGTCTGCTGCCCCACCTCAGTGTAGCCTGAGTATCCTCATGCAGGAGTCACAAGGAGCCTCTGCTGACCCTGGAATTGCCGAACCAAGGAGAGAACATTCCTAAAGCTTTATGTTTCGTCAGCTTGCTTCCCCCAACATTGATTAGTTCTGCCCAGTTCTCTTCACGAAGAGTCGACTTCACCTCCAAAAGCCCCTGCTCAACATCCTGGTGAGAAAATCACGGCAAGGGTGAAGAGGAGAAAGGTGCTTGGAGACGGGGATCAACCATGGTGGACTGGGAATCGTGGATGCAGGGGTGTCACCATCCCTGCGGCACGCACCCCTGCACCGGCCACCTCCTGCCCTGTCTCGGCAGTGTGCAGTCTGTTTTCTGGGAATTCAGTGGGATCAACCCCCTAAATTGGCCTAGGAGGATGCACCTGGCCAAGAAGCTAACACCTGAGTTTAGACAAATCAGAAAAGTGTACATTTACCAGGAGGACAGGTAAATCCTTGAGCAAATGATTTCTGGGCTGGAAGGGCAGCGTGAAACTGCAAGGAACATGACATGGCAGGAGGGGAGGGAATGACCACAGAGCATGTGGTTCTGGTCATAGTGAATAACAGAGTAGGTGTGCATTTTCTTTTGTCCCATTTATTTGCCAGTGGAGCAGGAGGTGGTGGCAGAGACAGACCACCTGGGTCCTGCAGTCTTGGCTGCAGAGTTTAGGTCCCTTTGTCTGAATAAAGAAGAATCGCTGACGTCTCCTGAGTGAGGGAGCAGACCAGCCTCCTCCAAGGTGGCTGCAGGGGAAGGCAGCCAGGGAAGAACCTGAGACTGTGTTCATCTTGAAGAATTCTCAAGTTTAATTCTGGCTTGTGTTTTTTTAATAGAAGGGAAACGAAGTAACAAATAATAGGAATAGTTAATGCATCATCCTTAAGCTCATTAAATATGATACCACCCATCCTTTTCCTCTGGGGAATGCACAGGAGGTAAGTAATTAAAAGGAGATTACCAAAATGTAATTAAGACAGTCAGCAACTCTCCCTGCAAAGCAGTTCACCGTGAGTAATCCCTAGCCAAACCAATCCGTTCTGAGAGAGAGAACAACTGGAATTGTAGTTAAGACACTGCGTAAGACCTTGAGTAGATTGAAAACACACAGAGTAAAGATGACAATTTTACACCTACTCATAATCCATTTCTTACATTGAGTATGCCACCAAAACTGTCTTCCAAAACTCCTGTTATTCTTATGCCTCCTCTGCCTGTCACACCAGCATGTGAAAAAGATCTGAGCTCTTCTCACAGCAGGGGCCGTGGGCTTCCTGCCCCTGCTGTGTGGCTTGGCCAATAGTCCTCCCTCCTCCTTGCTCCTAATACTGCTTAGTTAAGCACCACTCAAGCCAGACAGCACTTCTTAAAGTGCGGGTCCCAGTCCGCTGCTGTGCAGACCAGCCCACCCCAGGGCCCCATGGTGGGGGAGCTCAGGAATCTTCCTGTGCAGCAGGCCAGGGGTCATCCTCCTGGCACTGTCCTGGGCTTGAGAACCAGCCCAGGAGGCTCAGAGGCTTTCAAGCTTCTAGGCAGGGAAGGCGACATGTGTCTTTTCCAACAGGAGCAAGGAGTTGGTCCCATGCACCTAGAAGCCATCACGTCCCCATTCAAGATGAGAGGCGCTGACTTAGAAGGCATACAAGAGGAACAAGGCATTGAAGCAAAAATGCTACCCAGTGGCTTGGTGGAAAAGCAAAACAGGAAGAACAGCAACAAAAAAAAAGACCTAGACGGCTGCACAAGTACCTTCTCGTGAGATTCCCACAAACTGGGAAAACATCATCTGGATTTCTCGCCGCAGCAAACACCTCTTCTTCACTTCCAGAAAAACATTTTACATTGAAAATGCCATGTGCGAAGTGTAGAGTATCACCTTGTTTTTAGAAAATCGTTCCTGTTTAACATTTCTCTTAAAGTGCAATTTCAGTTTCTTCAGTGAGTATAAAAATAACTCTCCGAGCAGAAATAGAATTTTTAAAAGACATAGTAGAACCCCATATAATAATCTTTCTATTTTATTACCATGGAAATAATGGAATTTTTTAACAAAACACACCCTTATTCAATACAGAGTAATTATTTTGTCACATTCTAGCAAGCAGAGAGCCAATGAGATCTTTCCCCACTTTGTGTGGAAATATATGATCTTGAAAGTCATTCAGTTATATGTTAAATAATTTGAAGATGGTTTTTGTTCTGAGAGAGAAGTGGAAGAATGTGGTTTTCAACTGAAGGGACTGCAACCTACATCGAAATGTTTGTGATCTTGTATGCACATCGTATTTATATTTGCTGCCAACACTGTTACTTCAATTTATCTTTCTTTTTATTGTAAATATAATGGTGTCCATGTATTTTTAATGACTGCGATAAAGAATGAAGAAGTTTCCTTTTCAGAAAAGGGCTCTAAGATCATTGTAAATAAATTAAGTAAATTATTAAGATATTAGCATTACTGTTATTTACCCTTACTCTCAATGGTTAAAAAAAAAAAGCTAGGTCTTCTTGATGTAATTTCAGCGATTTTAACTATTTCCCTTGAATTTCACTCACTCTCTCCACTTGCCAATGCAAAAATTCGCTACTTGCCATCCTGTAGGTGAGTGATACTATGGCAAGTCATAAGGGGTAACTCAGGCTGACTTGGACTCTCGACGAAGGCTTGGTGACAGGCCAGGGTGCAAGGGTTGCTGGGCCCACTGTGCCATGCTAAGGCAGAAGGAGTATTATCTCCCAGGCCACCCAGCGGGGCCTACAGGCATTGTCATGTGGTCCAGTGGGAACCAGGCAGACCTGGCGCATCCAGCTCTCCTCCTCAGTCTTTGAGCTTGGTGAGCTGGCTGTCTGCTTTGGGGAGGGTCCTGCCAGGGTCCTTGGCATGGCTAGTGTCTGCTTCCTCTAGAGCACTTGTGTCTACACGGGTCCTTGCACTGCCCCAGTACCTGCAGTAATACAGATCACCTCCTTAAATCTAGCTATAGTGATAAAAGCAGCAGAATGAAAGTCACATCAGCACGGAAGGTTGGCAGTGAGGTGGCACAAGCTGCTAAGATTCACCCTCACTTAGTGTGCTACAGAGTTATTCTTTCATTGTTCAAACTTCGTCGCAAGTCCTGTTTGGCTGTGGTGACACTGCAGCTCCTCCGAGCATGCGTCCTGATCCCTGCCTGGTTCTGAAGTCTCCCTTTAGGAAGGAGTATGAGTCTCCCTCTAACCCTGGTTCCCGGTGCTGTGGACAGGGTAGGAACCTGGCACCTGCCAGGTGGGCTCTGCCAGAAGTAGCACAGGTTTGGCCCCCAAAGGGAGAGAGGCACAATTTCTGATTGTACAAGAGGCACATTCCTCTTGTAGGAATGTGAGGGGGCCAGCCACACCAAGCTTTCCCCACCTGGGCCCTGTGGAGGGTGGTCACATGGGACCCCTTCCCCACCAGAGACGCCCCTTTTCCAAACACAGCTATGTCGGGCAGAAGACAAGGCTATCATGAACCTGTCATGAGGTTGGAAGAAGCATATCAGACAGCACTTCTGTCATTGTTTTAATTTGTGTGCTTGAATTTTCTCAAACCCAGGAGTCCCATGTTCCCAAGGGCAGGATGAGGTCTCATTCTCCCTGTGCCCCAGCCCTACACAGCACACCCCATACCAAGACCTTAGCCAGGCCCCACGGAAATGCGTGGGAAAGCCCTGCTCACCTCCTCCAGTGCCCACCTTGTGTTCATCAGTCGCTCTGGCATCCTCAGACCCGCTGCATTCCCCTGAATCCGGATAAGGATTCTTCCCTGATTCCTAGCCTCCACGGAAAGCCCTCTGTATGTTCAAAATAAATGGGCAATGGGACAACAAGCCCAGGCAGGCTTCCTATTTATTTGTTCCCTCCAGAGCCATGACAACCATTTTGGATCAATTAAACATCAGAGTTGAGCTGTGCCAGTGATTCTATGAGGTCATGATCCTATCAGGAAGCCAGCCCTCAATCCAAGAAGGTATTGTCCCAAGTAAGTCTTACAGACAAAATCCAAAATATAGCTGTTACCACCATCTCAACTATCATCACACACCTAGGAAAGTAACTTGTGTGGCTGGAAAGTAACTTGTGTGGCTGCTGAGGTCCTGGCTCAGGATGTTGAACTGGACTGGATGAATCTCCATATTCCACACTCAGCAAGTGAGGATGAGAATGTGTGTGTGGGAAGTAGAAAAGTTCCTTTTTAAAGTTTCCTTTCTTGTTAAAGAATAAGTGTGCTAATAACTTTGTTAAGCCCTATCCTCTGTAGCTGTTAGACATGCCGTGCTTACAGGCACATAGTACATTCTATGTCCTTATACTTTAACCAAGATATCTGTGCTGGACGTGCTCACAGGCATGACCCAGCTCTCCATTGCTTTTACCTATTTAGAAAAGTTTTAAGGCTGCTGTGGACGGTAGACAGCCAGGGTTGGTGAAGGATCCCAAGATGGCTGGGCGAAACTTGCTCTAAAAACCATTAACTGGATAGCTTTTTGGGAGATCATACCCCAAAATCAAAAGGCCATTGCTAATTCCCTGAAATCCTGGAATGAGATCCTAACCTCCAGGTTGGCTGCTTTACCTGAAAATCCACCATCTATTGACTGGGCTTACTACAAGGCCAGTGTGGCCAAGGCAGGCTTGGTGGATGACTTTGAGAAGAAGTTTAATGCCCTGAAGATTCCTCTACCAGAGGATCGATCCATATACTGCCCTGGTGGATGCTGAAGAAAAAGAAGATGTGAAGTCTTGTGCTGAGTGCGTGTGTCTCTCAAAGGCCAGGGCTGTAGAATATGAGAAAAAGATGGAGAAGTATAAGAACTGAATTCCATTTGAACAGATGACCACTGAGGACTTGAACGAAGCTTTCCCAGAAACCAAATTGGACAAGCAAAAGTATCCCTATTGGCCTCACCAACCAATTGAGAATTTATAAAATTGAGTCCAGGAGAAGGCGCTGGCCCTTATATTACACATTCTGGACATTAAAAATAAAAGTAATTATACAAAAAAAAAAGAGAAAAGTTTTAAGTTGTTAGCCAATCGGGTTTTAGTTTAGATTGTAAGGTCTGGCTCCAGCCAAGGACATCAGACACAGCATTAAGGACGACGCCAAATGCGTAAGGAATAAATTTGTGTGTTTTTCTTTGTTCATTGTACTCTCGTGGCAAGATGGCTACTGGGAGTACCCTTCCTGCAGCCCAGGAAGTAAAAATTGTGTTGCTAAAGGATCCTTTGCCTCAGTGCTAATTATTCTTTGTGGCACTGAGCATCCATCCATTTCCAACAGTGGGCCTGGCTCTGGGCCAGGTCTTGGGGTCCAGGCTTGTGGCAGGGATCCCCCTCCATTTGTAGTAACCCCATTTGTAGAGGAGGAAACAGAGTCTCAGAGAGGTAGGAGCATTCATTCCCAGTCCCACCATTAGAAATGCTAGTGCTGGGATTCGAATGCCAGCCAGTTCCGGGGTCCATGCTCCCTGCTCCCTGCTCCCTGCTCCCTTCCTGTGCAATGAGACCTGTTCGGCGTCTACCTCCAAGGATCGTTGTTGAGATTAAGCAAGTGAATGCAGAAAGAGCTTTGCCTGGCACCTAACACAGCAAGCACCAAACGCCTGCATTCCTTATTATTTTGGTATTCTATCCTATTCCAGTGAGTGCCTGTTTAACATTTAGTAATGATGTGATTAAGGGGCATAGAATTTATTTGGGTGGAAGAATTTATTTTAATACTTTTTATAAATGACTTCACCCATGAATTTATTGAATCATGAAAGGGTCAAAGGGTGGCTTAAATGCTTCCCTTTTATTCTTTGCATTTTATGGCAATTCCATGCTACTGGAGGATTTGTGAATGGGAGTTTGCAAAGGTCTTGGTATGGATCCTTTGTGAATGTCAAGCTGGGTAAGCACCAAGAGCTGGGAGGAGGAGGGGGAGGAGGAGGAGGATGAGAAGGAGGAGGACCTAAGTCTGTATGAGTGGGGGAAGGATGGGCAGAAACAGCTTTCTGATGAGCTTGCACAGAGTCTAGAAGCTTGAGTTGAGGAGCCAGCGTGGGTGGATACAGGAAGACGGGGCTTCCTGGGAGGAGGGTCTGTGCTTCCAGAGCCCAGGGGTTGGGAAGGCACCACACTTTGGGCATGGCCAGGCCAGGGCAGGGTAGTAGGGGAAGCCCATGGCAAAGGGTTCTGTGAGGGAGCCGAGGGGTAGGGTAGTCTGCTCCACCCTTGCTTGCCTCACAGGGTGGACGTCTCAACACCATCTCCAGAGTAGGGGTTTCGGTTCAACACTGCTGTGTTGCCCCTGCCTGGGGTGTGCCTGGCACGTCATGGGCCCTGGTCAGTGTTGCTGGGTGCAGATTTTCAGTAGGCTTCTGTGTTCTTGCACATGTGTTAGATGGCTGGACTTGTGGTGAAATCCAAAGAGCGTGGCTTTGGAGTCAGACAGTCTCCATCTCCGGCACTGGCAGGCAGGAGCTTGGAACCAGGCCCCACTTACTCTGTCTATACAGCAGACACACAGAGATACACAGCTGCCTCACAGGGTGATGTGAAAACCAGAGAAGATTCCGTTTCCCAGCCCAGTGCTGGGTAAAGCAGATGCAGGAAGGAAGGCCACTGGTACTCGGGTCAGCTTTCAGTAAGCACTGATTGAGTTGACTAATGGCCTTTACAAAGGAAGTTCTAGAATCTTCAGATTAGCTGTTGTTCATTGCCCAGAAGGAATCCTTGTGTGGTAAGAGATCCCAGGCCCGGGCAGCAGCTATGCCACCAGAAAGCCTGGAACTGTGCCTGGGATTGTGGTGAAACTGCCTCACTTGTGCAAACAGCATACTGGAGTACCTACTCCCATCGGGCGGTCACCTGGGCCTGACCTCCTGAGGCACCAGAGGCTCTCTTCTGGGATATGCTCAATCCTTCGGAGGCCAGCATCCACGAGGTCTGCAGCGGGCAGCTTCCTCAGAGCTTCCACTTTATTTTCATCTGGATTTTTAAATGGTTTATCTTTTTTTTTTTTTGATAGGCAGTTTTGCTGCTGTTGTTATTTTTAGCATTCATTTATTCACTGTAAATACAAATGAAGATACAGTACAATTAATTTCTTTGCTAATCAAAATATTTGATCAAATGAAGCAATTTTTCAATTCTTAGAAGTAATTACACCATTCTTTAAAAGGAAATGAGGAATTCTTTACTGAGTGTTTCTAATTAGGAGTTTTTGCTACCTGCTGAGTTCTTATTCTGTGTGAAGTTTCAGGATTTTTTTTCTCTCCTGTAAGGAGTCATAGAAAAAACTACATAATTGTCTCTGTAAATATTCAGAGCAAAACTTAGTATATGAATCATACAGTCAGATGAGCTGATTATACCTTCATAATTGCATTAATATGCAGATATATTTTTAGTCTAGCAGCTACAGGGACCTTGTTAGCCACTCTGTCACAACCATTGCTCTAGGGTGGGTGACTGCCATCCTGGACACCCACTGGGGGCCACAAAGCATCCTTGCAATATGTCCATTTCGAGGAAAGCTGGTGATCAAAAAGCCATCTGTGCTCAACAGCTTACTTGTCCTCTCTGTATTCTGAGCTTATCCCCTTGTACTTCTTACCTCATTAGAAACCCAGAACTATAGCAGTCAGCTATCACTACATAACAAGCAACCACAAACCCTCAGGGCCACAAAACAATAACGTCCATTCAATTCTCACAGCTTGGGGGCTGATCTAGGCTGGGCTAAGCTCCGCTCCTCATCTCTCTCCTCCTCGGTCCGGTGGGATGGCCAGAGCCTGTCTTCTAAGGCAATGGCGTAGGTGCAAGAGGGCTTGCCCAATTATGCAAATGCTCCTTCATCCTTCCATCACATGGCAATCACCCATGTTCCACTAGCCAGAGCATGACCTGTGGTGGAATCCAAAGCCAATGGGCGGGGAAATACTCTCAGCCTCTGTAGTGAGAACCGCCACAGAGACCCACCCTGGGCAAACAGCATGCACTTAGGAAGAGCAGAGCAGAAGCAGGGGGGCCATGGAGGCAACAGACCCCAAGAAAGCACATGCATGTGTGCTGCTCCCTCTCCAGCTCTGTGGCTCTGACAAGTCCACCACCCTGCTTTCTGTGAAGCTCTCTCTTTCTAATTGACTGTAGAAGTTGTTCAGGATACAATTTGGTGGAAAACCGGTTTTAAAGCCAGCCAAGAACAAGGCTGGACATATTGACAGTATAGTAGAAGGCTCTTTACTGGGGCCACCTCATAGAGCTGCTGAAACAGAAGGACGATAAAACTGAACGTGAGCTAACAATATTTCGGGTTCACTTGACCCTTAGGGAGCCTGCCCTCCCCTCTCTAGCCAGTTCTCACACAGGGCTTAACTCTCACCTCGGGGCTGGCTCCTGCACCGACTTGGGTTAAGTAAGGAAGCTTCTTCCTTAGAGCTTTCCCCGCAGCCACGCAGGTGAGTTCCTTGTAGGATGAAAGTTAATTCACTTTTATCTCAGACCCCAGGGAGGAGAGTGCCTTCCTTTTTTCCTTTTTTCTTTTTTTCAGTTTTGAGACAAAGTCTCACTCTGTTGCCCAGGCTGGAGTGCAATGGCACAGTCTTGGCTCACTGCAGCCTCTGCCTCCTGGGTTCAAGCAATTCTCCTGCCTCAGCTTCCCAAGCAGCTGGGATTACAGACATGTGCCACCACGCCTGGCTAATTTTTGTATTTTTAATAGAGAAAGGGTTTCGCCATGTTGGCAGGCTAGTCTCGAACTCCTGACCTCAGGTGATCCACCCGTCTTGGCCTCCCAAAGTGCTGGGATTACAGGTGTGAGCCACCGCGCCTGGCCAACAGCTACTTCCTGAAGCGCATGGGGGATGTCCTGGAAGATGCCTGTCTTTCCTGGAGTGACTCTGGCAGGGCAGTTCTCTCCTACTGGTGTGGTTACCCGACTTCTCAGATGAGAATGCAAGCCCGGAAAGGTGAAGTGATTACACGAGCGAGTCGCAGCTAGAAGATGGCAGCACCAGGTCATCGCCTGAATTCAAGCCTGTGGTTCCACCCCGACAGCCCTGCTGTGCAGAGTTCCTGGCCACTGGTCAAGAGACGTGGTTCCGTGGCATGGCCACAGTGTGGGTTCCCGTCTGGGTTCCTACAACCAGGCCTCAGACCTGGCTTCTGTTTTAGGCGTGCTTACGACTCCCTGGCAGGGTAGTGTGAGCTGCAGGCAGTCATGGGCATCAGGCTGTACCATCCTCTGGTCATTCATGATAGCCTGGTGTTAGCCAGGAAGAGGACTCAACCCACATCTGTCTGAGTTCCCGACTCCTGCAGAAATATCTGTCAGCACCAGCAGCAGCAGTGTGGCAGGCTCCGGGCCACACATTTTGAGCTGTGTTGGTGAAATCCCAGGCCTGCCCTTAAGGTAGCTGTTTTGGTTTTAGACAGGGTTTTGCTCTGTCATCAAGGCTGGAGTGCAGTGGCAAGATGAGCCTCGCTGTGGCCTCAGCCTCCCAAGCTCAGGTGGTCCTCCCACCTCAGCCTCCCAAGTAGCTAAGATCATAGGTGCATACCACCCCCAGCTGATTTTTGTAGAGATGGAGTTTTGCCATGTTGCCCAGCTGGTCTCAAGCCCCTGAGCTCAAGCAGTCCTCTCACCTTGAACTTTCCAAAGAGCTGGCTGTTTTTATTCCCACTTTATCCCATGGAGGCCAGGGAGGTCAATTTAGGGTGTGTCATACCCAAGGTCACAAGACAGAAGCAGCCTGAAGCCTGGGTTTATTGTGGGCTATCTCTGTTCTGCAGGCCCAAGCCCCCGTCCTCCAGCCTAAGCTGGCCCTGGCAGAGTTCCTTCTGCCCTGGCAGGTGGCACTTGGGTTACTGGTGCTGCCTCCTGCTCAGGTGTGTACTCTGTGAGGTGCTGAAGGAGGGCAGATCTGGCCCTGGTGCCAGAGGCCAGGACCTGGGCTGGGAATCCCAGCACTGCGCCTCCCTGAAGGGCTTTCACCAGATCGCAGCAGGCAGCCATGCAGTGCCTGCTGGGAGAGACCCTGGGCAGAGCCAAGGACAATAAGAGAGATAGCAGGCCTCCCTCCCACCCCCACACCTGGCCTGCCTCCCTCTCACCCCACACCTGGACTGCCTCCCTCCCACCCCCACCTGGGCTGCCTCCCTCCCACCCCCCTACCTGGGCTGCCTCCCTCCCACCCCCCACCTGGGCTGCCTTCCTCCCAACCCCTCACCTGGGCTGCCTCCCTCCCACCCCACACCTGGACTGCCTCCCTCCCACCCCCACCTGGGCTGCCTCCCTCTCACCCCACACCTGGACTGCCTCCCTCCCACCCCCACCTGGGCTGCCTCCCTCCCACCCCCCCACCTGGGCTGCCTTCCTCCCACCCCCTACCTGGGGTGCCTTCCTCCCACCCCCCACCTGGGCTGCCTCCCTCCCACCCACCCAGAACTTGTGGCTGTTGCGGCACCCTCCTGAGTGATTCCCATGTCATGGGAGGACTTTAGAACCACAGGTTTAGATTCTGAAGCTGTGACTTGCTTTTTACCAGCAAGATACATAGATGCATTTGAAACCAAGAAGCACGCCGTAAAAGTGGGGTGTTAGTAGCCTCTTGGACGACTGTATGCTTCATGTATTGCGACATTATTTCTTTTATGTATGTTGCCGATATTATGGTGTAGTCACAAAGAAAGGGGCAAGAATTTTCCTTCTGGTAGCAGCAGGCTGTCTTTGCCACATCTCGAAGGGCAATTGTGTGCTCTAACAAGGTCCCATGAATACCCTTGAATAAATGAAATAAAACCCCTTCAGAACATGTAAGTGATTCTCCAATTAGGTCAGACCAAGGGTGCATTCGATTGCACTCCTGTTTGTTTATTTGTGTGTGTGTTTGTTTGTTTAACTTTAAAAGTCACCAGAAGCAACCAGGAGCTTATCTTTGCCAGATGAGAAGGCCCTGGAGAAGCGTGAGGTATTTGGGGCCCAGCATGAACGAGGTGGAGCTGAGCCCCAGCCTTTCCTTCGGCTCTGTTCTTCCTGTTGCAGCTGTGATTCCTGTCCTGAGGGGGCCTTTGATGTAAAGCGCAGTTAATATTGGAACGTGTCATTTGCATCTGAAGATAGTGGTGTCTTTTTTGATTAGGAGAAACATTTCTTCTAGTTATAGAAAAAGCATTATTTTTTCCCTCATTCAGATATAATGATCACGTGAGAAGTGCCAGGGACACAGAAGCGCCAGACCAGGAGCCATCTGTTCCTCCCTGGTGTCTCCAGTCACTTGAGCGAGGCTGGCGGCGGCTGAGCAGCTTTGCTAAAATGCGAAATGGGAACCAGAACACGGCGCCTAACAGATTCTCAGCCAAAATGCCCTTGATGGAAAACCCAGGCGCTCTCCGCCAGCAGTGGATGGGGGCTCTATGGGCAGAGGCATCCATGGGGCCTGGGGACCCCAGATTGGTGGTTTCTCCCTTGTGCACTGAGGCTGCAGGGGGTAGGGTTTCAATAATCTTCTTTTTTTTTCTTTGTGCCTTTTTGTAGCTTCTAAGTTTTCTATAGTGAACATGCAATCATTAATTTTGCAAGCAGGAAAGGAGTATTTGCAACGATGGTCAGCCACCTCCATGCAATGGAGGTCAATAGGTGCCCAGCGCCTTCCCTGCTCCACCATGCAGTTGAGCTGCTTCTGCTTCTCCGTGGCAGTGCCCATGTCCGTCCCCTGCCTTTCCAGGTGAAGATGGGGAGCCATCACCATGACCTGGACCCTGCCTGCAACTCTCAGCACATCTAGGGAAGTGTGTGTTTACAGGCTGGTAGCCTGGGTAGAATCTGGGTGCCACTCTGTTGGTTCTGTGACTTCAGGCACTTCTTAGCCTCCCAGACCTTCACATCAATCAGCTTGTTGAGGAGGATAATGTTACTTCCCGGGCAGAGTTTTGATTTTGTTTTTGGATTTTGCTTTTTGCTTTTTTTGAGACAGCGTCTCTCTCTGTTGCCCAGGCTGAAGCACAGTGGCATGATCTCGGCTCACTGCAACCTCCACCTCCCAGTTTCAAGTGATTCTCCTGCCTCAGCCTCTCAAGTAGCTGGATTATAGGCACCCACCACCATGCCTGGCTAATTTTTGTATTTTTAGTGGAAATGGGGTTTTACCATGTTGATCAGGCTGGTCTTGATCTCCTGACCTCATGCTCCTCTGGGCTGGGTTTTTAATCCCTTTCCGCCTGCACTTCCTATGGCACCCATGTCAGTCGTTTCCTCTTCAAGGAGGCCCACAGTCGTCACCCCAACAGGGGCCAAGTCCCCCCAAGTTGCACCTGTGGCACTGTGTCCCCGCCTGAGAGCATAGCCGCCCCTACCCAAGGTTACCTTTATGTTGACCACACTGTCCTCTAACACTTTTCTAATGCTGTAACAAATGGGCCTTATGATGTAAGGGCTCAGCCACAGTAGAGACTTAGTTCTCACAGCCAGCATAGCTGCCCACTGATTTATTTACATATTTCTGAACCTATCTCTGTTACTCCGATTATGTCAAAGTTATGGCAGGTTTAATATCTGGTGAGTCAAAAACTTCATTCCTATCCTTTTCCAAAAAGTTCATGGTAATTCTCACATATTATTTTTTAGTATCAGTGTTGATATCAATATGTCTGATGATTCCCCCAAATATCCATTGAGATTTTTATTAGAATTCTATTAAGCTTATTTATAACTTGAGAAAGGCTTTCTCTTTTGAAAGTGAGTCATTATATCCAGAAACATAATATGTCTCTCTGTTTATTCCAATCTTGCTTTAATAACCATAAAATAATATGTATATTCTTCACACAGGCATTTTTCTTTTTAATTTTAGTTTCAGTTCTGGGATGCGTGTACAGAATGTGCAGGTTTGTTACATAGCTATACACGTGCCATGGTGGTTTGCTGCATCTGTCAACCCATCATTTAGGTTTTAAGGCCTGCATTCATTAGGTATTTGTCCTAATGCTCTCCCTCCCCTTGCCCCTGACCCCACAAGAGGCCCCAATGTATGATGCTCCCCTCTCTGTGTTCATGGTGTTCTCATTGTTCAACTCCCACTTATGAGTGAGAACATGAGGTGTTTCATTTTCTGTTTCTATGTTAGTGTGCTGAGAATGATGGCTTCCAGCTTCATCCATGTCCCTGCAAAGGACATGAACTCATTCCTTTTATGGCTGCATAGTATTCCAAGTTGTATATGCTCCACATTTTCTTTATCCAGTCTGTCATTGATGGGCATATGGGTTGGTTCCAAGTCTTTTACATTGCAAATAGTACTGCAGTTAGCATCCATGTGCATGTGTCTTTTTTTTTTTTTTTTTTTTGAGACGGAGTTTTGCTCTTGTTACTCAGGCTGGAGTGCAATGGCACGATCTCGGCTCACTGCAACCTCCGCCTCCTGGGTTCAGGCAATTCTCCTGCCTCAGCCTCCCAAGTAGCTGGGATTACAGGCATGCACCACCATGCCCAGCTAATTTTTTGTGTTTTTAGTAGAGACAGGGTTTCACCATGTTGACCAGGATGGTCTCGATCTCTCGACCTCATGATCCACCCGTCTCGGCCTCCCAAAGTGCTGGGTGCATGTGTCTTTATAGTAGAATGATTTATAATCCTTTGGGTATATACCAAGTAATGGTATTGCTGGGTCAAATGGTATTTCTGGTTCTAGATCCTTGAGGAATCACCACACTGTCTTCCACAATGGTTGAACTAATTTACAATCCCACCAACAGTGTAAAAGTGTTTCTATTTCTGCACAGCCTCGCCAGCATCTGTTTCCTGACTTTTTAATAATCGCCATGTAACTGGCATGAGATTCTATCTCACGGTGGTTTTGATTTGCATTTCTCTAGTGACCAGTGATGATGAGCTTTTTTGTTGGCTGCACAATGTCTTCTTTTGAGAAGTGTCTGCTCATGTCCTTCACTTGCTTTTTGATGGTTTTTTTTTTCTTTTAAATTTGTTTACGTTCCTTGTAGATTCTGGATATTAGACCTTTGTCTGATGGGTAGATTGCAAAAATGTTCTCCCTTTCTGTAGGTTGCCTGTTCACTCTGATGGTAGTTTCTTTTGCTGTGCAGAAGCTCTTTAGTTTGATTAGATCCCATTTGTCAATTTTGGCTTTTGTTGCAATTGCTTTTGGGGCTTTAGTCATGAAGTCTTTGCCCATGTATACAGCATTTGTTTATACAGGCATACCTCAAAGGCTTTGCTGATTTGGTTCCAGACCGTAACAAAGCAAATATCACAATAAAGCAAGTAAATGAATTTTTTGGTTTCCTGGTGCACATAAAAGTTATGTTTACACCATACTGTAGTCTATTAAGTATGCAAAAGCATTATGTCTAAAAATTATATAGCTTAATAAAAATACTTCATTACTAAAATATGCTGATGATTTTCTGAGCCTTCAGCAAGTCATCTTCTTGTAATCTTTTTTGCTGGTGGAGGGTCCCACTTACTGATAATTCCTTTAAAAACGACAGTGAAGTTTGCCCCATCGATTGACTCTTTCGTGAATGATTTCTCTGTGACATGCAGACATGATATGAGCACATGCTGTTAGAAAAATGACGCTGATAGACTTGCTTGACACAGTTTGCCATAATCCTTCAATTTATAAAAAGCACAATATCTGCAAAGCACAATAAAGCAAAGTTAAAAATATTGGGTATGCCTGTGTAGGTCTTATACCTTTCATATGGCATTTATCCAGAGGTATTCAATAGCTTTGTCATTGATGTGAATGTGAATTTTGTCACATCTCAATCCTGAAACTAGTTATAGTGACCATAAAAGAATGGCATTGCTTTTTTGTATTTTTAGCTTGAATCCAGCCTCTTTCCTAAATGCCACTGAGATTTTTCTAACTGAACAATAATATCCACAAATAATCATACCAGTTTTCAACATTTACATGTTGATTTTATTTTCTTCTTATTTCAAAAGGTGGAACCTCTAAAACGTGAGAAGTGGAATCATGCTTATTTTCTTCCTGATTTTAATGCTTTAGTATTCCATCCATTTAATATAATCTGTACAGATTTTTTATTAATATTCATGTTTACAATGTTAATTTTATTTCTATATAGTTTGTCTCATCCTATTTCTATTGTATATCACTTTGTCAAGAATAGCTGCTGAGTTTCGTCAAATGCCTCTGCTATCTGCTGACATACACCTTTCACTGAAGTAAGGAATAGAAAGATTTGCTAATTCTTGCATCCTTATCCATGGAATAAACCATAGTTGATGTTGGGGTGTCATTTTTAAATATGGTGCTAAATATTTCTAATATTTTATAATTTGGGCACGAATGGCCACAACTAGGTTTATTTTTATTTTTTCTTTTGACATGTTTTCTTTATCATATTTTGGTATTTGTATAATATACAATAATGGGAATATGACTCTTTCTGTGTTCAAAATATTTTGACTAATGTAAAAATTAACTGTTCCCTAAGGGTTCCTCACAGCTTGCCTTTAAAATTATCTGGGCTTGACACCTTTTTAATGATAGATGGTAGATCTTTTAACAGCCTTTTTCATTTCTTTTGTGGTTACCTGTCTATTCAGGCTTTTCTTCTAATACTTAAGTATTAGAAAATACTTTCTTTTCTAATTCAATTTAAATTGAATTTTTATTTGCTAATTCAATTATATTGAATTTTGCTAGAAAACTGTTCAGTTTCCTCTGGAGTTTAGAGCATCCTAACCTAAGTTTGCACATAATACTTTGTTAGAATTCTTCCCAATCCGTTGTTAGACTCATCGTATTTCCAGTTAGTTTCATGATTTAATACTTTCAGAGAACACTCATCTCAGGTGAGCCCTTATTCCTCCTGGATAGATGAGGAAACTGAGGCAAAAAGTGGGTAAGCAGCTTATTGCAGGGGCACACAGCCAGGTAGAGAATCTAGACTCAGACCCAGGACTCCCATCTTCCCATGGGAGCTGGGCTCCACCCACCTGTGTTCTTTCCAGTAATGTTTACATGAAGCCCCATCCTCCTCAGGCTCTGAAGGTCTGAAACCATAAGGATGGACTGAGAGTTATGGCTGTATGTCCAGAAGAGCTTCCTCTACCCTCTCGATGCCAACATCCCTTAGGGAAATGCTTGTGTATTTGGATCTAGGAAGTGCATTTTCAAGTGTTGGAACACTAAAAATACTCAAAACGCATCAGCAGTATCACTCTTATTTTCTAAAATAAAAAAGACATTCATTTACTTTGCAAACAGCTCCAAATGAACATGTATAAAAACTCCGTTAGCCTTTGCGTGGTGGGGGATTTGGTGGGCTTCAGCTTGAGTGTACATGCATAGATTCATATTTCTGAGGATACTCCCAGCAGCATCCTGTGTTTGGTACAATTTCATAAAGTAAGACTTTATACATTATGCAGACTTCTCTGTCGTAAAGGATAGTCACATCTAATATATACATTACTCTGCAGTTGCTTTAAACATGACCGAGTTTTAATAGTTGGGGGAGGGCCGGGCGCAGTGGCTTACGCCTATAATTCCAGCACTTTGGGAGACCAAGGCAGGTGGATCATGAGATCAGGAGATTGAGACCATTCTGGCCATCATGGTGAAAATTTGTCTCTACTAAAATACAAAAAATTAGCTGGCCATGGTGGTGGGCACCTGTAGTTCCAGCTGCTCGGGAGGCAGAGTGGGGAGAATTGCTTGAGCCTGGGAGGTGGAGGTTGCAGTGAGCCAATATCATGCCACAGCAACCCAGCCTGGCAACAGAGCAAGCTCCATCTCAAAAACAAAAAAAGAAAGAAAGAAATAGTGGTTGGGGGATTAGATGTGATACTCTGTAGAAGCCGTTAGCATGGCGCTAGGGTGCATAGTAGGAACTGGCATCAAAGATCACACCCATGGTGGGTTTTGACCTGGGGAAACCCAGTCATATATCTCAGAATACACCCAGGTACAGGAAAAGCATTCATGTGCGGTCACCCTGAGAATCTCACCTGTTTCCGACTCCCACACCTATCTTCTAGCCCTGCCCCTTCCAGGTCAGCATACTCCGGGAGCTGCCCTGTTGATGCAGCAGCCACAGGCCTGGCTTTGGGAGCCTTTCTCTAATTGCAGCATGTAGATGCACATCAGAGCTGCTTCACAGGCCCCCACCCACTTCTCCCCACCCCCGACAGGAGGCTCAAGACTCAGCTGCCCCACCAGCTTCATCTCCGGGGTCCCAGTTCCCAAGCCTGACTTCAATTTGGAGCCCGGTCTCCCCTAATGTGGAACCAGCCTCCACATGCCTCCCCACGACTGTCCCCATGGTAAGGCCCCTTGCAGTTGTCATTGTCCATCTGCTGTTGCTCACTGAGTAACTTCCCCTTGCTGACTCTTCCCTCTGTCACAGTGAACATCTGCAGATGCTGAAGGTGGGATGCAGTCCTCCACGGACCCCTCCCAGCTCACCTGGCCACAAGCCCTCTTGCCAGCACATCAGTAAAAGAATCCTTGTGCTGTCCCTCTTTCTCCACAGCCAATTCCTCCTCCTCCCGGGAAATCCCTGAGCCCTGGCTGGGGGCACATTCCTCCTCTGGACTCAGCACCACGGACAGTGTCATGAGGCCCTAAACCACACCCCAACCCCCAGACTTCCAGTGCCCAAAGAGGGAGGCAGAGCACTAACCCAGGCCTGGGACCCATGTCCTCTGTGGGGAGGTCACCCCTTGCAGGTGCCACCACACTTAATTCCCCAGAATTAAGTCCCTGTGGGTCTCACAAAGTTTCAGACTTCAAGGAACATTTAGGTGCAGTATTCCCTGACCTCTCAGGGAAGGCTCTCACTGTGTTTGTTCATCAACCCCAAAGACAGACTGAAGATGTGAATAGATGAGAGTAAAAGGTGTGCCCTCCCCAGAGTTGGGCTCTGTGCTGACCGCCCAGCCTTCCAGGGGCACTGCTCTGCCCCGTGGGAAACTCACTTGACCCTTCATGGCTCAAAACCCAGGCTTCTGTTCAGCTGGGCCTGTCCTGGGGCTGGAGGCCGCCTCAACCCACCTCCAGGGTGCAGCTGTCTTCTGGCTTCTCCTCCCACCTCCCTGGGCCTCCCTGGGACTTGCCCTGGGTAAGAAGTCCAGAGCAAGAGGTGGTTGATTATTTCTCAAATGTGTCAATTTCCATTCTGTTTTGTCCAGACAGCTGATGAGTGGGCTGAGAAAATGCCCAAAAGCTCGCCACCTTCCTCTCCCAAGGCCGTGGCCAACAGAGACCTCCTGACTCGTCTCCACAAAGCAGTGACTTCCCATTACCATGCCATCGCCCAGGACTGTGAGAATTTTGACACCATGAAAACGAACACCATCTCCAGAGATGAGTTCAGAGCCATTTGTACTCGCCACATCCAAATCCTGACGGACGAACAGGTAAGAAACGCATGTCAGTCCTCACCCTACGTGCTGTCGGCTGAGCGTCAGCCTGGTCCCTGGCCAGTGTACAGAGTTTAAGATTGTTCTCTGTTTTTAAAATACTTGTAGTTTTATTATTTTGTTTTTCAATCTTCCTGAAGATTCCCAGGAGCCTTCTGTTTATGTAACAACTATGAATTGTGCCATTTTCATCAGGGTACAAATTAATGTCACTGTTACTTTTAAAATCAAATTAAACTCAGCTTCGGCTCCCACATTCCTTCTGCCTTCCCTGGAGCATCCCAGAGCATTCCGTATCTTCTGTAAAAGGTCAATAATTGTGTTTTATCTGCATAGTATATAGGGTTAGGTCCTATACAATGTTATATTGTATAGGATATAGAATGTGTGATACCTGTACAACTAACATGTGCTATAAATGTTACATGTAATAAACATTTTGAGCTGGGTGCTTTGGCTCATGCCTATAATCTTAGTGCTTCGAGAGGCCAACACAGAAGGATTTCTTGAGCCCAAGAGTTGGAGGCTGCAGTGAATATTATTATACTACTGCATTTCAGCCTGGGTGACAGAGGGAGACATTGTCTCAAACAAACAAAAAAAAAAGCTTTTTGGTGCTGCATCACTAATCAATTTCCACTATAATTGATCAGATAGAATTAGAATCAAACGTTCAAACACCAAAATAAGGGAGATACCTCGGTGTAGTTTGTGGTAATGTGGTCTGAGTCTGTCATGGGCAGCAACTCTCTGGGGCCAGTGCCGCGCAGGCAGTAGAAAGAATTTACCAAGACAGGTGTGGGTCAAGAAAGGCAGATGTACTAGAAAAAGCATGAAAATAGGTTGCAAGGGCACACTGGGCAAGTCAGCAAGATAAAAGCTGACTGCAAAGAGACAGCGTTTGCTGGGGATTTTATAGGATGGGGCTTGTGCTGGATGATGAACAAGGCTTTGTGCAGTACTGAAGACACCAGGGTTCCAGTTAGCTACCTTGCATTTTTCTATGAGCCGAAGGTCTGGTGATGGCTGGGCGCAGGAAGATGGTGAGTTATTCATGCGGGAGGGCTCCATGTTCTGGACCATGAAGAAAGGCGGACTTAGAGCTTACCTGCTTTTTTGTTTTGCTTTCCCCTGTTCCCGCCAGCCTGACTCCTCTTCTTTATTTAGACTCCACATGGTCCAAAGAGGGTGGCCAGTCTGTCCTCATGCCTCAGGAGTCCCAGACTCTGGCGGAAGGCTGGTGCTCCTCCTGCTACCTCAACCCCACCTCAACCTGCCTTCTCCTTGCCACTACGTAGTGTTGCTGCTGGCAGTGTGGGATGCTCTGGGCCACTACTCTAAGCATGCTGGGTACATGCCACCCCCAGCGGGCCTGTCCACTGTGCCCAGGCTGGACACAGGCCCTGTCTCTCTAAGATCCTCCTCCCTATCACAGAATCCCCACAAGGAGGTTCTTCCCAGTCTCTTCCCCCAAGGACTGGGCTGAGCTCTTCTTTGGCTCAAAGGTTCCAACAGCCTGCTCCTCTGGACCTTTTTGGTCTTTCATGGGCTTCCAAGGCCAAGAGCACCTCCAAGGGGGATGGCGTCCTGAGAGTCTGCCATGCCACGGCAACTGGGGGAAGGAAGAGTACCTGCCCAGCTTGCCTCCTGTCTGTAGCCACACTGAACAGGGGAGCAGTACCCCAGGTTGCTGTGTTTCTTACCGCCCTAAATGCCAAAGCAGTGTGGGGCACTGAGTGGGTGCTCAGTATGTGCTGGTGAACGGACAGCATCCAGACTCCCCTGCCCTTCAGCGTCCTCAGCAGCTCCATGACTGATCAGCCAAGTAACACAGGGCACCACTTATTCAGTTACAGAAGTAGATTTCCCTTCACCCAGAAAACACACGGCTACAAGCCCTCTCTAGTTTTCAAACATGTCAATGTCCCGTTCCCAGAGAATAATTCAGGTTAAAATATATGATCCCCAAATACTTACAAAGCAACTCTGTCTTCCTCTTTCCTCCTGGTTCTGCTCAGGCTCAGTCCAGGGAGTTCCCTGCAGACCCTTCGTGGAAATGTAACTCTTTTGCCTCCAAAATTGGGCCACTCCAACCTCTTGTCTCATTTTGTCAGAGTTGCAGGGTAAGGACTTGGAAGTCTTCATAGGGAAGGGTGATCATCACAGTACCCTGGTCCCACTCAGAACTCTGAGCTCACTGCCCCATCTATGCATTCCTTAAAGACTATCGCCTTTCTTTCTTTTTTTTTTTGAGATGGAGTTTCACTCTTGTTACCCAGGCTGGAGTGCAATGGCGTGATCTCAGCTCACCGCAACCTCCGCCTCCTGGGTTCAGGAAATTCTTCTGCCTCAGCCTCCTGAGTAGCTGGGATTACAGGCATGTGCCACTGTGCCCAGCTAATTTTTTGTATTTTTAGTAGAGACGGGGGTTTCACCATGTTGACCAGGATGGTCTCGATCTCTTGACCTCATGATCCACCCGCCTCAGCCTCCCACCTCGGCCAGACTATCACCTTTCTTAGGCATTTTGGTGTAAGCACTTTTGCTAAGCAAAATTAAATGCTCTTTCCAAATGATCCTGCACCATTGAACATCAAAGCCGAGCAAGATCTGTATTTGCAAATACTTCTTAGCATAAATGAAAATAAGCCTTTGAAATTAATACAGTTGCATTTATTACTCTATAGGGCCAAGTCATCAAGGTTTTACTAATAAAGATTTTTTATTTCATCTAAATGAGTAAAATTTTACTCTAATTATAGATAGAAATTAATGACATGCTGAGATATCTGGCATTCATCACAGAGAATTTGATTTTAATTGTCCACTAAGAAAACTTCACCATCCTCAGCACATCAAGCCCCTTCCCCAACAAAATTAAGTACTTATTTTTAAATGCGGCTTTCTAAAAATAAGCTGACATGTCTCTTACATGCAGCCAGCAAACATATAAAAAAAAGCGCAACATCATTGAGCGTTAGAGAAATGCAAATCAAAACCACAATGAGATAGCATCTCACTCCAGTCAGAATGACTATGATTTAAAAGTCAAAAAAAAAAAACAAAAAACAGATGCTGGTGAGGTTACAGAGAAAAAGGAATGCTTCTACAGTGTTGGTAGAAGTTGGGAGTGTCAGTTAGTTCAAGCATTGTGGAAGACATTGTGGAGTTTTCTCAAGGACCTAGAGACAGAAATGCCATATGACCAAGTAATCTCATTACTGGGTATTACCCCAAGGAATCTAAATCACTCTATTATAAAGATACATATACACCTGTGTACACTGCAGCCCTTTTCACAATAGCAAAGACATTGGGAAAAAAACTAAATGCCCATCAATGATAGACTGAATAAAGAAAATGTGGTGCAACTATACCATGGAATACTATGCAGCCATAAAAAGGAACGAGATCATGTCCTTTGCAGAGACATGGATGGAGTTAGAAGCCATTATCCTCAGCAAACTAACATAGGAACAGAAAACCAAACACTGCATGTTCTCACTTATAAGTGGGAGCCGAATGATGAGAACACATGAACACATGGGGGAACAATACACACTGGGGCCTGTTGAGGTCAGGGAGGAGGGAGACCATCAGGAAGAATAGCTAATGGGTGCTGGGCTTCATACCTTTGTGATGGGGTGATCTGGGCAGCAAACCGCCATGGCTCACATTACCTATGTAACAAACCTGCACATGTACCCTGGAAACTAAAATAAAAGTTAAAGAAAAAAGTTAAAAAATAAGGCCAGCACAATGGCTTATGCCTGTAATCCCAACACTTTGGGAGGCCGAGACAGGCGGATCACAAGGTTAGAGGTTCGAGACCAGCCTGGCCAACATGGTGAAACCCTGTCTCTTTTAAAAATACAAAAAATTAGCCAGGCATGGTGGTAGGCACCTGTAATCCCAGCTACTCGGGAGGCTGAGGCAGGAGAATCACTTGAACCTAGGAGGTGGAGGTTACAGTGAGTCAAGACTGCGCCACTGCAGTCCAGCCTGGGCAACAGAGTGAGACTCCTTCTCAAAATAGATAGATAGATAGATAGATAGATAGATAGATAGATAGATAGATAGAAAAAAGATGACATGTCTCCAATACAGTCGTCGTCATCAAGAACCTCAAATTCTGGCATGAATATTAGGTTGCTGCAAAAGTAATTGCAGTTTTTGCTGTTGAAAGTAATGTAATTGCCATTACTTTCAAAGGCAAAAAAAGTGCAATTATTTTTGCACCAATCTAATACATCAGGGGATGATTAGCAAAGACTGTGCTATACTAGGGACAGATGCTCCTGGATGGGCTGATATACAGCTAAAGCCCAGAGATCCATGTGTTTTCTCCTTGCATGAGTTACTTTGCCAGGGACTTTGGTCAAAGGCGAGATTCCTGGTAAAGTGTAACTTGGGAGTCATTTGTACTCTTAACATGTCTAGACCCTCATGCCATTATTTGAAAGTGCTCACAGAAGATGCCGGGACGGTTCAACCATATTAAATTAGACTTAACTCCATATTTCATGACTTGGTTTATCTACATTATAAAAACTTAATCTCCTACTTAAAAAAAAAATCTAACAGTCACGAACATAAAGGGGCAGTTTTCCTGACTTGTCAAGCTCTGTAAGTGGGGAAAGTGACACATCATTTGAAACCTTTTGGTGCAATTAACCTTCGGGAAAGGAGAGCTACTTTCAGAGCAGATGAGTGGGGAACGGCTGGGTCTTCGTGGCTCTGCAGAAAGCATGTGATAAAAGGCTGTCGGTTGGAACTAGGTCTCCTTGGGTATTGCTTAAGACAATAGACCCACAGCAAGAGCCTCTTTTTGCAAAGCAATTTAGATCAGCCCACAGTGATTGTTTGAGGACTTTTAATATGCAGATATATTAGGGAAAGGAACCGCTAAACGTTTCTGAACTTTTTTCTTTTTGAGAAGGAGTCTCGCTCTGACTTGCAAGCTGGAGTGCAGTGGTGGCTCACTGCAACCTCCGCCTCCCAAGTTCAAGCAATTCTCCTGTCTCAGCCTCCCGAGTAGCTGGGACTACAGGTGCCTACCACTATACCCAGCTAATTTTTGTATTTTTAGTAGATACAGGGTTTCACCATATTGGTCAGGCTGGTCTCCAACACCTGACCTCAGGTGATCCACCCACCTCAGCCTCCCAAAGTGTTGAGATTACAGGCCTGAGCTGCTGTGCCCGGCTTTCTGAACATTTTAGATGTGGTATTTCTGAAACAGATGCCCCTAGGAAGTGAGAGTGATGCTTACAGAAAACAAAACAATCCTTCAGGCAGGCAGACTTAGGTGTCAGTCCTGCTTCTGCTCTGATCCAGCTGTGTGACCCTGGAGGAGTTGCCCAGCCTCTCTGAGCTTGTGTCCTCCTCTGTGAGATGGGGATGCACGGTCCTCCCCCAGGCTCTTCCAGGCATTTCAGCCTCCCCCGCCTCAGCTTGCTGCTGCCTCTGCCAAGCCCTGCCCCTGTACCTTTCAACACCTACTCCTCCTTCCTGACTTCATGCAGAGGGAAGCCCTTCCTGACCACACCCCCATGTCACCCCTCACACCCCCTCACTCCTTGACCCCCTGATCTTGAGTGTGCGTCGTCCAGCCAAGCCCCCTGGGATACTCATGCACGTTCTGAGGCACATGGCCATCTGTCTTGCGCACAAAGGCAGCATGCATCCAGGTTTGGGGGGCCCACAGCAACAGGGTCGTGATGCTGCACCCTGGGGCCACCTCAGGGGGGCCCTGCCCTGCCTCCTTTGAGTTCACAGCCAGGGAGGAGGAGACACACCAAATGCCAGGTGGGTATTACTGAGGTCATGACATGCTCCTCCCTGCTCTGATGGGGCGTTAGGTAGAATGAGAGGGCATAGCAGACAGAAGGGTAGGGTTGGTTTCCTTGAGGACAGGGTGTTGGTTTTGTGGGAGTTGCCTCTTAAGAATAGACAGGAGGCCAGGTGCAGCGGCTCACATCTATAATCCCAGCACTTTGGGAGGCCAAGGCGGGCGGATCATGAGGTCAGGAGATCGAGACCATCCAAGCTAACATGGTGAAACCACATCTCTACTAAAATACAAAAAATTAGCCAGGCATGGTGGCAGGCACCTGTAGTCCCAGCTACTCTGGAGACTGAGGCAGTGGAATCACTTGAACCAGGAGGCAGAGGTTGCTGGCAGCAGGATGGTTGGCATGAGCCAAAATCATGCCACTGCACTCCAGTCTGGCACAGAGCAAGACTCTGTCTCAAAAGAGAGAGAGAGAGAGAGGGACAGGGGACAGCAGCACAGGCAGAGGCAGCAGGGAAGCAGAAGCCATGTGAGTGCTGGTTTGAGCTGCTGCCAGCCGCAGACGGACAGACCTTTTCCTTGTTGAGCCTCCATTCTAGCAGAGATATTCAGACAGGGAACAAAATACTGAAATGCCTAGTGCGTTTAGGTTGATAAATGCTGCAGGGGAGAGAAGGCAGGAAAGCAGGATGGGATAGCAAGCTGGGGAGGGGTGCACTTGTGAGTAGGGTAGTCAGGGAAGATGCCCTGAGAAGGTGGCAGGCAGGGGTAGAGACCTGGCGGCCAGGAAGGGGGAAGCCAGGAGCAGAGGTTCCTGGCAGCAGCATGGTACATGGCCAGGCGACGTGGCAGGAGGCTAAGGAATAAGAAGCCAGCACCGTGGAGGGGTCGGGCGGTGTGGGCTGGGGTCAGAGCAGGGAACTGGACCAGGTAGGCTGTGAGCCCAAGGCAGGAGCTTTCCTTTTATTCACCAAGATAAGAGGGGCCTGGGGCCCTGAGTCTAAGGGTTGTCTGTTGGGGCAATTGACTTCAGCTTTAAACAGCATTACTCTGGCTACTATGTGGACCATGGCATGGCGGTGGGAAGAGGGCAGAGCAGGCAGGGAGAGCAGCCCCTGGGGATGATCCCAGGGCAAGGAAGGTGATAGGAAGAGATGGGATCACGAATGTCCCAGAGTTGGAGCCCACAGAATGTGCTTATGATGTGGGGTGTGGAAGAGAAAAGGGGAGCAAAGATAAGACTGGATGGAGAGAGGAGGCGGAGTGCTGTGGGAGAAGTGAGGATGGAATTGGCATCATGGCTGATGGGTTGAGAGCCCCACAGCTGGGTGTGCAAGGGAAGACGTGGAGCAGGAGGTGGGTGGCCAGGGCTGAAGCCTAGAAGAGAAGCCCTGGAGGTCCCATGCATGAAGAGTGGCCAGAGGGCAGGGGTGCAGCTGGGACGGGGCTGAGTTCTGGGTCTTCCTGGTGTTGGAAAGCCGGGGAGATGGGGAGAAACCAGAAAAAGCAACTGAGCAGCCACTGATCACGTGGGAGGAGAACCTGGAGTCATCTGAGGTTTGGATCCTTTGTCACTACGTATGTGTGTCCTTTGATGGAAGAGGAAAAAAACACATTAGTTGAATTCGTGTAACCAAACATATCCATCTATTTATTGCCAGTTTCCACTTGGTGCTCTGGTTAAGAGAGCCTTACCTATCCCAAGGTATCAAAAATATTAACCTGGCCAGGCATGGTAGCTCACACCTGTAATCCCAGCACTTTGGGAGGCCGAGGTGGACGGATCACCTGAAGTCAGCAGTTCGAGATCAGCCTGGCCAACATGGTGAAACTCTGTCTCTACTAAAAATACAAAAATTGGCCAGGCATGGTGGTGCACACCTGTAATCTCCGCTACTTGGGAGGCTGAGGCAGAATTGCTTGAACCTGGGAGGCAGAGGTTGCAGTGAGCTGAGATCATGCCACTGCACTGCAGCCTGGGCAACAAAGGGAAACTCCATCTCAAAAAAAAAAAATTAACCTATCTTCTCTGCTACAGGTTTTTAAGTTTTCACTTTACGTTTTAATACACCTGAGATACATTTTCTTTTTCCTTTTCTGTCAAATGAAAGTGGAATCTATCCATTTTCTCCAAGTTTTCAAATTTGTTAGCATAACATTATTAATGCGTCCTCTTACCTTTTTAATCTCTACTGAATCATAGTTATACCTTATTTTTCCTTTCTAATATTATTTTTCTCCTGGCTTAATCTTGCCAGAACTTGCCTATTTTGTTAGTCTTTTCAAATTATCAATGTTTGATTTAGTTGATATTAATTTTCTATTAATCTCTGCTCTTATTTTTATTATTCTTCTGCTTTCATTTAAGTTAGACAAAGCTTTCTGATTTCAGCTGTTCTTCTTTTCTTAATGAGCATTTAAAAGTATATATTTCCTTCTAATTACCACTTTAGCTGCATCCAAGTTTTGATATGTAGTTTTAAAATTATAATTCGGTTCTCCATAGTTTTTATTTCCATTTTGAGTCCTTCTTTGATCCATAAGACGTTAGAAGTGCTCTCTTGTTTCCAAATAAATGGATTTTTGAAGTTATTAATTTACCAATTAACTCCATTTTAATCAGAGAATATAAGCTGAGTGACATCAGTTCTTGGAAATATCTTGAGATCTGATGTGTGGTCATTTTTTCTTTTTTTTTTTTTTCCTGAAACAAAGTCTTGCTCCATCGCCAGCGCCAGGCTGGAATGCAGTGGCGCAATCTTGCTTCACTGCAACTTCCACCTCCCGGGTTCAAGCGATTCTCCTGCCTCAGCCTCCCGACTAGCTGGGACTACAGATGCACACCACCATGCCCAGCTCATTTTTGTATTTTTAGTAGAGACAGGGTTTCACCTTGTTGGCCAGGCTGGTCTCCAACTCCTGACCTCAAGTGATCTGCCTGCCTTGGCTTCCCAAAGTGCTGGGATTACAGGTGTGAGCCACCACGCCTGGCCTTGAATTGACCCTTTAATCATTATAAAACTGCCCTCTTTATGCCTGGAAAGTAGTTTATGGCTTAAAGTCTATTTTATGTGATATTAGCCCAGCTTTCATAAATTTAATACTTGCTTAGTATATCTATTTCCAACTTAAAAAAAAAATCTTTGTCCTTTTTGTGACTTGCGTTTTATATGCATATAATACAAATGGGGCAATCTCAGTTCACTGAAACCTCCACCTCCCGGCTCAAACGATTCTCCTGCCTCAGCCTACCGAGTAGCTGAGATTATAGACAAGCATCACCTTATTTTTAGTAGAGACGGGGTTTCACCATGTTGGCCATCACCTCAAGTGATTCGCGTGCCTCTGCCTAATCCCAAAGTGCTGGGATTATAGACATGAGCCATCTCAACCGGCTGGATTTTTAAAAAATACAATCTAATAATCTCATTTATTTATATGGATGTTTGATCCATTTTGTTTACTGTGACTACTGATATGTGTGGATTTACTTCTGTCATCCAATATGCTTTCCATTTAGTGCTTGTCTCTTTTATATTGTTTTAAAAATCCTAGTATCTTATTTTGGATTATGGCTTTTATTTGTTTGTTTGTTTTATGAGCCAGGCCTGAGTGCAGCAGCATGATCGCAGCTCACCACAGCCTCAACTTCTCAGGCTCAGACTCTCCTCCCACCTCAGTCTCCCGAGTAGCTGGGACTACAGGTTCACACCACCCCGCTCAGCTTATTTTTGTGGTTTGTTTGTTTTTTGTTTTTTTGTAGAGACTGGGTTTTGCAGTTTTGGCCAGGCTGGTCTCAAACTCCTGAGCTCAAGTGATTCACCTACCTCGGCTTCCCAAAGTGCGGGGATTACAGGCATGAGCCACTGCACCCGGCCAGATCGAGCTTTTTAAAATTCCTTTTTCCAACTACTGGTTTGGGAATTATATACTTATTTCTATTCTTTTAATCAGCAGGCGGTTATGGTCCTTGAAATTGGATCATATGTAACAAAACAAAGTCCAAAGTTCAGCAGCCTTTTCGTTGTTCTCTTTTGCAGATTGGCTTCCGAGGTTTCATCTACCTGCCTTTAGGGTTAGCAGCTTTCCCGGCCGTAGTGATTTCCTGTACTTCCTCGTGAGCTCAGGACATGATATTAAGTGGTACAGGACACAGGATATTAAGTTGCCATCACTCTGATTTTCCCCTAGGTTTCATTTCATTATTATTTGTTGTTTTAGATCTATGTTGTTTTTTCTCCACAAATTAATCATTAGACTGTTTTATACAGTGAGTATTTATTTGCTGTCACCTTCTTCACTCTTCACACCTTAGACCTTTCTTCTGAGATCATTTTCTTTCTCTGTGAAGTATTTCCTTTAGTTATGCTCTTCAACTTGCTCAGTTTTTATCTGAAAATATCTTTTTTTGACCACATTTTTAAAAGGTAACTTTTCTGGGTATATTATTTTATTTTATTTTATTTATTTTTTGAGACAGTGTCTCGCTCTGCCACCCACACTGGAGTGCAATGGTGTGATCTCGGCTCACCGCAACCTCTGCCTCCTGGGTTCAAGTGATTCTCCTGCCTCAGCCTCCTGAGTAGCTGGAGGCATGCACTACCACACCTGGCTAATTTTCTTGTATTTTTAGTAGAGACAGAGTTTCACCATGTTGGCCAAGCTGGTCTCAAACTCCTGACCTCAGGTGATCTGCCTGCCTTGTCCTCCCAAAGTGCTGGGATTACAAGCATGAGCCACCACACCTGTCCTGAAAATATCTTTATTTGACCATATTTTCAAAAGGTAACTTTTCTGGGTAGAGAATTTTATATCGACAGTGATTTCCTCTCAATTCTTAAAAAATATCATTCCACCATCTTCTGGCTCCCACTGATAACTGCTTTTAAGGTCACATCTTTGTGTTCTGCCAAAGACATCTCCTGAATCTGAAACTGTGAGTGGGACCCGCCAAACCACGTGTTCGCAAACCCGCCACGTGGCTCTTGCCTGCTTAGGTTTGACAAGGACTGTTTGACTCTGTCTTCAAGTTCTTTAGCTCTCTCCTCAACTGTGTCTCATCTGGTGCTTAATCTATACATTGTATGTTTTAAAATTTTTCAATGACTTTATTTTACATTTCAAGGAATTCTACGTGTCTATTGAAATGAAAAAAATCTGACTTGTCAGTTCTGATGTTCTCCTCCTCCTTGCTGATTTTAATACCAGCGTTTCCTCCTTTAGCTATTTTATGCATCGCTTTTCCTTCATTTGAATACACATGTCTGCTTCTTTAACTATTTTACATATAATCCTCTTATATTCTTTAGCTAATAATTCCAGAATCTGAAGTCTAAATCTGTCTGAGCTTGTTTTTGCCAACTCCTGTTGATGGTGGCTTGCCTCTTCATGTGTTTAGTGGTTTTTACCTCATGAAGAGCTTACATTTGGCTGAATTTAGTCTGGGGGAATCCCGAAGGGCCTGGACTGAGGATGGTTTTCTACACAGATGATTAGAGTTTGCTTCTTCCAAGTGCCAAGGATGCCGCCAGCCCGACACTGCTTCAGTTTCTCCACCTTGAGACTCCATGATGGAGAAACCAAAACGGTTTCATAGACTCCAGGCCATGAGCTGCCGGTCTCTGCCCAGCCTGGAGCTCAGAGCCGTGCCAGGTTTCCTCACCCAGCCTTGCACTGAAGATACAGCCCATTAGGTAACCTGGCTCATTACGCCAGGATCTCCAGGTTTGTGCCTCAGTCTCCCAACCCCTGAGCACCATCAATTCCCAAAACCCTGGCCTCCCAGGATTAGCTTTTGTGAGCTGGCTTTCAGGTTTTTCTTCACCTGTCTTTGGGGTTAGCAGCTTTCCTGGCCCTTAATGATTTGCTGTACTTCCTTGTGAACTCTGCAATGAATTGAAAAGTATGTTTTTAAAAATACGTATCCATCAACTGGGCGTTTTGTGAATGGAGACTTGTTAGAATATCTAGGCTGCCACAGTGCCTAGGATCTCTTGAAACCATAAACTACTTAGAAGTGAGATTTTCGCTTTCCAGACATAGGATATTGTATGATCAGTTTCTGTTTGTATTGCACTGTGGCCAGAAAGCATGCAGTCTGACCACTGAACAAGACACCACTGACGCAGACATAACCATGTCTGTTTCACGTCTGAATTCAGACATGATCTGAGTATCTTTTTGATCTGATTTACCTGGAGACTTTTTTGTTGCTTTCTGTGCTGTTCAGCATTCTTCATAGCAGGTTGCAGGATTTACCCAGGCAAGTTCAAGCAGAAAGAGTTTTTTTGAAGGATATTAGGATCTTACAGACGCTCTGGAAGGGCTAGAGAACCAGGGAGGATGTCCCCACATCCAAGAATGTGGCAGCCAAGAGAAACCCAACCCCACCAGGAGGTTCTTCCAGAAGAAACCCACTGCCACTGCCTCCCAGCAGAGCTCAGCCCCTGTGGTGCTAAGGGGATGGGACTGAACAGCTCCGCCGCCAAGCAGAACAGAAAAGCTGATCACCACCGGGGCTCATCCCTTCTTTCCACTTTGCAGGCAGTTGTGTCTGCTATAGAGGAAAATGGGCACAGTAGCTTTCAGCTGCCCAGCCTCTGTAGTTCGAGAAGGCAGACTAGATAGGAGCGTATCCAGAGACACGAGGAGGGTGGCCTGAATAGCAGCTGAGACCTCCTCCTGTAGCTATGGGGCGGGAGCATAGATGCAGTCAGTTTGATGTAATGTGTGTTTTCTCTGTGAAATACAGGGTAAGATTATCAGCTGAGAGTGAGAGGACCGTAGTGGATATGTAGGAAGAGGAAATGGCACTGAGGGGCTGCCGCAGAGAGCAGCAAGGGACATTTATGGGGGAAGGGTGGTGGGCATGTCTGGCAGTTACAGCAGCTTTGCCAGTAAGCTCAGGGGAAGGCTGGGGAGGGAACAGTGAGAGTGAGGACGTAGCCGTGTGGGGTCCAAGCTTCATTCAGGAGGGAGGTGAGGGCTGAGATGAAGGATAGGGTAAAAGTGGTGGGTGGGCACATAGCTGGTCTCCAGGAGGAGAGGTGAAGACACAGAGGTGAAGGTTGGAGAGATAAATGTCTAGAACTAGGAGACACCAGAAGAGAGATCTGTGGGCTCTGTGCAGGATGGGCCACCACAGGGTCTTCTCAGCATTCCTGCACCACCCTGGGCTCACATCAGTGCCCGAGAGGGGTCTGTTTCCCTCTCTCGCTGTCTTGGCCTGTGCTGGGGTGGGGGCATCCTGCACCTCTGGGCCTCGGGTGGAGCCTTCTCACTGCCCAGGTCCCATCCAGCCCCTCCAGGGCAGCCCACTCTGCCTCCTGTCTCCATGGCTATTGGGCCCATCCCCTCAGACCTCTGCTTTGTAGAGGAGCAGACCCTGGGCCCTAGAGGTGTCTGCCCATTCTGCAGGGATGTTGGTCCTTCCCCTCCCGCAGAGCCTGGGCTGGGTTCCCAGTGGAAGAAGGATGGGCTCCTAACCCCATCCAAGAGGCAGAGGGTTGGGTGGGTTTCCCCAGCAGCATAAGGCTTCTGCCTCCTATGTGGGGTTCTAGAGAAGTGGCCCCACACACACTGTCTCACCTCAGGCTTGCAGGTGGATGCAGAGTACCAGCGGGGGTGTGAGGAGGAGGGCTGGGGGCAGGTGTGAGCGGCCCTTGTTCCTGGGCCCCACAGCTGTCCTAGACTGACACATCAGTCTGCATATGGCCTTCAGGATTGTTCCAAGATGAACTGACCTCTTCCTACCCTCCTTGGCAGCTGCCACCACTTCTTCCCACACTTTGTGGGGGGTGAGAGCTGGTAGCCTGTCTGGCTCTCCTTGGAGCCTGGGGCTCTGGAATTCTGTCCCTCCCCTTGGCTCCCTGTGACCATGGCTCGTGGGCTCAGAGGAAGTACTGCTGCTGCAGGTGGCCTGGCTGGTCCCTGTTGAAGACAAGCAGCCCTGTCTTGCCGCTTTTCTGCATCATAAGCTGAGTCGGAACCCATGGTGGTGTCTTTCTCAGTGTTCAGCTGGTGGTTCAAGGAGACGGGACGATTCAGCATGCTCGGACCTTGCCACACTGATGTGAAACTCACTTGCTTTTGGTGCTTTCACAGTCCAGTAGCGTCTATATCCACATTTCATGTCAAGCTCACTGTCTGGCAGTTTTTGGAATCCAGTCTCCCCAGAGTCTGCCCAGCCTCATGGTGCCTGCCAGCCCCCGTCCTGGTGCTGCTGGCCCATTGGCGTTCTAGGTAGCTCCATGGAGACCGGAGGCCAAGTGCGGACTGGGGCTATTTCCTCTGGTGATACCTCCTCCACCCTCCTATTCTGAGGCCCTTCAGTTAAAATAGGATGAAAATAGGATTCCTGTGGTCTCTCATGGCCTCCTTTGCACCACTGAATTATTTCTTTTTTTCTTTTTTTTGGAGATGGAGTCACCCTCTGTCACCCAGGCTGGAGTGCAGTGGCACGGTTTTGGCTCACTGATCCCTCCACCTCCTAGTTTCAAACTATTCTCCTGCCGCAGCCTCTTGAGTAGCTGGGCTTACAGACTCCCACCACCAGGGCCAGCTAATTTTTGTATTTTTAGTAGAGATGGGGTTTCACCATGTTGGTCAGTCTGGTCTCAAACTCCTGACCTCAGGTGAGCTGCCCACCTCAGCCTCTTAAGGTGCTGGGATTACAGGCATGAGCCATCGCACCCAGCCTGCACCACAGAATTTATTTAAGGAGTTGGCCAGCCCCAGCCACCCTGTTAGAAGAGGAGGTCCTTGGGTTGTCCTTGGGAGCCCTGGAATCGTCTCCCACCAAGCTTGATTTTCACAGCATCTGTCAGCACACTGACCTCCCTGGGTGTTTATCCTTCACAGCATGATCTTCCTTCTCCTCAGTTCTGTGTCCAGCTCAACAGGAGGGCACGAGCCTGCCAGGTCTTCCCCTATGGAGCTCGTCCTCTTCTGCTCCGTGAGAGGGCCTCAGGAGGAGGGGTCAGAACAAGGTTCCACACCTTCCACTGCTCTCACCTTGAAAGGTCCATCCCCTGGGTCTGACCATGTGAGTCTCTTAGGAACTTCAGCCAATGAGCAAACATGTATTGAGCACCTGCTGTATGCCTGCCCCTTTGCCTGATGTTTGACACTTAAAGCTGATATTCAGAGGACCCTGCAGGGAGCTTCCAGGCCATGGGGGAGAGGTCACCTGCAGAGGTGATTTCGGCACCACGTGGGTGTCAATGGGGGCTGTCTGCCCAGTGGTTTTGGCCAACGGTCCTGGAGGACACGGAAGTGGCAAAGCTGATTCCTGTCTGGCAGGTTACTGCACTTGGCGCCAGTGAGGTCTGAGACACTGCGGTCATATCCTCAAGGTCCCCTCACTTCTCCACAGAATAGTTTTTCCTCATTGGGCAGCATGCAATCCACATAAATCTACAGGTATAGTAAAATGATGTCAGACCACACCCACACTCCACCCATGCCCACCTCCTGGTTCTGGTGTTTTCAAATAAGAGCGTTGGGAGAAACTGCAGAAAGAGCGTAGGGACCTCGCTGTACTGTCCTTGTCACCTCCTGCAAATATATAATTATTTCTAAATAAAAAGTAAAAAGACAAATTGAGAATCTTGTCCCAAACTAAAGCTTATAGACTTTGCCTTTGCACCCCCATCCCCACTCCTGCACCCCTGCTTCTTCCCTGAGAATTCAAATCATGCCCAAGATGGTCACTTCTAATTTGCTTTGGAAAACCCCAGTGGAGACCCAGAAGCAACTCAGTTTCTAGCAGAGCCCAGGCTTCCAGGGGAAAGCACGGGATGGGAAGGAAGGGACCGGGTCTGAGCCTCCCCTCGCCTCTCTGAAGGCTGTCTCTCCATCAGCTGTGCTGGAGGCTGGGACTCCCTTGGGCTTTGGGGGCTGTACAAAAATCAAATTGAAAAGAGTTACCCTTCTTCTTGGCTCCCTAAAAGCCCTCCAGTCACCAGCAGTGGCTTGTTTAGGATGCATTGAGTCATTTTGTTCTATCTGCATGGTGTGTGGTTTTGATACAGTCTCTGGCATCAGACAGCAAAAATACAAAGCCATAAACCGCCCCCTGGTTTTCCAAGGGCCTCCCTTTCACCTTGTGAGAAGACTTTTTTTGCCCTTGGGGTGAAATAAATCGTGGATGCAAATGCAGAGGCTGAGGGCGGCATCACCTGGTGAGCTGTTTGCAGAACTCAGGTGTGCCTGGAAGGGTGAGAAACGAGTCTGACTGGGCTTTCCTGGGATGAAGGTGGGTGGGGGCTCTGATCTGCATTTTCTCCCAAATGTTCAAATACACTGCAGCGCAGGCACTGTGACTAATCACAAGATTTAATGGCCTTAAAGTGCTCACTGAGGGCCCAATTCAATTAAAAAATGTCCTGCCGAAGCCATGAATAACCCTCTTGCCTTTGCTTTCCCAGTCTTCTGGAGGCCTCTGCCGAGCAAAGCCAAGTGGGCGTTTCATTTTTTTAATTTTCTTCTTGATGTGGGCCCCGGACCCCTACCAGTCACATGAGCGCTCACCTCCCTCGAGGCCGCCCCCACCCCCACTTCTCGCTGGCACAGGTGCCACGCTGCCTGTGTTTGCACTGGCACCTGGGAAATGACTTCTGCTCCTTCTCCAGTTTGACAGACTCTGGAACGAGATGCCAGTCAATGCCAAGGGGAGACTGAAATGCCCGGACTTCCTGAGCAGGTTCAGTTCTGAGACACCAGCCACACCAATGGCCTTGGGCGACTCGGGCACAGCCCAGAGAGGGAGCAGTGTCCCTGACATCTCGGAAAGCACCAGATCTGCCCTCTCATCACCCACTCGGGAGCTGAGACCAGGGTCAAAGTCTCGGAGTCACCGCTGTGTGAGTTCTCCATTCTTCCAAGTGTCCCAGGCCACCTCACGCCACATCCACAAATCCCACTGGGATGGGGACTGGTGTCGCCCAGGGGTTGGGTGGCTGAGAAGCCAGGTGAACCTGGGGTGGACTCCACAGGCAAGGAGTCCACTGGGGCGGGTCCTTAGCACCCATTCCCGGGGAGGGGAAGATGTGGGGATAGGAACAGCAGAAGAGTGGGATGAAAAGGAGGCATGAGCAGGTGCAAGGTGGGAAAGGGAGCAGGCAGCACCTGGCGCAGTGCGATGATGCTGCCGGCATCTCTGCACAGAAGGCAAGGCCCTATGGTCAACTGCAGGCTGCAGTCCCTTGAGGCAAGTTATACCCATTTTCCAGTTGAACACAGTGAGGCTCTAAGAGGCTTTTTCACGTGATCTTGGTTCCTCAGATGTGGAGCGAACCTGATTTTGAGCCCAGGCCTATCAAACTGCACAGCCTAGAGCCCTGGCTGAGCCACCCCAGGTTTGGGAGGGAGGAAGGTGCCCAGGCTCACCAAGGCTCTTTTCTTATCTGCAGAAAGGGATGGCAACATCACCAGGACAGGGTGGTTGAGAGAATGCCATGCCATGCACATAAAGCCACCATCACTGTGCATGACCTTGGCTATTCCATTTTCATTAACTCCACACAAGTTTTTTGCAGACCTACTGTGTGCTGGGTATTTTCTACAGCTGAGGATGAACTAAGGTTCCTGCTCTTGTAGAGTTTATGTTCTTTCAGGGGATGACAGGCAAGAAAGCAGTAAGCAGAAGTATTTATTATGTTAAAAGGCAGGAAGTAGAGCAGAAGGAGAGGGGTCAGAAGCACCCCAAAGATCCCTGTGTCCTAATCCTTGGAAGCTGTGACTATGTTGTCTCACATGGCAGGGGAAATTAAGGTTGCAAACAGAACTGAAGTTGCTAATCAGCTGGCCTTGGGGAGATTATCCTGGAGTACACAGGTGGGCTCACAGTAATCATGTGGGTCTTTAACTGGGAATCCCGAGGCAGAAGGCTCAGGGCTAGAGAGATGCCATCTGATGCTAATGCTGATCGCTAATGTGATCCACCTCATGCTGCTGGCTTTGAAGAGAGAGGAAGGGGCCACAAGCCAAGGAGTGTGGGAAGCCTCTGGAAACTGAAAAGGCAAGAAAATGGATTCTCCCCTTGAGCCTCTGGATACCTTGATTTTAGCTCAGTGAGCCCCAGTTCAGACCGCTGACCTCTAGAACTGTAACATAATAAACTGATGTTGTTTTAAACCACTAAATTCATGGAAATCTGTTATAGGAGCAGTAGGAGACCAGAGGGCTGGAGGCCATGATGAGGACTTTGGCATTCATTCAAGGGGCATGGAGACTTTGCGTGTTTTTAAGCAGCAAAGCGACGTAGTCTGTAGGACTCTTTAAAGACCACTCTGGTGCTGAGGCTGGGGGTCAGTGAGGAGGTCTAGCAAAGGCAATGGTGGCTTGGGATGGGTGAGACTCTGGAAATATTTTCAAGGTAGAGTCAACAGGATTTCCTGAGGGATCAGATGGGATCAGATGTGGGATGGAGAGGGAGCAGGAGAGTCAAGGAAGACTTCTAAGGGTTCCACCTGAGCAACTGGAAGAAGGCGAAAAACCTGGGCTAAATTAAATCCACTCCTTTTTTTTTTTTTTTTTTTTTTTTGAGACAGAGTCTCACTGTATCGCCCAGGCTAGAGTGCAATGGCACGATCTTGACTCACTGCAACCTCCACCTCCTGGGTTCAAGCAGTTCTCCTGCCTCAGCCTCCTGAGTAGCTGGGATTACAGGCATGTACCACCATGCCTGGTTAATTTTTGTATTTTTAGTAGAGCTGGGGTTTCACCATGTTGGCCACGCTGGTCTGGAACTCCCGGCCTCAAATGATCCACCTATTTTGTGCTGGGATTACAGGTGTAAGCCATGACGCCCAGCCCACTCTCTTGTTTTTAAATGGAAAATACAATAAAGCAAAGAACAGCCCCTTACTTGGTCCACATAATGTCAAAATAACAGATATTCTGTGAATGTTTATGGATTGGATGTCTCGTGCCCATGACAAGTAAATCCCTTTCTTGGATAAGAGTCTGCCGCTAGTGAAATATGTGCCATCATCACTTTTCTCTCACACACACACCCCAGAAGTATGTTTTAACATCACATCTGTATAGATTTGAACCTTGGCTTACATATTTATTTCCAAAATTATTTTGGTTATTATGGCTTGGCACAGGTACATATAGCCCACCAATGGAAATAAAAGCTACCTAGTAAAATTACCACCTATGTCTGATTCTTCATTTTATTTCTGGGCTGATTCTGCCTCTAAAATTGTGATCCTCTAAACCTTGAGGATCTAAATATTGAGGTATTTTTCATGGCTTCTGTTTTACATCTTAAGTGAAAAGAGCCTTTTCTTTTCTTCCCTGCTAGACTCCAGCGAACACCGCCACAATCCCGGGCACTCCACCCTTGCAGAACTGTGATCCCATAGAGAGCAGGCTCCGGAAGAGAATCCAGGGCTGCTGGCGAGAGCTCCTGAAAGAATGCAAGGCGAAGGATGTGGGCAGACAGGGGGACATCAACACCTCCGAGTTCCTGGGTTCGTTTTGAGTCTATCCCCTTGGCAATCCGTCGTCAGCCCCTGTGGCAAGGGGCTGTTCCCACTGGGCACAAAGCCACAGCCCACCCTGGGTGGAGGCCAGGGAGCAGTAGAACGGGAAATGGGAAATTCTGGGTGGGCTGCACAGCTCACTAATCAAAGGTCCCCAGGGAGGAGGATTCCGACCACCTGCCCCTCCCAGCAGGGTTCCATCTGCATGTAAAGTCAGCGCTGCACTAACTCTGAGCTTTGAAAATCACAGGCATGGTTGCCACCCTGGGCAGAGTGTAAATGTTCTCAGGCTCTGACCGCTGAAGGAGATGGAGAAGGTGGAGGAGGGCAGGATGAAGCAGGGATGCTCCTGGGGCTCCATTCCCATCAACATCCACTCTTAGATGTTGTTTTGTTTTTCAGCATGTATCCCTTTGATAAGCTTTTAAAATTAAATCAGTGGGATTTATACTTCCAGTAACTGTTGCATCTTGGTTTTGGGGGTTTTGTGGTTTTGTTGTTTGGGGTTTGTTTGTTTTTGAAACAGGGTCTCAGCTCTCTGCAACCTCTGTCTCCAGGAATCAAGCAATCTCCCACTTCAGCCTCCCAAGTAGCTGGGATTTACGGGTATGCATCACCATGCCTACCTATTTTTGTATTTTTTGGTAGAGACAGGATTTCACCATGTTGGCCAGGCTGGTCTCAAACTCCTGATCTCAAGTGATCTGCCCACCTCAGCCTCCCAAAGTGCTGGGATTATAGGTGTGAGTCAACACACCCAGCCCAGTTACACCTTGTTTATGCAACATTTTACGTTACCAGAAAATACATCTGACCATGTCACTCCTTGGCTTTTTAGCTCTGCTTATACGTGACTAATAGACCCCTTTTAAAGGAAAATGTTTTCCTTCAGATCCTCCAATATTAATATAAATTACTTTTATCGTAATTATGGCTTTTAAATGCACAAATTAAACCAGGTGTAAGCTCTTTAAGTTAGAGCTTATTTTAAAAAAACACTTCAAAATTACGTTTAAAAAAATCTGAGGTCAGTAATATTCAATGTTGTTACACCGATTGACTGTAACATGTTTTGCTGAAGCCAAAACATCGTGTTGATTGTCATACACATTGGAGTTCCCCTGTTCTTTTAGTTAATTCTTTGATTTTTGAGAGTGATAAACCTTCACTGTGTTACTGTCCTTATTGCTATTGCTGGCTTTTTCTGTTTAAACAGTAACTCATTTAAGCCCCCATGCAGTTATTATTATAGGCGTGTCAGATGTTAGTCACGCATCCAAAATTCAATATTATAAAAAAGCCAGTTACTTTCCAAAAGTCATTCTGTATTTTCTTATCAGTGCTGATGGCCTTCTGTGAGTCAGAGCATCAGAGGCATGTATGGCCAATTCCTTGGGGTTCCGTGGGCCCCTGCTGTGTCCTTGCGGGCACCATGCCTGCTGCTGCTTCCCTCTGTGCAAGGGCAAAGAAATCTCTGTTTGTAGAACGTGCAGCAGCCTCTCTTGGCCTGGCTTGGCATGCAGGTGTCGTTGACATGGAGTCTGCTTCGGCTGGCTTCCCTCATTTGCCTCAACAACTCACATGGCATTCTGCTCCCTGACACTCTGCTTTTTCAGGACGTCAAAGCAAAGTCTAGTCTAGGAAACTTAAATCTGACTACATAAGCCTCCTTCAATTATGAGGTGTTACTTACAGAGAAGTGTTGTCTTTGCAACTGGCAGGAGAATGCAGCATGAGGACAAGTGCCAAGGGTGGGGCGATCCTTGCTGTTCGGAGGTTCTGGTGGGCCAGCCTCTTGGCCACCAGCAACACTCCCCATGGGGCATCCACATGAGCCCCATCAGAAGGCTGGACTCAGCCCCTGAGGCTGCACAGCTGTTGTCTCCTGAGGGTGGTAGTTCCTGTAGGCAGAATAAGTTTTATATGTTTTAGACCCTCACTGGGATGGAAACTTAAAGCATGAATTTGCATGGCATAACAGATGCTAGAGAGCCTGTCTCTGGTGCCCAGTTAGGAAATACTTGGTCATAGGGCCGAGTCTGAATTCCCTCTCCACAGCCCACCCTTGGCCGGGGTCACTGCCTGCCAGCTCAGGGAAACTTCCCCTGCTCTGGCTCTGCCCTGTCTTGGTGGGGAACGTCCCCTCACCTCCCTCTCTGCACTTTGGTCATAGCTCCCATAGTCTCTGTCCATAAGTTGTGACCATGCAAACCAAGGACAGTGTGGGCCAGTGGGACTAGGGGTCCCCCTCCCTGTGGCACTTAGTTTGTCGCATGTCTGTCTCCGTGTATGACCAGCCATCAATCGTGAGTTCTCTGATGTGAGGACCAAGCAGGGCCTGAAGCAGAGAAGGTGCCTCAGCAAGTGTTGAATGAATGAGTGAAGAATGAATGAATGAATGAATGAATGAATGAATGAATCACCACCAATTGAACTGCCATTCTTGTCTGTAGCTCTTGTGGAGAAATTCAACCTGGACATAAGCAAAGAGGAGTGTCAGCAGCTCATTATAAAATACGACTTAAAGAACAATGGGAAATTTGCATACTGCGACTTCATTCAGAGCTGTATCCTCCTGCTAAAAGCAAAGGAAACCTCACTGATGCAGAGAATGAAAATCCAGAACGCACACAAAATGGTACGTTGCCCATCCGCAGAAAACTTGGGGCCAGGTGTAAAGCCGCACTTGCATTTTTTTTATTTTGATATTTTTCAAGACAGGGTCTCACTCTGTTGCCCAGGCTGGAGTACAGTGGTTCACGGTTCACCACACCCTCAAAATCCCACGCTTAGCTGATCCTCCTGCTTCAGCATCCCAAGTAGCTAGGACCACAGGCACAAGCTAATTTTTGTATTTTTGTGGAGATGAATCCATTTTCACACTGCTACAAAGACACTACCTGAGACTGGGTAATTTATAAAAGAAAGAGGTTTAATTGACTCACAGTTCCACGAGGCTGGGGAGGCTTAGGAAATTTACAATCATGGCAGAAGGTGAAAGAGAGGCAAGTACTTCTTACATGGCAGCAGGTGAGAGAGAGAGAGAGAAGTGGGAAGTGCCAAACACTTTTAAAACGATCAGCTCTCTTGAGAACTTATTCAGTCTCACAAGAACAACATGGGGAACCTCCCCGATGGTCCCTCCCATGACAGCTGGGGATTCCAATTCGAGATGAGATTTGGGTGGGGACGCAGAGGCAAACCGTATCACAGGGATTTGCCATGTTGCCCAGGCTGGTCTCCAACTCCTGGGATCAAGCAGTCCACCCACCTCAGCTTCCCAGAGTGTTGAGGTTACAGGCATGAGCCGCCACATCCAGCCTCGTTTTTCTTAATCTGTTGCATTTGTGCATCACCAAGCTTCACAGAAAAGGTGGACTCAGAGACTGTAGGGGGCCAGAGCCCAGTCCAGCCCTGCTGCCAGCCAGGACTCTTCTGTGAAATGTCCCCGGCCTTGCTGTCACCTCTCCATAGACCCTACTCCGATGCTCTCTGTGTGCATGTGATACATGAGCAATCCTTAGGCCCCCCATTTCCTCCGTTACTTAAACAGGCTCAGGCAATTGTCAGATCAGCATGAGACAGCCACAGTCTGTGGAAGGGGCCCAAAGCCCCTGTGTGCGGGGGCCTCGTACCTGGGAGGCAAGGGCTGTGGTAAAGACAAGGCCTCTACCAGGCTTTGCAGATATTTACAAACAGCTCAGAAATTTACTTTCTTGGAAGTAATTTAAGATTTTCTTCCTCTCCTTTTGGAAACCTATAAGGTTCCAGAGACCCCAGCATGGGAACCAGTAGCCGGGATCCCAGGTTTTCCAGCTCTCTGGGTGGCAGACACCTGGTTTTGGTGGCTCTTCCCAGGCATCTGTGTGACCAAGGCCTCATGCAGCACCCTGGGGGCTGTGCCTGGTCAGTTAACCCGAAAGGCAAAGTGAGGGGTGGATGGGTCATAGCACCAGTCAACGCTGGAGCTGAAAGGGTCTTCACCCACCAGCTGTTTTAGACCAGAGTGTGTGTGACGGCTGGAGTCCCTTGTCATCTTTCTTGGCATAAACTATATTCACCATGCATTGTCTACAATTTTCTTTCTGTTCCTTTGAAGAGGAATGAAAACCTAAAGCCACTTCAAGAGAAGCTGGAGGGTACAGTTCTTCTGAATTTTTTACCTTTTATTCTCAACCACTTATAATTCCTTAACTGAAACCCACACCCAGTGCAATCACAGCAATTGCTCCAGCCCTTCCAAAACACACCAAAAAAAATGTTTTTAATACTGAATTACTGTTGAATTGAGTTACGTTGAATTAAATAACAAGTACCAGTACATCTGGTGCTGTCGATGTGGGGAACAAACAGCCAATTCCGACCACCTTATGACTCGGCTGGAGGGACCAGGAGTGTGGGGCTGACAGCCCTGGCCCCGCCTCCACATGGCCCCACTCCCACCTGGCCCCGCCCCCACTCACCCCACCCAAGGGCTCCACCTGCCTGGGCCACAGTGTGGGACTCTAGGGAATGGGGAGTGTGTTAATCCAGCCACAGTTAAGCAGAGGCCATGCAGAAAGTTTTTTCACAGCTAGATTTGCAATTTTGTGCAAAGTCAGTTTCCATTTTAGCCTAGCTTCTAGTTTAGACAGACAGGAGCTGGTACTAAAAGCTTAGATCAAGTTTAGAAAAAAAAAAAAAAAAGATTTAAGACAGTTCTGCCAGCTCAGTTCTTCTGTGCACAGAGAAAAGACTGTCCTCATTCCATCTTCACCGGAGCCAAGAACGTGAGAACATGGAGACATATGGCTTGCAAGGCTTCTGTCCACTCCAGCCTTCCTCCACCTCTCTCGGCCTCCGTTTCTCCTTCTGGAGATCTACAGGACTCTAAGGCATGGTAGGAGGCGCATGGACCTCTGCTCAAGAGCACACCAGTGTCCCCTTCTGAGCCCTCGCCAGTGAAGAGGCCACCCCAGCCCCCATCTTCCAGCTGCATTCTCAGCGACCCTGCAAGGCTGGGGTTAGAGTAGGGTCATGCCAGGTGCTGCAGGTCAGGCCACAGAGACTGCTCTCCCCTCAACTCTCCCAAGGCACCACTCTGTGGTTCAGAAGAGTTCCCCCACCACCCCCTCCTCAAATCCCAGCACCAGACTGGCATGGATTCAGAAGCTGCCACACACTTTCCAGGAAAGAGTGGGCCCCTGACATGGTCCTGGTCACAGCCCTTGTTTCCTCTGGCAGCTGCCACAGCCGCCACCGCCTAAGTGTGGCAGTCAGGTCAAATATCTCCCTGCAGAGAAGCTACAAGGGTGCCATCCTTTTCTAGTGATTTGGGAGCCTTCTCCACCACAACAGGCAGCAGAAATACATCCTTGGGAGAAGGCAGCGTGGGTGCTGCTGCTCCCTGCAAGGCGGGTCACAGGTGGGGCTCTGGCTGGGCTGGTCCTCCTTCCCTGTGATAAAAACTAGGTGTGGGAAGGCAGGTGAGCCTCACTCTCTCTCCCCTACCTGTGGATCAGCTGATTGGCAAATTGGCAGCTCATGAAGCCATGGGTACCTGGGAAACTCAGGTCATAGGTGCTAAATGATGTTTAAAAAAATGAAAGCAGCTTAACCCTGAGCTCCTCTGTCTCATGTAGTGTCGTGTTAAAATTCAACTTTCCCAAAACATGTTACCCATTGTTGCCTACCATTCACCTCTGTGATATTCAAACACGTTGGGACTGAATCATGCTCAAATATCTTGCTTTCAATCTAATGGCACCTAAATGAAGTCATCACAGTGTAGTTAGTGTACTGTCTAATTACTAGATAGAATTACAACCTTGTGAATTTTTTGTAACACTGTTCGTTATAATAACCTGCTAGAAGACCCAGCCTGAAATCTCTTTTTTTCCTCAAACTATTTTGAAATTGGCCCATATCTGCCCGGCCGTCTCCTTGCATTCCCTGGGAGGTGGTGTGGCCTGAAGTGTGTTGGGGTCGAAGCCTACGTCACTTTACCTCCCTGAACCTCCATCTGCCAGTCTGTGACGTGGAGTAGAGACCTGCCTTCTTTCCGGTTGCCAGTGGGGGAGGTGTAAATGAGATGGCTGATTAATACATGTTTTTAAACAGCCCACACACTGACTCGTCATGGTCAGAGGGCCGGTGCGCATCTTTGTCATGAGTTCTGCTGGCAGGTTCCATCCTAGATCAGGAGCCAGTGGAGCAGGTGGGGGGGTTGAAGCTGGAGCAGGGCTGGGTGTGGCAGAGGCAAGGAGGAGCCCACCTCAACTCTCCCATTCAGAAGCTCCTTCCTCACCCCTTCTTGTCTTGTGTTTAGAAAGAAGCCGGCGCTGAGACCTCTTCTTTTTACTCTGCTCTACTGCGTATTCAGCCCAAAATTGTGCACTGCTGGAGGCCAATGCGGCGCACATTCAAAAGCTATGACGAGGCTGGAACGGGGCTGCTCAGCGTGGCAGATTTCAGGACGGTGAGCCCAGCTCTGCGCCCAGTGCCTCTGCAGCGAGCAGCTGCCAAATGCCAGTGGCCAGAAACTTCCAACGGGGTTGGGGGGGGCCCTCCACCCCCTGCTGAAGGCCTAATGTGACCTGGCTGTCTCAGATCTCACTTCCCTGGGACCCCCAAGTGATCAAGGCCTGAGTCCACTTGCTTCTCACCTGCAGACCCCAAGTTCTCCTTCCCAAAAGTTTCTGGAGCACTGCATGGATGCTCCGTGCCACTGTGGCCTGAGCCCAGGTCCCTTAAGGCACTGCCACCACTGCTCCTGCTGCTGCTGCTGCAAGCCTTCACCCCACATCTGGGCTCTCCTGCAGGCTCTGAAGAGCATCTCTGACCTATGTTGGGCCTGCAAAGTGAGCTCTGCCCTTGCAGTGCATAGTGGGGCCCCACCATTGTGCATCTGTCCCAACGTCCCTCGGTGCCCCCCCCACTGTGTCCCACCCCCATTGCCTCGCAAACACCCAGCAGTGGTTTTCCAATCCACATGCCTGTTCCTCTTTCCTTCGGGGTCAAGTAGGAATCACAGTCAGGGATTCTCCCTTATCCTCCATGCAAAGACAGGCAGGAAATAGGGCAGGTTCTGTCATTCCCTTCTGGCAACTTTCCAGGAATTCCGGCATGGTTGCAGGTCAGATGGTGTAACTGCGGGGCTGTCTCAGACACCAGGCTCAGCTTCCTTTTCTTCCTTTTCTACCTTGGACCTGCAGCCAGGCCCGCTGACCTCTGCCCTGTGGGACCTCTGGGCCGTCTAGCTGAGCTTTCCAGGCTCCTCCTACAAACAAATTATAACACAAGTGTGGATAGGAAATGGACGACCTTATTTATTTATTACGAGGGTCTGTCAGGATTTGTTTCAGCATCATATAATAGGAGAAAAAAATAACAGCCGCTTAAACAAGGTGAAAGTTTATTTTGCTCCCACAGAAAGGAAGTCCAGGGGTAGGGAGTACAGAGCTGGTGTGGTGGCTGGACAATCATCAGGGACCACATTTTTGCTCTGCTGTCCCCAGCTGCTGGCTTTCTTCCTCAAGCCAACCTCATGGTCCAAGGTGGCTGCTGGAGCTCCTGCATTATAGCCATATTCCAGGCAGCAGGTGGAAAAAGAGGAGAGAAAAAGGGCATGGCCCTCTCCTTTAAATGAGGCTTCCCAGATGTTCCGCGTAACATTCGTACTTAGCTTCTCTGGCTAGAACTTACCTAGCTGCAGGAGACGCTGAGACATATTCCTGGTTAGCTGGACACACAGGAGCCTGGGAGAAAGTCAGGCTCTGTAACTGAAGAGGAAGGGGCAGTCAGTCTTTGCTTTACCACAGCAGGCTGTGCTTCAGGCTGTGTTACCGACTCATCACAGCAATTCTCTGCACTCTGCACCCACTGGCCCTGCCCTCCTCTGCCTGGGTGCACCCTGAGGCCCCGCCCTAAGTTACGGCCACATGGCCAGGTCTCCCCATGAGTCCCCACCTCTCTGACCATCAACCTTTTCTAAACATGCTGACCAGCCTTCAGCCCCTCAGGCACACTGAGGCTTGTCTTGGCCCTAGGTTTTGGAGGCAGGCTGCCAGGAAGGGGGCTGGGGGACACATCCACCCAGTCCCCAACCCTACTTTTGAATTACCCTCCCATCTGTGAGTGCTCTCTCTTTCTGTGCCCTCTCAACCTCTGCCCAAACAGGAAGCAGCCCCCAAGGGTAGCCCCATGTCTCCTCCTGTTTCAGACCCAGAGGCACATGTAGGTTATGCCTCCATAACCTGGGGCCAAGACAAGCCTCAGAGGCCCCTTTTCTCTGACTTCCAGGTCCTGAGACAGTACGGCATCAACCTCTCAGAAGAGGAATTCTTCCATATTCTGGAGTATTACGACAAGACGCTGTCTTCAAAAATCTCCTACAATGACTTCCTCCGGGCGTTCCTGCAGTAGACACACCTGCCGTGCGTCCAGCAGGACCACAGCCTCGGGGCCTGTTTCAAGACTAACAAAATCTTATAATTTGGGGGTTTCTTTTTTTCCTTTTTCTTTTTTTTAATTTGGGGTTTCATGAATTTTCAAAAATACAAAACCCAAGCCCAGCCTGCCTCTCTCTGGGTCGGGGGAGGTGTCCAGGTGCCAGGAGCCACCACTGTGTCTTGGGCACCCTCACGCATTAGTCTGAACAAATAAAATAGTCTTTGCAAGAATTACTAATGCTAACATTTTTTTTTTAGACAGAGTTTTGCTCTTTTGCCCAGGCTAAAGCAAAGTGTTGGGATCTCGGTTCACTGCAACCTCCACCCCTTGGGTTCTAGCAATTCTCCTGCCTCAGCCTCCTGAGTAGCTGGGATTACAGGCACCCGCCACCACACCTGACTAATTTTTGTATTTTTAGTAGAGATAGGGTTTCCCCATGCTGGCCGGGCTGGTCTCAAACTCCTGACCTCAGATGATCCGCCCACCTCAGCCTCTCAAAATGCTGAGATTATAGGCATGAGCCACTGTGCCTGGCCAATACTAACATTCTTAAAAGGCTGGAATTTCTGGAGGTTTTATTCATGACCACCCTGCAGGATACCCAGGTCAGTTAGAGCCTTGCACCCCATTTTTCAAGGGCTGCTGCCTCCTTTGACCCCCAGCATCCTGGGACCTGGGTCAAAGGACCTCTGAGCCCCCTGTTGCAGTCAGGGTGTCCATGTCTCTTCTCCTGGGGACACAGGTACTGACAACCCCATCCCCATCCTGCTCAGGGACGCCGGCCAGCCTGACTCCATGAAGAACAACTCACACCTGAGTGAGACCCGTGGGGCTTTGGGCCTCCACCTTCCTGAGGACAAGCCTAGTGGCCACTGACTGTGACCTCCACCTGGGACAGTTCTGACAGGGCCCTTTCTTGGAACTGACAGGTATGAAGGGAAGTTTGAAAATTGTCAAAATTGTGAGTGACAGCCCAGGCCAGCATTGGAGGGCCTGAAGATGGTCAGGCAGGCTCCCCTGCAGGCAGCACCAGGACTCACTCATCCCCATGCCCACATCCCTGCCTCTATGCCCTGGCTCCTGCTGGCTCCTCCTCCTGGGACTCCTGTTCTCATCTGCACAGCCCCTTTACTCTTCCTCTGAGGCCCAGCTCCAATCCTCCTGTAACCCCTGGCAGAGTTTGAGCTCCCCGTTTGATGCCCTCACCACTTGGCAGAGAGAGCCCCTCCCTTCTGCACAGGACAGCTGGGCCTAGAGTCCACCCACAGGGTGAGAACACTGACCTCCACCCCCCCAGACTGACACACAGCAGGCGCTCTAATGCTGGGGCGGGGCACAGCCTCTGGGTTCCTTTTCCAGAAGGAAAACTGACCAGGCTCTGCAGGGAGTGTGGGCAAGTTGGGGAGCAACTCTGGTGTTGGGGCTTCTCTGTGGATGGACTCTGTGTGTGCTGGACTCCTCATAGCACTGGGAGGTGGGGTCAGATCCATTTTCTCTTGGCCGCATCTCCCAGCTCCTGGCAAAACAAGTTCTGGATCTTTCCATGCATTTCCCACCAGCACTTCTGGCAGCATACTCTGACATAACCATTTTAAAATGCAGTCTCACCCATAAAAACAGGTGACACGGAACTTTCAATGAGCTCAGGTAAGAAGGCTTGGCATCTGCCAGCTGTTATTCCAACCCCAGAAATTGAAAGTGGGTCCCCAAACTTGCAAAGTAACCCATTAAAATCCCCACCATGGTGGAGTATGGGATGCTGAGCAGTGAGGGGCAGATGGATGCCCGGTCCATGTCCCCTGCCTCAGCATTTGAGGCCCCACCTTTGTGCCCAGATCCCATCCTGTGTGCTGGACTTCAGCTTCCCCACACGGGCTCGTACATATCTTTGCACTTGGCACCAGCTGTTTCTTCCACCTACTCCTCAGGAGATGCTGAATATCCCTTCAAAACTCTCCACAGCACCCCTTCCACGAAGCTGTCCTGACTTCCTGAGGCTGAGTCAGTACAGTTAGTCTGGGGCTGTTCAGCAGCCCTGTGGGCTCATCATTTTTAAGGGTTGAAGAAGGAGGAGGACAAAGAGGAAGAAATAAAAGAAGGAGGAAAAGAACAAGAAGTGCAACTGACTGCAGGTATGTGGGTCTCAAAGCCTGGAATATTTACTATCTGATCCTCCACAGAGAAAGTTTGCTGGGCCCCACTATACAAATGTCTGGCTTTCAACAAAAAATGTTGACACATATCAAGGGCAATTATAAAAACACAGTTTGAGAAGCCAAAACAATCATAAGAATCAGACTCAGGCATGATACAGATTTTGGAACGATCAGAAAAATGTTTAAATAACCAGTTTATGTGTTTGAGCTCTAATGGAAAAGAAAGACAACGCATGACCAGACAATTTCAGCAGAATGATGAAAACTGTAAGAACCAGAAAGGCTAGAAATAAAAAACACCGTAATGAAGATGAAGATTGCCTTTGACAGGCTCATCAGTAGATGCAACATAAACAAGGAAAGAATGAGTGAGTTTGAAGATAGGTCAATAGCATGTTTCTAAACCTAAATGCAGAGAAAAAGAAGAGTGGGGAAAAATTACAGAACATATAAGAGCTGTGGGACAGGATAAAATAGTCTAATATGCATGTAATTCAGGAGGAAAAGAAAGAGAACATGGGGCAGAAGAAATAGCTGAATAAATAATGGCCGAGCATTTTCTAAAATGAGTTACAAACATTAAACTAAAGAGAATAGAAGCATATAGAACCTGGCAGGACACACACACACACACACACACACACACACACACACCCCTAGAAATGTCATGTTCAAATTGCTGCAAAAATAAAAAACACACAGAGAGGAAATTTTGAAGGCAGCTAGAGAAAAAAGATAACTGACCTACAGAGGAACAAGGATAAGAATTACAGCACACTTCTCAGAAACTGTGCTAGCCAGCAGACAATGGAATATCAATTTCAGAGCGCTGAAAGAAAATCATCAAGCTCAAATTTTGTAAACAGCAAAATACTTTTCAAAAAGAAGAAGAAACATTGGATTTTCTAGGCACACAAAAACTGGGGGAACTCACGGACAGCATCCTTACTATAACAGAAATTTTAGGCTGGGCGTGGTGGCTTACACCTGTAATCCCAGCACTTTGGGAGGCTGAGGTGGGTAGATCACTTGAGGTCAGGAGTCCGAGACCAGCTCATCAACATGGTGAAATCCTGTCTCTACTAAAAATACAAAAATTAGCCAGGCATGGTGGTGAGCAGTAATCTCAGCTACCTGGGAGGCTGAGGCAGAAGAATTGCTTGAACCCAGGAGGTGAAGATTGTAGTGAGCCAAGATCACACGACTGTACTCCAACCTGGGTGACAGAGCACGACTGTGTCTCAAAAAAAAAAAAAGTTTTAAAGAAGTTCTATAAGCAGAAGGAGTATGATTGAGTCAGAAATTTGGATATATCAAAGAAATGAGTATCACAAATGAGATAATTGAAGGTAAAATAAAATGGTTTTATACCTGAAATTTTAAAAGTTAGCCATCAAAAGCAAAATCTGTCACAGCATATTATGTGTTTACACCAGATTTAAAAGTACAACAACAAGCAGGAAGGACAGGAAGAGGGAATTCAGAGTGTACTGTTAAAAGGCTCTCATGCTGCATGTGAAGCAATATGATATAATTGAAGACAGATTGTTTTATAATGTATTTATAAACCACAGAGCAACTACTAAAAATACACTTTTAAAAATATACTTGCAAAAGGTAAAATTAACAAGTGAACAGAAGAGATAAAAGGAAAGCATGAAGGTTACATCAGGAAAAATGGCAAAGGAAGGATCTCCAAAAGTTCTTCCCTCCAAAACAGCAAGAAAACTGGCGATATTAGTCACAATCAACTTTTTTGAGAACTCCAGAAATTATCCAAAGGCTTGCAGGAACCAAAGGGCACTGATTCAAGAAAAGCAGCTGAACATTGGCAAGCCTTGTGGCTTTTTTTTTTTTTCTTGAGATGGAGTCTTGCTGTGTCACCCAGGCTGGAGGGCAATGGTGCAATCTCGGCTCACCGCAACCTCCACCTCCTGGGTTCAAGCAATTCTCCTGCTCAGCTTCCCAAGTATCTGGGATTACAGGCATGTGCCACCGTGCCCAGCTAATTTTTATATTTTTAGTAGAGATGGGGTTTCACCATGTTGGCCAGGCTGGTCTCGAACTCCCAACCCTAGGTGACCCACCCACTGTGGCCTCCCAAAGTGCTGGGATTTGAGGCATGAGCCACTGTGCCTGGCCTGACTTGTGGCATTTTAACCACCCTAGTCCAACCAGCCACTCTCCAGGTCCCGACAACCTTAGAAAATAACAGCCTGCATTCCCAGTGCAATGTGGCAGTCACCACACGGAGCAGAATAGAGCTGGAGCAACCGCAAAGCCTATTTCACTAAAAAATTGTCGCTATTCAACCTGCATGGTTGTTCCCTGAAAGATGCCCTTGCAAGGCTGGCTGTTTTGGCGTAACTGAGAGTTTGGCCGGGTGTAAAAAAACCTTTTTCCCAGAGTCAGGGAGGGAGCAGTTGTTAAAAAAAAAAAAAACAAGAAAGTGTTTTAACTTGGTGGCCACCTAAGGCAATGGATAGCAGTTGAGGCAATCAAAAGGCTAGGCAGAAAGCTTCAAAGGAAAAGCTGGGAAATAAAACGCTCCACGCAGGCCTTAAAAAATGCCAAGACATTTCTTGAGAGTCTAGAAAGCTACAAAGGTAAACAGTGCTGTGGATAGGCCCAGAGTTGTGAGCATGCTCAGAACACGCATAAAAAGGCTCTAAACTCTCACCTCTGACTGATTTCTGCACTAGCCGAAAGTGAAGGCTGAGGCCGAGTTGTCAACTAGCTGAGTGAATGTTGACGATGTGTCCAGACAGGCACTCAGAGCACTTCAGCAGAGACGGGGAATTTTTTTCTTTTTCGAGATGGAATCCCACTTTGTCACCCAGGCTGGAGTGCAGTGGCGCAATCTTAGCTCACTCTGACCTCCGCCTCCTGTGTGCAAGTGATTCTCCTGCCTCGGCCTCCCAAGTAACCAGGACTACAGGCACGCGCCACCATGCCCAGCTCATTTTTGTATTTTTAGTAGAGCCAGGTTTCACCATGTTGGCCAGGATGATCTCGATCTCTTGAACTCGTCATCCACCCACCTCAGCCTTCCAAAGTGCTGGGATTACAGGTGTGAACAAGACTGGGAAATTTATTGGTTCCAAGTGTTTAAGGAAATCTCTGTCTAATCATCAGATTACCACTAAGCTAACTGATAGGAAATTTCATTGGCTACATGTGACAGAGAATGCAAACCTTAAAGAATTCAGTTGGAAAAGTCACTAAACAAGCCAACTACTGCAAGCAGCAGCAGCAGCTAACCCTTGCAGGGTATCGGAGAGGGAGGGGCGAGATCTTATTTCCAAAGTTGCCAAGCTATATTCTTCAAAACAGTCAGTTTCCAGCTGGGCACAGTGGCTCACGACTGTAATCCCAGCACTTCGGGAGGCCAAGGCGGGTGGATCACCTGAGGTCAGGAGTTTGAGACCAGCCCGGCCAAAAAATACAAAATTAGCCGGGCATAGTGGCACACACCTGTAATCCCAGCTATTCAGGAGGCTGAGGCAGAAGAATTACTTAAACCTGGGAGGTGGAGGTTGCATTGAGCCCAGATCCTGTCACTGCACTCCAGCCTGTGAGAGAGTGAGACTCAAAAAAAAAAAAAAAGTATTACAGACCTAAACGTGAAATGTAAAACTAAAAAAACTCCTGAAAGCAAGCATGAGAGAAAATGTACAGGGCCTTGGGTTTGGAGATGGGGAATGAATTTTTAGATAAGACACCAACAGCTCAAGCTATAAAAGAAGAAATGGATAAATTGAACTATATCAAAATTTTAAACTTTTACTCTAAGAAAGACACCGTTAAGAGAGTGGAAAAGAGTACCCACAGACTGGGAGAAAAGCAAAACTTCTGTCCAGAATATAAAGAACTCTTAACACTCAACAGCAAGGAAACAAACAACCTGACTGTTTAAAAAAGGGATGAAAGATCTAAACAGATTCCCACATGAATAGACGTGAATCATGAGCACATGACGGAAGTTCCACGTCATTAGTCACTAGGAAATAGAAATTAAAACCACAGTGAAACACCCATGCACACTCGAATGGCTACAGTTCTTTAAAATGATGAGACAAAGTCTGGTGATGATGCGAACCAGCAGGAACACTCACTCATTGCTGGTAGGACTGCAAACTCGTACAGCCACTTTGGAAACAGTTTGACTATGCAGGGCCCAAAAAGGGGAATTTTTATGGTGATGGAAGAACGGTCCTCCATGATCCTGTGGTAATGGATACCGGACTCTATGCATTTGTTAAAACCCATAGGGTACACCATAAAGAGGGAGCAACATCATTATATGCAAATTAGCAATTATATGCAAATATTATACATGCATATAATATGTGAACATCATTATATGCAAATCAGTAATCAGCCAGGAGATCAGGGGATCCCAGGACAGCAGGCAGACCAGGGACACCATAATCTAACTGTATTACAAACGGATGACACAGCACACTGAAAGGCAATGAGCAGTGTAACTTTGTAAAGGAACTGAGCAGTTTAACTTTGCAAAGCTAAAGATGAAAAGCCTGCACATGGACGCTGTGCTCTAGTTGGCAACTGTGCTGCTCACAAGGGTCAGATGAGCAATAGACTGTAGGTATATTGGGGTGGAGAAATGCATAAGTAAATTGTAATTGTGGGAGCCAGGCTTCTCACCGTCCACTGTCAAAGAAAAAAGTTACAAATGGGCATCAGGACACCATGGCTCACGCCTGTAATCCCAGCACTTTAGGAGGCTGAGGAGGAGGGATCTCTTGAGCCCAGGAGTTTGAGACCAGCCTGGGCAACATGGCGGAACTCCATCTTTACAAAAATTAGCTGGGCATGGTGGCACACACCTGTATAGTCCCAGCTACTTGGGAGGCTGAGGCAGGAGGATCACTTGAGCCTGGGAGGTGGAGGTTGCAGTGTACTGAGATCACACCACTGCACTCCGGCCTGGGTGACAGAGTGAGACCCTGTCTCAAAAAAAAAAAAAAAAAATGGTTGTAAATGAACAAGGTGGAAAAGCAAGAATCAGTTGCGTTGCTGAGATTGCGTTGTTGAGTTAGAATGGGAGGTGGGACTATCAGTATGAATTAATGTTTACTGATAGAGAGAGACAGGGATGGAGAGATGGGGTAGATGATTGACAGATGAGTGGGTGGGTGGATAGAGGTAGAGACAGATAAACGTGTGCATAAATATATAAGTATATTTAGTATACTAAATATACTTCCTTGCTCTGTCTCTAAGGCGGCCTAGGAGCAGTGATGCCAAAAGTGCAACCAGCATACCTACCGCCCAGGTCTTTTATTTTTTTTTTTGAGACTCTCACTCTGTCACCCAGGCTGGAATGCAGTGGCATCATCTTGGCTCACTGCAACTTTTGCCTCCCAGGTTCCAGTGATTCTCCTGCCTCAGCCTCCTGACTAGCTGAAACTACAGGTGCCTGCCACCATGCCCACCTCATTTTTGTATTTTTAGTAGAAACGGGGTTTCACCATGTTGGTCCGGCTGGTCTCAAACTCCTGACCTCAAGTGATCCACCCACCTCGGCCTCCCAAAGTGCTGGGATTACAGGGGTGAGCCACCGCGCCTGGCCCCAGATCTTAGTTTCTGAGTAAAAGGAGCTAGGGCTTTCTGGACAAATGACTGATTATAAGGCCAGGGCAAGGTAGGAGGAGTCTAGAACATCTTCTATTGCCTGAAAGTAAGGAAGTAAAATTAATAAACCCTCAGAGCTTCCAGAGGACAAAGCTGCAACTACTGAAGCAATAAAACAGATAATGATACAATCAGTTTCTAACCCAAAGAATCAAATAATGAGTTCAGAGTGAGATTAATGCACCAACAGCAGAGAGGGGACAAATATTCCTTACTGAAGAATTCCAAAAGAGGACTGCAGGAGGAATTAGGAAATGGAATATCAGCATGTGAGCACCACAGTGGCAACTGCTGAAGCCAAGATCTGCTGATGGCTGCTAAAATGAGTGGGCAAAACTTTAAGGAGAAATGGGATATTGGCGGGGCCTCACAATACCTCCCCAAAATATTGATTAATTACCGTGCTGCTTTTCACAAAGGCCCACAAATGCTTTGATGTTCCTCTCTCCAGGAGGAGATGCTTAACTCCTCCCTCCTTGAGTGGAGCTGGACCTAGTGACTCGCTCCTAACAGACTGAATGTGGAAAAAGAAAACAGCAGCATCTTTACAGCGGGGAAACCCGCAGCCATCAGTTTAACCGGGGGATGAAGATGAACATCGCCAGGGGTGCATCCTGCTCCTCTTGAGTTACCCTAGATGGATGCCTTGTGATGGCGTCTTCCCCTCCATGGGTTTTTTTTTTTTTTTTTTTTTCAAAAACACATAACACCAGACTACTCATGAGAAAATGGCAGGCAAACAAACAGAAGGACATTCCACAGAACACTCAATCAGCACACCTCAGAACTTCCACCGTCAGAAAAAGCAAGGAAACACAGAGAAATGGTCTAACTGTCTCCGATTGGAAGAGAGTTGGGAGCCGTGGTGACTAAACACAGCTCGGGATCATGGATTGCATTATGAAACAGAGAAAAGACACTCGGCAAAAACCGCTGACATCCAGATAAAGACCGTATTTAACACTGCGGTACTAGTGTCGATGTCTTAGTTTGGATAAATGAATCACGGCTATGCAGGGGAAACTGGCTGAGGGCTATGGAGGAGCTCCCTGTATTAGCCTTACGGCGCTTCCTCAAAATTAAAAGTATTTCAAAATAAAAAGCGTTGTGTTTGTGTGTTTGTTTGTTGAGACAGGGTCTCCCTCTGTCACCCAGGCTGTAGTGCAGTGGCATGATCCTGGCTCATGGCAGCTTCAACCTCCTAGGCTCAAGCAATCCTCCCACCTCAGCCTCTCAAGCACCTAGGACTACAGGCACATGACATCATACTGGGCTAATTTTGTTTATTTTTTTGTAGAGGCAGGAGACAAATGTTGTCCAGGTTGGTCTCAAAACCCTGAGCTCAAGTGACCCTCCTAACTCAGCCTCCCAAAGCATTGGGATTATAGGCATGAGTCACCATGCCCAGCAAAATACAAACTTTTTTTTTTAATGAAAAAAAAAAAAATAGGCTGGGCGCAGTGACTCACACCTGTAATCCTGATTGGGAGACCGAGGTGGGTGGATCACTTAAGGTCAGGAGTTCCAGACCAGCCTGGCCAATGTGGCAAAACTCTGTCTCTACTAAAAATACGAAAATCAGCTGGGCATGGTGGTGCATGCCTATAATCCCAGCTACTAGGGAGGCTGAGGCTAGAGAATCGCTTGAGCCCCGGGGGCAGAGGTTGCAGTGAGCCAACATTGTGCCACTACACTCCAGCCCGGGCAACAAGAGCGAAACTCCGTCTCAAAAATAAATAAAATAACACTTGCATAACTCAACTTGCCCTTGGGCTTGCCCCTCTGTCATTCATGAAAGCACATTCAGGCGGGTCTGCGAAGGACAAGCTACAAATGGAACACTCACTGAGGGGTGGGCGAGTCACATCCCCTGCCAGCCTCAGCTTACTCTTCTGTGAAGGGAGGACAGCCCTGCAGGGTTGCTGTGGATCTTAAATGAGACAGGTGTGCTGACTGCCTGGCACATGGAGGTGAGCCTCCCAACCCCTCCATGACTTCCTGCTCCTCTCGGCCCAACCACCCTTCTTCCTCCAGAAGCTTTCTCTGACTACCCCTGTAGGCTGGGTTTGCTTTTCCCCAGGGCCCCCAAGACTGACCTGTCTGCCACTCACTGGGCTCCACAGAGAAGGCCTGAGGGGTTCAGCTTTTCTTCTGGGGTCAGATGAACCTTCAAGAGTGCACTGAGTTTCTAAATGTCAGCCGTAATCCCCACATTGTGGAGACCTTTTCAGTTGTGCCTTCTATGGGAAGTGGGCCAGAGCCTCTCAGGTGTATGTGATAAAGGTCCCCAAGCTGGCCAGGCAGGTTTGGGCCCAGGTGGGAGTTGTGGGTGGCATCAGGGCTAGTTGAGTGGAGCCCCTGTCCACAGGGCTTATACCTCTGCCAGTTCATTCAGGGTTCATTCTGGGGAGTGGGTCTCCTAGAAGAAAAATTCCTAGGAATTTGGTCCTTATGGAGGTTCGAGGATTAGCTCCATGGAAGTAAATTGCAAGATGGAGCTGTTGGTTTGGGGGCTGGAGCTCTGGGAGTTGACACACTGTCAAGAGGAGGCAGGGAGGGAGGTGGCCCCCTGCACTTGCCACTAGACCCCCACTGGCAATGGAAAGTGGTCTTGAGCCCCATGCTGTTCTGTCTCCTGTGCCTCCGGGCTGCCTGGGGAACAATCCCTGCAAGCGTGGGTGAGCCCAGAGTGCTGCTTTCCCAAGAGCTGAGGCTCCAACACCAGGCACCTCTGCCGCAGGATGCCCTCACCATTGGTACAGTGCCCTGGACAACTCAGAGCTGTCTACCCATCCCACGATGCTGTGTCTCAGCTGAGCAGATGGGACCCTGATGTATTCGGGCAGCACTTGCCCTATGACAGCACCACCAGGGGCAGAAGCCACAGAGTCCCTTCCCTGCCCCTGCCCAGGAGCCCTGCTGGGGTGCATGCTGGCCAAGAGCAGCAGCCAGGGCCCCTCAAACTAAGCAGCTCCTCAGGGCCTGTGGATGGGGAGCCAGGGCCTGGGATGGCTATTGTACACCCCTGTGATACCCTGGTGGATGGGGCTCTTGGAGGGGCAGGTGGCAGGTGGGGCCAGTCTGACAATAGGAGAGGGCTATGGAGGGGTGGCACATTGTGGTCTGCCCCAGGATGCCCCCTGCCCTCATACCTCCTTGGGAGGTCTCCGCTTCCCCACGTCTTTGCTTCTGACCCATATCTGGCTCCAGAGACATTGTTCTGTTTACCCACTGGACACCTCCCCTGTTTAGCCCAAAGTCTCCTCCAGCTCATGAGTCCCAAACAGAACTCCATGTCCTTCCTCAGGCCTGTTCTTCCTGCTCTTGTGCCCCATCTCCATGTCCAGCCAGCATCCACTGCTATCCTTGGCTGTCCCTCCCCCATGGCCCACATCCATCCCTCACTGCCATCCTACCTCCTAAATCTATCATCGCCACCACCACCACTTCGCTAGCCCAAGCAAGATCCATGGGAGGTGCTCAATGGTGTTTACAGACTGGATGGGTAGATGGATGGATGGATGGATGAATAGAAAGTGGGAGGGAAGGAGAGAGGAAAGGATGGATGTGGGATGAATGGAGGGATGAAGGAAGGGATGAACGGATGGATGGATGGGAAATAGATGGAAGGATGGATGGAGTTGGATGGATGAATGGGGGTGAGTGGAGGGATGGATGGATGGATGGGGATGAATAAAGGGATGGAGTGATGGATGGATAGATGGGGTGAACAGAGGGATGGAAGGATGGATGGAGGTGGATGGATGGATAGATGAATGGGGGATGGATGGGTGGAGGAAAGGAGGGATGGATGGGGGAGGGAGGGATGGTAGAAGGAGGGGCAGATGGCATATGGAGGGATGGATGGACAGATGGATAAAAATGACAGAACTTCTGCAGCTTGGGGGCCTTGCAACTAGGGTCGTTGTACCTGCCAGTGTTTCTCCTGGGCAATGCCTGGACCCTGTGTTTCACAGGGGCTGGGCTGAACACTCCAATTCCAGGATGAGTCCAGCACTAAGGCAACTGGAGGTGTTTGGTACCAGGAGACTGGGCAGCTCAGTGTTTGAATAGAAGAGGACCCAGAACTGCCCACACCACCACCTCTGGGATCCCCCTGCCTCAGGGAGGGGAGCTAAAGTGGGCAGAGGGACACCAACTGCTGCCACACGGGAGGCTTCAGTCTCCAAGTCCATCCAGGCATCAGCATTCTGCAAGAGGACACCATGCTGCCCCCACGCGTCCCGGGCAACACCCAGAGATGCAGAAGGAAGAAGCGCTGCGCGGACTTCTCTTTTTACAAAGACTTTATTGTCTGACATGCTTGACAAAAAAAAAATTACAGCCACAATCAAGTTATGCCAAAATGATTGAGGATCACGCCGTCATCTTCAGACCTCGAGGACTTTTAATGAATTTTCTCTTAAAGTAACAGCTGCCGTCATAACTTTTCTTTTCCACATAAAAATACACCATATTCTGAAGATACCTTAGGAAAAAAATGTTTTTGAGTTTGAAGTTCTTGGTCCACATAGAAATTGAGTGGAGCTGGCACTGAAAGGGCCTGGTTTTCTCCACCGCACACATGTCCCATGCCTGAAGCATCAGAGAAACCTCGTAAACATCCCTGGCTACAGGAGCCCCTCCAGCCAAACGGGATTCCCGGAGCCTGCACCCCACAGCGCTCAGCCTCAGTCACCCCGACAGAGTGCTGCTGACAGGCTTCCAGAGACAGCAGCTCCACCCCTCAAGGAGCCCGGCTCAGTGCGGGCAGAAAAGGAATCCCAATCTCCCAGGATGCCGGGATGCTGCGCCCAGGGTTCAGGACTCCTCAGAGCTCAGACCGGTTTTGAATAGGACCCTTAAAAATAAAGATACAATAAGAAGAGCCTTGGACCATGCATTGCTTTGTAGGGACATAACTTCGGGTCATGGCAAAGTGAGGGCCGTGAGGCTAGCGACCAAGGGTCAGATCCTGCCTCTGCTCCTTTTGTGTTGTGAGCCCCCAGGCAAGTCACCACACCCCTCTGGCCTCAGTCGCTCATCTCTAAAATGGGGACAAAGTACCTACCTTGAAGGACCATCTGAGGATGAAACAAGACTACAAATGGCTGAGAGCAGGCTGGTTCCCAGCACTGGGACCCGGGTGAGGGAGGGACACCCTCCTCTCAGATGCACAAGGTAAAGGAGGTGCAAAAACGTCACCGATGAGGACAAATACTACTACTTTAATGCAACGTTAAAAATCAAAATAAATGAGAAAAAAGCCCATGGTGAACAAAATATTAAATAAGGACAGAATCCGATCCTGCGCTTGCCCATCGCCTGCCCCTAATCTAGGCCCTATGTGTTCCCACTTCTGCCCTGCCCCCCACCCCACCAGTCCTAATTCAAAGAAGAAAAAGGAGCTGTCCAAGGTGGAGCTGCTGGAGACGGGCCCGCTTTGTTCCTGTTCCACCCTACCGTTCACAGGAGGATAGATGGGGCATGGATGGATGGGGGGATGGATGGATGGGGGATGGATGATGCATGGGGATGGAGGGAGGGATGGATGGATGGATGGATGAAAGGATGGAGGGTGAACAGATGGAGGGATGAACAAATGGAGGGATGAAGGGATGGATGAATGAGGGATGGATGGATAGATGGGGGTGAAAACAGCTTCCCATTCACAGGACTGGCTGGTCTGAGGACAAGGATTTTTAGGCTTCCTCGGCTGCAGGCATATGCCAGACAGAATCCTAATGGTGCAAGGGAAACCACACCAAAGAACAGAACCTCACTGCGGGGCAGAAAGGAGAAATAGAGGACCTACTTCCTTAAACTAAGAGGGGAGCGTGCATGCGTGTGTGTCAGTGCATGCCTGGATATGGGTTCACACCACAGCAGGCAGGGCTGTTGCAGCCTAAGCCTGCAGACCCTCCCTCCAGGCTGAGTTCTGCAGAGCAGTGTGGTCCCCGTGGGGCCAAGGGTCGTCCCCCCATGACTGGGAACCCTCTCGCTGGTCCTGGGCACGCACACTGGCAGCTCATCCCGTAGAACCAGCCCCCATGATCCAGGCTCCGGGTGAACGCCTAGGACACTCAGGCCATTGTTCAAGTCAACAGAAATGCTTACAGGAAAAAAAGGGGGAAACAATGCCAGGCAAACTGCGGTGGGCCTGGCCGGGTGCGGTCTGAATTCCTGAGATGTCCCTAAATGCTCCCCAGAGGGCCTCTGCCTTGGGCCTGTCTCCTCTCTCACTTGGGGGGAGAGCAAGGACTGCCTGCGTGCAGCCCACAAGTCTTCCCACCACCTCTAACCCGGGGCGTGCAGCCACACAGATCCGTGGTCAGAGGGAGATTTTGCGTAATTTCCAAAACCCATTCAAGAGCAGCAGCTTCCCAAACCAGGAGGGCGACCAAGTGAGCAGAATGAAGATTCAGTCGTTTCCCAAACATGACAGGGCCATGAGCTTAGCAGGTTCTTTAACAAGGTACACACAGGATGTACACGCAGAAAAAGTAATGAGCACAGAACCCCTGATGGGGATGCGCAGGGTCCCAACTCCAGGTGACAGAAGGCTGAAGAGTCGTTCCAAGACCCTAACCTGCCTGCTAGGCCAGTCCCTGCAGCCAGACAGGTCGTCCAGGCGACTCAGCATGGAAGGAACAGTGGCCAGGCAAGGCCTATGGAGCTGACGTGGGCGGGCAGGGCTGGGGCAGTGGGGAGCAGTCAGGAGTTCCGGGGTGTGGGGAGGTCGATGACTATGGGTGGGTTCACGGGCTGGTAGTTCACAGTGCATACGGACGCGTTCACATAGGTGGTCGTCCCATCTGCCATGACACCATACCCTGGAAAGTAAGCACATGCCCGTCAGGCCAGCAGCCAGAGCAGCGAGGATGGTCAGGTGGGTGTGGCAGTAACAGGGCACTCGGCCCCTATGGGCTGAATGTGTTTGGGGCAAGCTACTAAACTCTCCAAGTCAGTCTCTTCATCTGTAAAATGCAGATGATAATGATACATGCCATTTCCAAGCTTGCTGTGTGGATTAAACGAGACAATTATCTATGCACTGTGCTCGGCCTGGTGCCTTCAGACATGAGAAGCACACAGTGAGTCATCATCATCGACATGGTCTTCACCACCATCCTCATCACCATCATCACTATCAGCATCAGCATCACCACCAGCCTTATCATCACCGCCACTGCTACCATCATCATCACTATCATGATCAACATGATTGTCACCAACACCCTTATCATCATCGTCACCATTATCACCACCACCGCTACCATCATCATCACTATCATGATCAACATGACTGTCACCAACACCCTTATCATCATCGTCACCATTATCACCGCCACCGCTACCATCATCACTAGTGCCATCATCACCATTATCATCACTACTTATCATCACCATTATCACCACCAGCACCATCACCAACATCATCAAAAATGCCATCATCATCACTATCACCATCAACATCATCATTACCACCCTTATACCCACCATATTGTCTTCATAATGCCATCATCTCTACAATGACCACCACCATCAACATCATCATAACCAATGCCATCATCCTATCACCATCAACATCATCATCACTGCTCCTATCATTATCATCATTATCACCACCACCACCATCATCACTAATGCTATTATCATCACTGGCCTTATCATTATTGTCATCACCATTATCACCACCACCATCACAAGTGCCATCAACATCAACAACACCATCACCACCAACATCATCACCACCAATGCCATCATCGTCGCTATCACCATCAACATCATCACTGCCCTTAAAATTACCCTTTGTCACCACCACCCCCATTATTTATCACCACCACCACCATCACCAAGAATGCTATCACCAATGCCACCATGATCATCATCATCACCATTATTACCACCATGTCACCATCATCACTATCATCATCACTGTCATCAATGTGTCACCATGACCATCACCACCAACACCAGTCATCACCATCATTATTGTATCAGCACCATCATCATCATCACAATCACCATCATGTGTTTATCATTATCATCACCACTGTCACCACTACCACCATCATCATCAGTATAATTATCATCATTGACACTGTCACTGTCACCATCATCACTACCTACACTGCTCTAATCATGGCCATCATCTATCATTATCACCACCACCATCACCACCACTACTATCACACCATCCTCATCACCATCATCACTACCTACACTGCCGTGATCATGGCCATCATCTATCATTATCACCACCACCATCACCATTACTACTATCACACCATCCTCATCACCATCATCACTCCCAACACCACTGTGATCAGGGCCATCATCTATCATTATCACCACCACCATCACCATTACTACTATCACACCATCCTCATCAACATCATCACTCCCAACACCACTGTGATCAGGGCCATCATCTATCATTATCACCACCACCATCACCATTACTACTATCACACCATCCTCATCACCATCATCACTCCCAACACCACTGTGATCATGGCCATCATCTATCATTATCACCACCACCATCACCATTACTACTATCACACCATCCTCATCACCATCATCACTACCAACACCACTGTGATCATGGCCATCATCTATCATTATCACCACCACCATCACCATTACTACTATCACACCATCCTCATCTCCATCATCACTACCAACACCACTGTGATCAGGGCCATCATCTATCATTATCACCACCACCATCACCATTACTACTATCACACCATCCTCATCACCATCATCACTACCAACAATGCTGTGGTCATGGCCATCATCTATCATTATCACCATCACCATCACCATTACTACTATCACACCATCCTCATCTCCATCATCACTACCAACAATGCTGTGGTCATGGCCATCATCTATCATTATCACCACCACCATCACCATTACTACTATCACACCATCCTCATCACCATCATCACTCCCAACACTGCTGTGATCATGGCCATCATCTATCATTATCGCCACCACCATCACCATTACTACTATCACACCATCCTCATCACCATCATCACTCCCAACAATGCTGTGATCAGGGCCATCATCTATCATTATCACCACCACCATCACCATTACTACTATCACACCATCCTCATCTCCATCATCACTCCCAACACCACTGTGATCATGGCCATCATCTATCATTATCACCACCACCATCACCATTACTACTATCACACCATCCTCATCACCATCATCACTCCCAACAATGCTGTGATCAGGGCCATCATCTATCATTATCACCACCACCATCACCATTACTACTATCACACCATCCTCATCACCATCATCACTACCATCACCGCTGTGATCATGGCCATCATCTATCATTATCACCACCACCATCATCATTACTACTATCACACCATCCTCATCACCATCATCACTACCACCACCGCTGTGATCATGGCCATCATCTATCATTATCACCACCACCATCACCATTACTACTATCACACCATCCTCATCACCATCATCACTACCAACACCACTGTGATCAGGGCCATCATCTATCATTATCACCACCACCATCACCATTACTACTATCACACCATCCTCATCTCCATCATCACTATCATTATCATCATTGTCATGTACTTTTTCTGCCTCCATCATACTCTCTTCCCACCACCTCTATTTGTTAGAATCCCCCTCATTCTTTAGCTCAGGTCATCTCCAAGATAGAAGGAACATTTCCCCTTCCCTGTGTGGTGGTGGAGAAGGAAGGGAGTGATCAGTGCATGCGTGATGACCTATTCTTTGGAGTCCCATTTTACCTGTCCAATTGTGCAGTGGTGTGGTTTTGTTCACAGGCAACTTTGGATCTGATGGAGCTGCATGCCCATAGTAGGGCCACAGAAAATGACAGTCTTTATTATCACACAGCATGTGAGTTGCCCACCTCTCCCAGGACCTCTCAGATCCTACTTCGATGACTCATCTGCTTCCCAGGGCTCCTACAGGAACTACTCCAGGGCCAGGTGGGGTCTGATAACTGCTGCCCCTTGACAATTAACTACAGAGGCCCTCAGGGAACCAATGATTTGAGGCTTGCATGCTTTTGAGCTGGAAAATGATCTGATGTGGACCAGACAAGGTGGAGGCCTGGGGTCCCTGGTCCAACCAGACAGAGGTTCAGGAAGCTAGGAGATGCCTCTGAGGGAAACCACATCAGTCCAGACATCCCACAGAAGCCACTATGCTTCCTGGCAGGGATGTGACAGAGGCACCTTGGGCAGGTGGGATAAATATCCAAATGAAGCAAAAAAGAGGCATCTGTGCCTAACTGCTGAAACGAGGCTGAGGTGAGGATGGCTGAGGTCTACTAGTGAACACCTGCACGGAGCAACAGGCCAGGGTGTGGCCATGTGGACAACAGAACTGGAGCTGGCATCACTCTCACCTCCACACTTATTAAGCACCTACTGTACGCCAGGCCCCGGGGATAGAAGCAACAAGACAGGGCCACCGGTTTTAAGGGATTCATAGTGTGCCCACCAAATATAATGCATCCTCCGTGTTGTGGCTCAACCACCCCCTCCTCTGAAAACCCCTGCCCATCTCCCAATGGCTTCCCAGGCTGGAGGCACAGCAGACTTGCAGGGCTCCCCAGAAGCAAAATTTACCCTCTAAGTTATACAGGATTTTGTGATCTTCCTACTATTAAAAATTTAACAATACCTCATTGACAGACAGGGTGTGTATGGCAGCTAGCAGTTACAAAATGAACAGTAGGAATGGGCTAATTATTTCCCTTCTGGCTGAGGGGAGGGAAGATTCCTCTGAAGGGTCCATTAGGAGCCGCCAACCTGTAAGGTCCTCTTCCCCACCACGTGCTGACCTTCGTGGATGTGGCCAAAGACGTGTAGCCGCGGCTGGACGCGCCTCTGCACCGTGTTGAGCAGCTCCACGCAGCCCACCCGCTGCATCTTCTTGGGGACCCAGTCCAGGAAGCCTGGTATGGGGGAGACAATAGTAGGCCATGATGAGGTCTGTCCCAGCCCCTCACCATCCCCTGCCCTGCAGCAGCTTCTGCAGCCTGGAAGAGGCATGGGGCTCCCAGACTCCAGCTTTGCACCACTCTCCCCGAGCAAGCTCTCGGGATCCCTGCCCTGCCTCAGCCTTCAGGGATGGACACCATGCAGGACCTCGCAGCCTCACCCTCCTCCTCCATAGGGCTGCACTGACAGCCTCCTTGAAAGAGCTTAGCACAGGCCAGGCACTTGGTGCGGGGTGCTCAGTAACTGCTAGCGCTCCCAGACCATCTGTGCCTCATGTGGCCTCGAAGGTGGCATCCACCCACTGCAGAGGTCAGCAAATGGAGGCCAGATAGGGATGGGTGAGTCCCACGGTCAGGCACACCCATGGTCAGTGGCAGAGCGGGATGACCTGACACATAGCCCAGGAGTGAGATTTCCATGTCGGAAACTTCCTAAACAGCACAGACTCATGAGAAGAAACTTCCTCCCTGCTGCAGCATCGCTCCCATGGCTGCGCCTGCGCCTGCCCCTGCTGCCAGCCTCCTGGAGCCGCCCAGATGGCGGCTGCTTATTATCCTCACATGGCTACACAAACGGAGAATAATTGATTACTCCGTGCAAACAGTTAGGGTTCATTGCAGCCCCTCTCTGTTTGGGTGGGCAAAACGGGTTTCTGCAACTGCCAGGAAGGGGACAGGGGAAGCTTCCACGCAAAGGCCCAGGTGAGCTGCAACAGGCCTAAAGGGAAGAGCCAGAGACAGACAAAGATGAGGGAGGAGCAGGAGGCGGAGGAGGAGGGGAAAGCAGAGAAGAGAGGTGGAAAGGGGGGAATGGGTGGGGCATGGGCCTAGGGCTGACACCGCAGTGAAGTCCCAGGCTCTGCAGCCTGCTGGCTGTGTGACCTTGGATAAGTCACTTAACCTCTCTGTGCCTCTATTTCATCCAACAGAGCGATGGGCTGGGCACTGGGATCCCACCATGAATGAGGCCAGACCCTTTGTCAGTTCTGGAGTGTGTGTTGCGGGGAGGCTCTCCGGCACCCCGGCGCCCTGGCGTGCACAATCTGGAGACGACGCAAGGGCAGCACCAGCTGGAGTGCCTGGCACATGGGTAGCCCCGAGACAGGAGCCGGGCCATGTGTGAAGGGGCCCGGGTGGGGCGTCCAGAGAGCAGGAAGCCAAAAGACATGTTTGGAGAGATGGATGGATGAAAAGGAGGGAGGGAGAGAAAGAAGCAAGAGGGAGGAGGGGAGGAAAGAACGAAGAGGGGAGAAGAAAAAAGGAGGAAAAAAAGAGTTAAGAAAAGGAGGGAGAAAGGGAGCGAGGGAAAGAAAAGAAAGGGAAGAGAACAAGACACCTCTGCTGCTGAGCTCACTGTCAGTGACCAATGACACTGAATGTGCTGGGAACCTCCCAGGACTCAGGTGGGGGTGACACAAATCCAGCTACAAGCTTGTTGTGCACCTAAATCATGCCGGGGCCACCTGTGATGCTGAGGCTGACAAAACCTTCCGTTCCTGGACTTTGGGAGGAGGCAGGGGCGCAGGGCACTGGCTGGGTAGGGGGCACAAAGTGGTGTCGGGAGTTTCTTCCTGAACTGGTATGTGAGCCAATGACACTCAAGCTGTCCTACGCCTCACCCTACAGCCTCCCCCATGGCCTCTGCCTGGGACACCCTTCCCCTCGCCTTCTCTACCTCCCCAGACCCAATTCTGGGGTCACAGCTTGTGTAAGCCCTGCAGGCAGCATAATGGCAGTCATCTCTGCTGACTCCTCAAGCTTCCTTCACCCCTGAATGTGTCCCACTGGGCTTGGCTGTTCCTGCAGCCTGGGGGCCCCCCTAACCCAGGCACACACTTCAAGGGTTAACTCCTGGACCAGTGTCGCCCAGACCAGAGGCTGGCCCCAAGCACTCAGGGAGTGATGCTGGGTTTCCAGAGGCAGCAGTGGGAGCAAGATGCTGATGTGGGCTGAACTGCCGGGAGACTGAACTTCATTCAGAGGACTAAGGGAGTCACAGAGGGTACAGACAGCTCCCTAACCAAGACCTGGACCCATCAGTGCCAGATGTTCCCTCTAGAGGGGTGTCATGGCACATATAAGAATAAAGAGAACTCCCTCCTGCTGATGGGAAGCGAGTGGACTGAAGGGGCAAGACCTTCACCTCCACCACCTGCATCACTACCACTACCTCCCACCATCACTACCACCACCTCCATCACCTCCACGACCTCCATCACTACCACTACCTCCATCACCTCCACCACCTCCATCACTACCACTACCTCCAACACCTCCACGACCTCCATCACTACCACTACCTCCATCACCTCCACCACCTCCATCACTACCACCACCTCCATCACCTCCACGACCTCCATCACCTCCACCACCTCCATCACTACCACTACCTCCATCACCTCCACGACCTCCATCACTACCACTACCTCCATCACCACCACTACCTCCATCACCTCCACCACCTCCATCACTACCATTACCTCCATCACCTCCACCACCTCCATCACCTCCACCACCTCCATCACTACCACCACCTCCAACACCTCCACCACCTCCAACACTACCACCACCTCCATCACCTCCACCACCTCCATCACTACCACCACCTCCATCACCTCCACGACCTCCATCACCTCCACCACCTCCATCACTACCACTACCTCCATCACCTCCACTACCTCCATCACCACCACTACCTCCATCACCTCCACCACCTCCATCACTACCACTACCTCCATCACCTCCACCACCTCCATCACCTCCACCACCTCCATCACTACCACTACCTCCATCACCTCCACCACCTCCATCACTACCACTACCTCCATCACCTCCACCACCTCCATCACTACCACTACCTCCATCACCTCCACCACCTCCATCACCTCCACCACCTCCATCACTACCACTACCTCCATCACCTCCACCACCTCCATCACTACCACTACCTCCATCACCTCCACCACCTCCATCACTACCACTACCTCCATCACCTCCACCACCTCCATCACCTCCACCACCTCCATCACTACCACTACCTCCATCACCTCCACCACCTCCATCACTACCACTACCTCCATCACCTCCACCACCTCCATCACTACCACTACCTCCATCACCTCCACCACCTCCAGCACCTCCATCACTACCACTACCTCCATCACCTCCACCACCTCCATCACTACCACTACCTCCCACCACCACCACCACCTCCATCACTACCACTACCTCCATCACCTCCATCACTACCACTACCTCCATCACCTCCACGACCTCCATCACCTCCACCACCTCCATCACTACCACTACCTCCCACCACCACCACCTCCATCACCTCCACCACCTCCATCACTACCACTACCTCCCACCACCACCACCTCCATCACTACCACTACCTCCATCACCTCCACCACCTCCACCACCTCCATCACTACCACTACCTCCATCACCTCCACCACCTCCATCACCTCCACCACCTCCATCACTACCACTACCTCCATCACCTCCACGACCTCCATCACTACCACTACCTCCATCACCTCCACCACCTCCATCACTACCACTACCTCCATCACCTCCACCACCTCCAGCACCTCCATCACTACCACTACCTCCATCACCTCCACCACCTCCATCACTACCACTACCTCCAACACCTCCATCACCTCCATCACTACCACTACCTCCATCACCTCCACGACCTCCATCACCTCCACCACCTCCATCACTACCACTACCTCCCACCACCACCACCTCCATCACCTCCACCACCTCCATCACTACCACTACCTCCCACCACCACCACCACCTCCATCACTACCACTACCTCCATCACCTCCACCACCTCCACCACCTCCATCACTACCACTACCTCCCACCACCATCACCACCTCCATCACTACCACTACCTCCCACCACCACCACCACCTCCATCACTACCACTACCTCCATCACCTCCACCACCTCCATCACTATCACTACCTCCAACACCTCCACCACCTCCATTACTACCACTACCTCCATCACCTCCACCACCTCCATCACTACCACTACCTCCCACCACCAGCACCACCTCCATCACTACCACTACCTCCAACACCTCCACCACCTCCATCACTACCACTACCTCCATCACCTCCACGACCTCCATCACCACCACCTCCATCGCTACCACTACCTCCATCACCTCCACCACCTTCATTACTACCACTACCTCCATCACCTCCACCACCTCCATTACTACCACTACCTCCCACCACCACCACCTCCATCACTACCACTACCTCCCACCACCACCACCTCCATCACTACCACTACCTCCATTACCTCCACCACCTCCATCACTACCACTACCTCCCACCACCGCCTCCATCAATACTGCTACCTCCCACCGCCACCATCACCACCTCCATCACTATCACTACCTCCCACCACCACCATCACCACCTCCAACTCCATCACCACTACCACCTCCATCTTCACCACCACCTCCATCTCCACCACCACCACCACCAACACCAACACCTCTACCTCCATCACCACTACCATCTCTCACCACCACCAGCACCTCCACCACCACCTCCACCACCTCCATCACTACCACTACCTCCCACCACCACTACCACCACCTCCATCACCACTACCACCTCCATCTCCACCACCACCAACACCACGACCACCACCTCCACCTCCATCACCACTACCATCTCCCACCACCATCACCACCACCACCACCACCACCACCACCTCCATCACCACTACCACCTCTATCTCCAACAACAACAACACAAACACCTCCACCTCCATCTCCAACTCCATCACCACCATCACCACCACCACCACCACAATCACCACCTCCATCACCACCACCTCCACCTCCACCTCCATCTCCAACTCCATCACCACCACCACCACCACCTCCATCACCACTACCATCTCCCACCACCACCAGCACCTCCACCACCTCCATCACTACCACTACCTCCCATCACCACCACCACCATCTCCATCACCACTACCATCTCCCACCACCACCACCTACACCATTGCCACCACCTCTACCAACACCTCCACCTCACCTCCATCTCCACCACCACCAACACCAACACCTCCACCTCCAACTCCAACTCCATCACCACCACCACCATCACCACCTCCATCACCGCTACCATCTCCCACCACCACCAGCACCTCCACCACCACCTCCACCTCCACCACCTCCATCACCACCACCACAACCTACACCACTGCCACCACCTCTACCAACACCTCCACCTCACCTCCAGCACCACCACCACCATCCCCATCACCATCACCTCCATCACCACCTCCACCTCCACATCCACAACTGCCTCTATCACCACCACCCCATCTCCATCACCACCACGACCTCTACCTCCCACCATCACCTCCACCACCACCTCCACCTCCATCACCACCACCACCTCCATCACCACCACACCATCTATCTCCACCTCCTACCACCATCTCCATCATAACCACCTCCATCACGACCATCACCATCTCCATCACCACCATCACCATCTCCATCACCACCACCTCCATCACCATCTTCACTTCTATCACCACTACCACCACGTCCATCACCACCACCACCAACTCCACCCCCACCCCCACCACCTCCATCACCACCATCATTATCTCTATCATCACCATCACCATCTCCATCACCACCACCTCCATCATCAACACCACCTCCACATCCACCACCACAATCCCCATCACCACCACCACCACCTCCATCACCACCATCATTATCTCCATCACCACCATTACCATCTCCATCACCACCACCTCCATCACCACCAACACCACCTCCACATCCACCACCACCACCATCACCACCACCTCCATCACCACAACCACCAACTCCATCACCACCACCACCCACCTCCACCTCCCACCATCACCTCCACCTCCCTGCACCACCTCCATCACCACCACCTCCAACTTCACCTCCATCACCAGCATCACCAGCACCACCACTTCCACCTCCACCTCCACCTCCCACCATCACCTCCATCACCACCACCTCCACTATCACCACCTCTATCACTACCATCTCCACCATGACTATGGGAGAGAGAGAGAAGCCATTGTCCTGGCCGGAGATAGGCTCAGCAGTATGGAGAGAAGGAGGAGTGGGAGACAGTTTGGAGGTGGAATGGGAGGGATGTGGTGATGGCCAGGGTGTGGGAATGAGGAAACGAAGGGAACTGAGGAAGCCCCAGATGGGACAGTGGGGGTGGGGGAGGTGGTATGCAGGTGAGCGATGGCCTCAGTGTGGATCGGGTGGTGCACTGGGGGCAGAGAGGAGAGATGGGAGGTGGTTTACAGGCCCTGGAGATGTTGGGCTGGGTGGGGGTGAGGGAGCGGGGACCCCAGGTTTCTGAGGAGTGAGGGTTGCCCGGAAGAAGCCCTGTGTAGGTGCCTGGTGATTTTCAGCACCTTGGACTCAGGTCAACAAAAGCACAAGCTGAAGCCACAGGGAGGGTTTTCTGACCTCTCATTCTATTGTGAGGAGCCCACGAGGTAACAAGTCAAGCCCCCAGCACTCAGTGGGCACTCAGGAAATAAGAGAGACCATGGGGCAATGTGTCCCCACTGCCCCAGCAAGTGGTACTCAGAACCCCTCCAAAGTTCCCCTAGACAGGCCAGGTCCAGCCAGCACCCTGCCGCAGAGCCCAGCCCCTAGGCCCAGGTGGGCAAGCTGGGGGGCTGGGCCAGCAGAGCCTTACCCAGTGGCGGTCCGTGGGTTATCAGGATGTCTACGCCTTCGGGAATGAGGTTCCATTTCTCCAGCAGGGCCTGGCCTCGTGGGAGGTTGAAGCCCCAGCCGTAGAACCAGGGCTGCCTAGAGAAGAAGAGCAGGCGGTTGAGGGCAGGCGGGCAAGGGTGCGGGGCGGTCACAGGGAAAGGGGAGCTCCCCACAGGCCAGGCAGCTCTCAGGACCAGCTCACTACCTGGAGACTCAGGGAAGACCCAGGTGGGGTGTGTGGACCCCCAATCAAAAGAGCAGATTCCAGGTGTGGGCTGCTCATTCTTGCTTATACTGGAAGCTCTGCCCAGGGAGTCCAGGTAGGGTTGAACCCATCCCCATTTGGGAGGGTGGAGCCAGGTGGACCTAGACCATTAAACCCAATCCCAGCCTGGTAACCTGTTCCCTAACCAAGATCTGGACCCATAGGTGCTAGATGTTCCCCCTAGTCAGTTCAATGAACACATCACCTAGATTCTTCCATTTGCAAGGAGTCTCAGATTCTTTCAAGGAGAAGAAAAGTGAATGCTGTCATCCCTGTGTATAAACAGTGAGCTTCTGTTTATAAACACCCCCATCACTGCCACCTCCCAAGAAACAGCTGGATCAAACTGAACCAGACACCCACCTACCTCAGCACCTCCCAATTATATGGGCCATAACAAAGCCATAACTGAACTGGATTTTCAGTTATTTGCAACAAAAGCACCAGAATCATCCCTTAGGTTTCACCCACATATAATTCCACAAGATCAGCCCCTTTATGTTGACGAAGTAACCAGCATCACTTCCACCACTACCTCCATCACCACCACCTCCACCATCACCAGCACTTCCACCATCACCATTACTAGCAACTCCTCCCCCACCATCACCACCCCCATCACCACCACCACCACCCCCATCACCACCACCACCCCATCACCACCATAACCTGTATCACCACCACCACCTCCATCACCACCACCACCCCCATCACCACCACCTCCATTACTAGCAACTCCTCCCCCACCATCGCCACCCCCATCACCGCCACCACCCCCATCACCGCCACCACCATCACCACCACCACCTTCATCACCACCACCTCCCCCATCACCACCACCACCTCCATCACCACCACCATCTCCATCACCACCACCTCCATCACCACCACCTCCATCACAACCACCTCCATCACCACCACCTCCCCCATCACCACCACCTTCATCACCACCACCTCTCCCATCACTGCCACCATCTCCAACACCACCACCACCTCCATCACTGCCACCACCTCCATCACCACCACCATCTCCATCACCACCACCTCCATCACCACCACCTCCATCACCACCACCTCCCCCATCACCACCACCTTCATCACCACCACCTCTCCCATCACTGCCACCATCTCCAACACTGCCACCACCTCCATCACTGCCACCACCTCCATCACCGCCACCACCTCCATCACCACCACCATCTCCATCACTACCACCTCCATCACCACCACCATCTCCATCACTACCACCTCCATCACCACCACCTTTATCACCACACCATCTCCATCATCACCACCTCCATCACCGCCACCACCCCCATCACCGCCACCACCATCACCACCACCACCTTCATCACCACCACCTCCCCCATCACCACCACCTCCATCACCACCACCTCCATCACCACCACCTCCATCACAACCACCTCCATCACCACCACCTCCCCCATCACCACCACCTTCATCACCACCACCTCTCCCATCACTGCCACCATCTCCAACACCACCACACCTCCATCACTGCCACCACCTCCATCACCACCACCATCTCCATCACCACCACCTCCATCACCACCACCTCCATCACCACCACCTCCCCCATCACCACCACCTTCATCACCACCACCTCTCCCATCACTGCCACCATCTCCAACACCACCACCACCTCCATCACTGCCACCACCTCCATCACCACCACCATCTCCATCACCACCACCTCCATCACCACCACCTCCATCACCACCACCTCCCCCATCACCACCACCTTCATCACCACCACCTCCCCCATCACAACCACCTCCATCACCACCACCTCCCCCATCACCACCACCTTCATCACCACCACCTCTCCCATCACTGCCACCATCTCCAACACCGCCACCACCTCCATCACCGCCACCACCTCCATCACCACCACCATCTCCATCACTACCACCTCCATCACCACCACCATCTCCATCATCACCACCTCCATCACCGCCACCACCTCCCCCATCACCGCAACCACCTCCCCCATCACCACCACCTCCATCACCACCACCTCTCCCATCACCACCACCACCATCTCCATTACCACCACCACCTCCCCCATCACCACCACCTCTATCACTATCACCACCATCATCTCCATCGCCATCACCATCATCACCTCTACCATTATCAACATCAACATCACCATCATCACCCCCATCACCACCATCTCAGTATTACCGTCACCATCACCATCATCCACCAATGTTATCAATATCACCACCATCACCTCCTACACCACCACTACCATCATGATTGCTATCACCATGATTATCATGGAGATCGCCCACGGAACCTGAATGGAAACCTTTGGCTTACAGTAGGGTCTTTCAAATTGCATTTTGATGAATGGTCACAGCATTTTAAAAAAGAATAGAAAACCTCAGCTCCCCAAGATTCAAGAGTCCATCAAGCCAGGGAAGGGATACTTCGGTTAAATACATTTCTATTTAAATAGCCACCCACATCCACATGGACTGAGTCACAGAGTAAAATGCTTTCCTACCGCGGTTCCTGGTGAAGAACAGCTGACAGCACCTCACTGGCAGCCCCCAAGGCTGCCCCAGTTCTCACGGGCTGAGCTCATAGCTGGAACTTTCTGGTGCCGTGGTCCTGCACACGTTCAGAGCCCCACTGGCTGAACCAGGTAGGCAGGGAGAGTGGGTAGGGTGCTACTGGGAAGGACTCAGCAGCTTGGATCCCACTTAGAGTCCTCCCTGGAGCCCCGGCTCCATCAGCCAACATAAAAAGAAGCAACACATTTCTGGTACTGCCTTTCAAACACAGCCTCCATTTTTCAAAAATCTTATCAAATATTTACAAGGCAGGAGGAAGCCTCATCAGTATGGAGAGACCACGTCTGTTGGTTCCCGAGAGCCACGGCAGGGGGTGGTTATTTGAAGGAAAACACCAGGAAACCTATCAGAGAACCTACAGACCCCCAGGAGCTGGCCCCTGGTAGCCGCTGCCTGTCCCACCTTCCCCTCACCCAACACAAAGGAGCCTTCCTCTAGGGGTGACAGTTTCCTGCCAGCTTCTTGGAAACATGTGACTTCAAATCTTGGGGAGCCAGAATCCACCCTATTCCCTGACCCCAATGCCCAGAAAGGTTGCTCCTCTTCCTAGGGTCACGCAGGGAGGCCCAGGCAGAGCTGGGTAAAGAACCACATCTCAACAGGGCAGCAGATCTGGAATTGTTTCTGTTGTCACCCCTGCCCCTTTCTCTCTCTCCGTCACATCCCCACCCATCTGGGGGGCCATGAAACATCTCCAAATGCATAGAAGGGCCAGCCTTGCCTGCAGGATCTGGGGAATGGGGGCAACTGACACCATAGCATTAGGTCCAGGAGGCCAGAGGGCTGCCTTGTTCTCCTCTACTGGGTAGTAAGGGCACTTCAGTAGGCACTGAACACCCCAGTTCTGCCCCTGGCTGATCACTGCCCCTTTTCTGGCCTTGGTTTCCTCCTGTGTCCTCAGTCCTCTTGCTCTCCTCTGTGCCCCACTGCCTGACTCAGGGGAGGAGAGGAGGGAAGAGGAGAGGGCTTGGGAGGATTACACTGCACCACCACTGTGAAAATGCCTTCTAAATACCTGGGAGCTCCATCAATAGGAAGAGGTGATGTTCCAGTGCCAGGTACTGGCTCACTCCTGTAATCTCAGCACTGTGGGAGGCTGAGGCGGGTGGATCACCTGAGGTCAGGAGTTCAAAACCAGCCTGGCCAACATGGTGAAACTCCATCTCTACTAAAAATACAAAAATTAGCTGGGTGTGGTGACACACACTTGTAATCCCTACTTGGGAGGCTGAGGCAGGAAAATCACTTGAACCCAGGAGGCAGAGGTTGCAGTGAGCCGAGATTGCGCCTCAAAAAAAAAAAAAAAGAATGTCGGGGGACAGGAAGAGTCAAATCATGCACAAGACATCCAGAAGGGACATTTTCCGGGACGACTGCTGGCTGGGAGCATCATCCCCAGTCTGGGAGACGGGGGCTTCTCAAAGGCGGTCAAGAGCAGGTGGGTGGGCAAGCCAGCGATAGACTGAATAGACCTCATTCCCAGAGGCCTCTGAGCTGCCCACAAGGCCTAGACAGCCCCCGGCACTCCTGTACAATGTTCATGGAAACCACCATCAGGCTCTGCCCTGGGCAGAGGAGACAAAAGGAGCAGTCCCTCCTGGAAGCGAAGTGTGCGGAGGTCCTCCCCACATGCTGTGTGGGGATGAGAAGACCCTCTCCATGTCCAGTGAGACCTGGCAGGTGGGATCAACCACTGTGACCGGTAGGCCTGAGCCCTGTGGGGCCCCTGGTGTGTCAGAGGTCAGGACAGACGAGGGCTCCAGGGGCCCAGTCAGCCCCCATCCAGCCCACCCCTCGCTGCCCACACTGTCACCGCAGTCTGAGACTCACGAATGCCCGTGATGCGATGGGGAGGTCCCCCAAGACCCCCTGTACTAGTTGCCAATGCAGCCCAGTGCCTGGACCCACCCTCACCCCCCTGAGGGTCCAGGAACCCCAGTGCCAGCCCCACTGTCCAGGGCACATCACAGCTCCCGAGGAGGGCGGACGGATGTGAATTCCCACTAAGGCGGCTTTATGTCCTGAATTTCTGTCTTTCTGTTCTAAAGTAACCATTGGAATAATTTTCTTACAGAATGATAGTTGCCATGACAACCAGAGCAAATTTTCCTTTTCTGAAACAGATGTCTCATTTAGTTGAAAATTAGAATGTGAACAAACCCATGGGAAAAATTAATTCAAACTTTAACAGAGCGCTGAATACAATGTAATCTCTCAGAGGTTAACCCCTTAACAGCTTTTCTGTGCTCTTATGGTAACCTCCAAGTCCCGTCTAATTAAGCCCGCTTAGCCAATATAAATGACCTCCTCGTGGCCAATCATTAAACAGCCTCCCGCTGAAGCACGAATTCCAGGTTCCTCAACAGCAAACAGGGAAGAGGGGAAGACACTCGACTGTAGGAAATGGCAGGAGCCAAGCCCGCCCTGCTCGGCTTCTCTGCCTCCCCAGGTAGGGTGCACAGCCCCTGGGCAGGTTGGGTCCCCAGGGGTCACTGCAGCACCCTGGAGTACAACCATCCCTGCTGCACCCCATTTCCTGGGGTGTTGGGTCCCTCAGGGGGGCTGGGTAGGGCTGAGCCCACTGGCACACCCAGGCCAGGACATGACGCCAAGAGCGATGTGGGGGCCGCCCTCAATGGGACACTAAGCGGACACCCACACAGATGCAGTGCCCAAGACCTCTCCAGGAACAGCCAGACTCATCCTCACACCCCCCGAGAGGCAGCTGCCACCGTGGCCTCCACTCTACAGATGCAGAAACTGACGTGGGGAGAGGTACCCAAGTGACACTGCCAGAGCTTAAACCCCAAATGCTAGTTCCAGGGCCTGTACTCGTTATGTCCATCCCAGCATGATGAAAATGTGACCAGGAATCACCCTTGACCCCCGCCCCACCCACAGCAAATCCCCTTTTCCAGTCGCTATCACATCTAGTAGCTCAGTTAATCCTGAGTAAAACTGTTGGGAGGACCCCCCATCTTAGAGACGAAGAAACAGAAGCACAGAGAAGTCAGGCAGTGTGTCCAAGGACACACAGGAAGCCAGAGGGGCGTGGCATAGGGCTCCAGGCTCCTGCGTCCTGTGCCCAAGCTGGTGACTGACACACAGACAATTCCTGGGGTGCCAGGCCACAGGCTCTTCCTCTCCCAAGGCGACTTCCTGCCTGCTCCTCTGAGCTCCCTAACCCCCTGCCAGGTCCCCTCTGAGCCTGACTGCATAGAGGGGAAGAGGCCTGCACCCCTGGCTCCTGGGACCCAACCTCGCACATGTTCCCTGCATGTAACTCCTCCATTCCAGCGCCTCCCATGGCTCCCTGCTGCCTCCAGGACAAGCGCAGCCCTCAATCTGGCACAGGGGGCTTTAGGATCCGCCCCGCCCCCTTCCAGACCATTCTGCTCAGGCTCCCCATGGAGCTCACTGCCTGTGTCAACCTTAACCACCCACTGCCTGTTTCCTAATCACATCCCGGCCTCTCCTTACCTGAGATCCATCCATCCTTGAACCCCTCCTGCCCAGGCAGGCTTCAGGGAGGGGTTGCTTAAGACAGATATAAATGAATGAATGAAGAATGGAATGAACAAGCAGGTGCTCTACCCGGCAGCAGGTGGGAGGAGCTACACACTAGCCCTCTTCGCTCTGCACATTCCTGGCAGGAGCCCCACCTCAGAGCCCCTGACAATCAGGAAGCCCCAAGACCTATATCGGCAACGAAAACAGTCATGAGAACTCTCTGAGACCTCTGCCATCTGCTGAGTGTCTCATTCTCTCTCCCTCTCCCATGAACCTGCTCCAGGGACTTACGTGTCCATTTTACAGATGAAGTCTCAGAAGCGAACCCAGACCCAGGATGCCCATACCCCTCTGCTGCATCTGGACCCACAGGAAGGCTCACCTCCCCTGGGTGCCCCCTCCCGGCCTCCCCAGGACCCCCATTTCCCAGGGTGCAGGCTGAGCGCTGGCAACCCTGCTGTCTGCTAGGGCAGCCACCACCGTGAAAGCCCTGTGGAGGAATAAGGGCCTCTTACAGCGGGCCTGCCAGCAGCCAGGTATCCCTAGACTTCCTCCTCTTGACAGTCCTCTGAGGACAGCTTTTCTGTCTCTCCTCTACAGGAGCTGCAGCACCAAGCATGGGAGTGACAAGTTCCAGCCCCATGGCTGGTGCAGCCACCCCTGAGATTCAGAGGAGCCTGTCCAGGTCCAGGTCCACTCCTCTTTCCCCAAGACCAAGCACCTGTCCTGATCCCTCCCATTTGTCTTCCCACCCCATTGCCTCCCCTCCCCAGAGTCCAGGCTTTCCAGGGAGCCAGCCACAGCCACAGCCAGTATTTGCCTCTGGTGAGGATGACATCTGTCGTTGGCCCCAAGTCCCTCCCCAGACACACACAGCACCCCATCGTGGCTGTATTCCTATGCTGCAGCAGGGGAAACTGAGGCTCAGAGATGTCAGAGACGTGCCTGGTTCCCAAGTGAGACCATGCCTGCATCGAGACCAGGCTGGTGTGCTGAGTCCTCACCCCACAGGCGGTGTCTGTCTCCTGGGGATGTCCAACCATCCGTACTTCCTCTGTCGCCTGCCCAGCCCTGGTGAGAGGCATTTGCCCCATCCCCTCCCTCTGCATCTCCTAGGCTGGTGGGTGGAGGCAAAGGCTGGAGGAGATGGACAGCAGGGACCAGCTCTGCTGCCCTTGGGGTCCGATGGCTGCCCGAGAAGGGGCAGGGCTGCACAGAGCTGGCGACTAGTCCCCAAAGCCCATCAATCACACACCTGGCCAGGGCACACAACCACATACAGCAAGTCAGCAGCAAGATAAGTGGAACCGAAGAACGGGGTCCTTTGTCATTCCTAATTAATTTTCCCACCCTTCCCATGCACAGAATCATCCATCTTTTGTTTCGCTGGGACTCTGCAGTGGGAAGGAGGCAGATGACTCGTTTCAAACATTAATCTCATGTGGAGTAGCGTGCACACGCGTGTTGAGGGGCCTTCTCGAAAGGAAAACAGCCACGTGAAATCAATTTTGCCTGGACAAATGAACAGAAGATGAAAACAGGAGGGGGGCAAAAGAGAAACCGTGCCCCGTGTCTGTGCGTGAGTGTGAGTGTGCGTGTGTGAATGTGGATGATGTGTGTATCCATGTGTATGTGTGTGACTGTGTATTTGTGACTGTATAAATGTGTGTGTATGTGTATCCATGTGAATATATACGTACAGGTGAATGCACAGGAGTGTGAATGTGTATATGTGTAAGTGTGAATGTATGAATGTGTATGTGTGGATGTATGTGTTAATGTGTATGTGTCTATGAACATGTGTGTGAATGTATATGTGTGAATGCATGTGTGAATGTGTATGAGTGTATGGGCATATATGAATGTGTATGTGTATATGTATGTGTGTGTGTGAACATGTTTATATTAAAGTTGTATATGAATGTTTCTGTGTGTGTACGTGAATGTGTGCGTGTGAATGCACACGGGAGTGCATATGATACGGGAGTGTGCGTGTGTGCATGTGACTATGCACGTGTGTATGGTATGGGAGTCTGTGCGTGCATGTGAATGTGCGCGTGAGTGTGTATGGTATGGGAGTCTGTGTGTGTGTGAATGCGCACGTGAGTGCGTATGGTATGAGAGTCTGTGTGTGTGTGAATGCACACGTGAGTGTGTATGGTATGGGAGTCTGTGTGTGTGTGAATGCACACGTGAGTGTGTATGGTATGGGAGTCTGTGTGTGTGTGAATGCGCACGTGAGTGCGTATGGTATGAGAGTCTGTGTGTGTGTGAATGCACACGTGAGTGTGTATGGTATGGGAGTCTGTGTGTGTGTGAATGCACACGTGAGTGTGTATGGTATGGGAGTCTGTGTGTGTGTGAATGCACACGTGAGTGAGTATGGTATGGGAGTCTGTGTGTGTGTGAATGCGCACGTGAGTGTGTATGGTATGGGAGTCTGTGTGTGTGTGAATGCGCACGTGAGTGAGTATGGTATGGGAGTCTGTGTGTGTGAATGCGCACGTGAGTGTGTATGGTATGGGAGTCTGTGTGTGTGTGAATGCGCACGTGAGTGTGTATGGTATGGGAGTCTGTGTGTGTGTGAACGCGCACGTGAGTGTGTATGGTATGGGAGTCTGTGTGTGTGTGAATGCGCACGTGAGTGTGTATGGTATGGGAGTCTGTGTGTGTGTGTGTGAATGTGCATGTGTGTGTGGTATAGGAATGTGTGTGCCTGTGTGTTTGTAGTGGCAGCACCACAAGCCACCAGAGACTGAAGAATTGTTTTGCCTCCATCGGAATTCAGTTGATGCTGCACTCAGGCTCAGAATTCTAAGAAGCCAGCGCAGGAAGGAGAAGGAAGTGGGTGGCTGTGGGATCACTCGCGGTGGACACTGCTGGCTGCCTTGGAGCGCCTTGCCCACGGCACGTGCCAGCTGGCTCCCAAGCCCCTCAGCAGCCATCACTGAATGCCCATTTCCCTGAGAGGCTAAGGCAGGGTCCACACCTGCCCTAAGCAACAGGCTCTGCAGCCACCCCTGAGCAGACGGGGCAATTCCTGACTCAATCTGGGCTCGAGACAGGGTATGACCAGGTAACACCTTGCAGGTTGCCCAATGCCCCAGCTACATGGCTCTGAGTGTCTCATCCTGTTTCACCATCCAGGGACCTGAGAGGGGAGAGCGAGAGTCCTCTTTACAGATTCAGGACCTGGTGCTCCGGAGGAACGCATCACGAAAGGGGACAGGGATCCAGGAGCCCAAAGCCCTGCAGGAAGCGCCAGAGGCGGGGCTCAGGGGAAGCCAGGCAGCAGCTGCCAGAGCAAGCTGCCCACTGGACGGCCAAGGCCAGGAGCTGCCCAAGTCTATATGCCTGGGCCAGACCTGGGGCTGCCTCTTCCTAGAGCTGAGATCTTGGGCCAGGTGCTAGACCTACTCAAGCCCTACTGTCCCATCCGTAAGATGGGAATGAAGATCATCCTGCCTTGCCTGTTGCTAGGCAGATTACACGGGACAATACTCGGGGCAGTTGGTCGAATGTGGGTCTCACATATCAAGCGGGGGTGGGGGGGGTGCCTCACCCGCCAGAACAAACTGGGGAAGGCCAGCCTTGTGCTGGAACCACCCAGAAATACAAGGTGACATGCAAGCGGCACTGCTCCAGATGCATGGGGACTGCGGGCCCCTGGAACCAGAGGGTGTGGTCCTAATGGCCATGAGGCCCCAAGAAGGGAAGCCACTTGCCCTCTGTCTTCAGTGCACTGGGTGCCAGAGGGCTTCAGGAAAAGAGCAAAACAGAGGCCACGGACGGTGACTCACGCCTGTAATCCCAGCACTTTGGGAGGCCGAGGCGGGTAATAAGGTCAGAAGATCAAGACCACCCTCGCCAACATGGTGAAACGCTCTCTACTAAAAATACAAAAATTAGCTGGGTGTGGTGGCGCGTGCCTGTAATCCTCCCAGCTACTCCGGAGGCTGAGGCATAAGAATTGCTTGAACCCAGAAGGCAGAGGTTGCAGTGAGCCAGCATTGAGCCACTGCACTCCAGCCTGGTGGTAGAGTGAGACTGTCTCAAAAAAAAAAAAAAGAGCAGAACAAAAAAGACCCCACTGACCACAGGAAGCCCCAAGCCAAGAAACTCACACTAAGTGGCCCCTGCTGGGTGCACCCACAGACTAAGGCAGACACAATCCCCTAGGGAGCACCCCCAAACTGGGCTACACCCCCAAACCAGCCACATCCCAAACCAGGCTGCCCAGGACTCCCAGGATTGCATCTCGCTGGGCAAGAGCCTGACATCTAAAATAACAGCACCTCCAACACCTCAGAGGGAATTATTGGCGACTAAAACATAAAGGTTTTATAAAAGATTTAAAAGGGTTATTAAGAGAAAGGGCAAAGGACTCCAGGTCAGAAACTTGGCACTGAGTGCCAGGCCCACCTGTGCCTCACCCAGAGACAGGAGGAGGCACCAAGGGCCTGGCATGCAGCAGAGAAGCTGGTAGTTCAAAGTGGCCCCCGGGGGGCTTCCCAGGAAGGATGGCATCAGGGTACCACCAGGCATCAGGTTTCAAAGCCTGGGTGGAGCATGCCATGAGGCAGAGACGAGACAGGAGAACCAGCCTCACCACTGTCACCCATCAGCAGCGACAGCCAGGGGAATGGGGGCAACAGGGGCCAGCCAGGATCGCGCCACCCTGCCCTCCACTCCCAGGACTCCACCCCATTCTAGTGGGGGGCAAGAAGGAAGCTATCAGGCCAGATCATCCTGCCTCGTTTTTTCTCTAAAAGATACATTTATAAAGTTAGAAAGAAGTATTCTAGGCCGGGCATGGTGGATCATCCTTGTAATCCCAGCACTTTGGGAGGCCGAGGCAGGCTGATCATGAGGTCAGGAGTTTGAGGCCAGCCTGATCAACATGGTGAAACCTCCCATCTCTACTAAAAATACAAATATTACCCAGGTGTGGTGGCACATGCCTGTAATCCCACTTACTGAGGAGGCCGAGGCAGGAGAATCGCTTGAACCCAGGAGGCAGGAGTTGCAGTGAGCCGAGATCACACCATTGCCCTCCAGCCTGGGTGACAGAGTGAGACTCCATCAAAAAAACAAAAGACAAGAAGCATTCCAGCAGCTCCCTGTGCATACCGGTGGGGCCTCCATCCTCCCCGCCAGGCGGGCCCAGGTTGTTCAGATCACCTAGAACCTCATACAAGCCATTTCCCAGCTTAGGTCTCAGGCCCCTCAGCTATAAAATGGGGACAAGTCGAGGCCTCCCTGACTGTTTCAGAGGACAGGACCTCCAGGACAGCATAAGATAGGGACTGTCACTACAATCAAATCAACCCCCGGGCCCAAGCTCCTTCGGAGCACAGATTTCAAGTTCCAGGGTGCTCAGTCTGGCCCCATCCACCCTGCAGGCCTGCTAAGTTCACAAAGAGAAGGGAAGGAACAGACGTCAAAGGCCAGTGCCAGAACCCAGTCCAGTCTCGTCCCAGGGGCCAGCTGGTGGCAGCTTTGTCCTATGGCTGTGGGCAGCAAAGAAACCACCCATATCGCCCCCTTCCCTGAGCCTGGGAGGTCACAAACATTGAACAGCAGGCGTGCGAATGCCCACCATGTGCCAAGCAGAGCACACACAGGACCTCCTTTAATCCTGGGGACAGCTCTGCCAGGGCACCATCCCTCTTGGCATTTCACAGAAAGCCAAGAGTCTAACCCGAGGTTAAACAGCTGGGAGCCACGCACCAGGATATTTATTCCAGAATGGCCCGGAGCAACCCTGGCTGTTTGAAGAGGGCTGACCCCCGAGGCTGCTGGCTCAAGAGAGGTGCAGAGCATCCCGACACCCCAGACTGGCCTGGAGGTCCAGCCCTGCCATGAGGCAGTCAAACCCCTGAGCCGAGAATCAGGATCCGAGCCCAGACGCCCAGCAACGGGCCCGGCAGCCACTTCTCAAAGTTTAATGTCTCAGCAGGTTTGGATCCCTTCCTTCAAAATACCAGAAGTAATTAGACCAGATGGACTAGCTGCGTGCCAATTTCACTCTCTCCCTCACTCTTTTTTTTAAATCAAGGCCGTTTTCAGTTAAATGAGAACAAAAAATGCATCCAAAACCCATAAATGAATACGGTATGTATACGGGATTTTTTTTAACACTTAGGATTTTGTACCAGCTGAGTTCTTCCTCTTCTCCTGCAGTTGGTTCCCGCCCCCTTCCGCTAAGCTGCTCTCAGCAAAGCCCGATGCCGTCTGCACCTAAGGGACCACAAACGGCCTCCCTGAGTCCTGGACTGTCATGGTGCACTGGGAGGGGGCGGCACAAACACACCACCCTAATGGGACTTTCATCCCTTCTTGCCCAGGCAGACTGAAAGGCTTGGTAAGTGCAAGCCAGTAGTGGTGATGGCTCTGCCCCAGTATTGATGATGCCGTGACGGAGCCCCTGCTGGGGAGGGCAGGGCCCAGGATCCAGGGGACACGGAAAGGGGCATCTGGCCTTCAGTTTGAGGGTGAAGAGGATGGTGTCAAGGGAGTGACATGGCAAGCCAGGAAGGGGCCCAGTCAGGCCTTGCTTTAGAGAGAGCAGCATGGAAGAAGAGGAAAGAACCAGAGGGGAGGGAGCTGGTGACAGGCCTGGGAGGAGAGGTTCAAGCACAGGAGAATAAACCAGGCCTGGTTTTTAACTGAGTCCCCACAGCTTGCCATCCATCTGTCTGGTCACTCATCCATTTGTTCATTCATCCAACAGATACTTGTTATGAGGAGCCAGACTCTGTACTAGGCACTGGAGTTAGGTCTATGAGAAAGAGAGATCTGGGTCCCTGCCCCCATGAAGACTCAAATGCTCTAATAGGAAAAGGAGATGATAAACCAACAGCCAGAGTAACAAAGACAGGGTGGTCCTACACCGAATGGTCCAAGGGAGCAAGAAAGAGAAGCTAGACATAGACCCCATGTGTCAGATAAGGGTGGTAGGAGTAGAGAGGATAGGCTTTCTACACATGGTGCTGGGCCAGGAGGGTGTCCAAGTGGAAAAACCCCAAACAAGATCCCTACCTCACACCATCAACACATTCATTTCCAGTGGATTCAACACCTGAACGTAAAAGGCAAAACAACAAAAGTTCTGGAAGACAATACAGAAACAAGGCCTGGCAAGGTGGCTCATGCCTATAATCCCAGCCCACCGGGAGGCTAAGGTGGGTGGATCACTTGAAGTCAGGAGTTCAAGACCAGCCTGGCCAACAAGGTGAAACCTCATCTGTACAAAAATTAGCCGGGCATGATGGCAGGTGCCTGTAATCCCAGCTACTTGGGAGGCAGAGGTGGGAGGATCACTTGAACCCAGCAGGTGGAGATTGCAGTGAGCCAAGATCGTGTCATTGCACTCTAGCCTGGGCAGCAAAGTGAGACTCTATCTCAAGAAAAAAAAAAAAGAAACAAATCCTCATGATTTTGGAGGACAGAAGATGAAGATCTCTGCAATAAGGTATCAAAAGCAATTATCACAAAGAAAAACATGAAGATATGTGACCACACCAAAATTTAAAACTTCTGTTCACTCCAAGGCTCTGCTAAGGAGAAAAGGTAGGTCACAGAGGGGGGAAAATTATTCATAACATCACAACTGAGGAAAGACTCGTACCCACATTCAGAATACACGAAGCATCTCCATGAACAAGTAAGAAAAAGACAACCCAATTATTGTTTTTAATCGACAAAAGACTTGAGTACTTCCCAAAAGAGGAAATCTAAGTGGCCAATCAACATGGGAGAAGATTCTCTGCCTCACTGGCCATTAGGGAAATGCAAATGAAAACCACCCAGAGACACTGCACCAGCACATAGCCATGAGAATCAACCCACTGCAAGGACTGAAACGGGAACAGGTGAGCAAGCACTGAGCATAAGTCTGGCTTATGCAAAGGCTGGGTAAGCACAGGATGCAGATGGTCACAGGCCCCCGCCCCCAATGGTTATAGGCCCTTGTCAAACCTGAGCTTCTGGGAGGCAGGCCTGATCCATTTCAGGGTCTCCCAAGCCCAGCACAGAGCCAGGAACATGACGAACCACAGTGGGCTTCAGGGTGTGCAGCTCCACAGACAAGGAAGGAACAACCATTACAATCTGACCCACTGAGGACTGCTTGAGCCCAGGAGTTTGAAATCAGTCTGAGCAACATCATGAGATCCCATCTCTACAAATAATGTTAAAAATTAGCTGGGAGTGGCAGTACATACCTGTGGCCCCAGCTGCTCAGGAGTCTGAGATGGGAGGATCGCTTGAGCCCGTGCAGTCCAGGCTGCAGCAAGCTGTGACTCCAGCTTGGGCAACAGAGCAAGAGCCCATCTCCGGGGAAAAAGAAAATCTCCCAAGCAGAGTATCTCTTAGTGGTAACAGGAAAAAAGCCAGTTGCCATAACCATGTTTGCTTTTTGCTTCCCCTTCCTAGCTTGCTATGTAAAGCCCTCAATATCAAGGCTAGCCTCCAAGTCTAGCAGAGAGAGGACCTCCCGGGAATGGGCTCATGTATCCCTCTGCTTACAGGGGAACTGCCAGCCACGGGCAGTGGAAGTGTAGCCCTGTAAGGGGGAAGGGGCTGGAAGGACACTAGGCCCACCCACAGCAGACCCCTGTTGCATGCCCCTTGTGATGGGCAGCTCACTACTTGATAATGCCACACCGCCTCTCCCCTGGGCTCCTGTCTATGGGGGAGTCTTCCCACACTGGTGAGACTGCCTCCTGTCACTTCCTCCTGTCCCCTGCTCTGCCCTCTACCGCCTAGGGCCGTATGGTGAACATGTCTGCCCCTCAACCTGGTCGGCCTTGCCCACGTGTCCAGCGGCAACAGCTGTTAGGTCACTCGTTGCTAGTGTTTATTCCATCCCTGCTCCCTGCCTGCTGGTCTAACTGTGCTTCTAAAGCTGGAGGGGACGCCTCCTGTGGTAGCCAATATGTGAAGGGCAGAGGGGAAAGAGAAGGAAAATCCGGAACATCTGAACTTCACAATGATCACAAGCAGCTCTGCCACCTGCACCTCCCGAATGAGCCACCATGTGCCCAGGTGGCTGGTGCCAGGGGACCGGGGGCCACAGCCTGAACCTCAACAGACAGTTGGCAAGGGGGCACACAACCCCCACATATGCCCCATTTGAAGCCAGACAGGATCGGCAGCCAGGACGGGGGTTCTTCAGCGTGAATACTTTTTTGGGGGCTGGTTAATGCCTCTTCCAATTGTGTTGCTTCTAGTATCACCTGGAGATACCAGCAATGGAGCATCCCTCCCCACTGAGAGACTCTCACAGGGTAGAGCCCCATGCTCCCCAGATCACCTCACATCATCTTCCCACTTACTGGGAAGCCTGGGGCTTAGGGAGGGTACCTGGCACCCTCAAGGGAGAAGGCCGCCCTGAGAAGTCCTGGCTCCCAGCAGCCTGGTGGGCAGATGGGCGTAAGGCCACGGACCCAGGGACCTAGGTTCTGGCAGCACCTAAGATCTGGCCCAGCCTCTGCTCTCTTGCTGTCATCCACCGAGGTCCCTGGAAGCCACATGCAGCTCCGTAGTCTCCAAAATGCCCCAGGCCCTCTCAAGCCTCCTGGCCTTTGCCCAGCCTGTTCCCTCTGCCTGCCACACCCTTTCACCCACACTTAGCTGCCTGTATCTCTTTAGCCTCTGGCTCTCCCCACAGGAAGCCTCCCCCAACCCCAGCACCCAAGGCCCCTCCTTCATGGCTCTTTATGACTATGGAACTGGCTGTTGACAGTCTCCTACGAGAATGTAAACTCCATGAAGGGAGCAGCAGTGTCTGTCTGTCCACACCATGTCCCCAGGGTCTCCCTGGCACTCCGTACATCCTTGATGACTGAATTAACAAGTTCATTCCTGAGAGCAGGAGGACATAAGCTCAATCCCCAGCCCTCAATGTCCTCGTGGGGCCTAAAAGGCTTGTGTATACTCGAAAGCTATTCTGAGAACAGAGGCCTGGCACACAGGAGGCATTTAGAAAGGCCACTGAATGGCCTCTGCCCTGGAGCAGGAAGAGCTAGGACCAGAAGCCTGGAGGACCACTCCTAGGATGCCTTGAGCAAGCCACATCTCTGCCTGGGCCTATACCTGCCCTTCTGTAAAATGGGGTAAGCGTAGACTTAGGCCTGCCTTGAGGTTTGTGGAATAAAACTAGTTATCCTCCTCCTGGCTCCCCAAGGAGCACTGCAGTCATAATAAATGACCGCAGCCACTCTCCAGGGCCTTCCTTTAAGCAGCCTTCCCCTGGATGGGCCCATGTAGACCTCACAACCCCCCTACAAGGCAGGCGGCATCATTTCCCCACTACACAGAGGGGCCAGAGAGGCTGAGTCACGTGCCCATAGTCACACATCACTACCCTCACCATTATGATCACACCACCACCATCACCATCATCATCACTATCGTCATTCTCACTGCCATCATCACCACCATCATCACCACCACCACCACTACCACCACCACCATCATGCTTATTACCATCATTGCATCATCACCATGCCATCGTCACCATCATTACCATCACAACCATCATCATCACCATCATCATCATCACATCACCACCATCATCACCATCATCACCACCACCACCATCATCACCATCATCATCATCAACACCCTTACCATCACCACCCTCACCATCACCACCCTCAACATCATCACATCACCATCATCATCACCACCACCATCATCATCATCACCACAACCACCCTCACCATCACCACCCTCAACATCATCACATCACCATCATCATCACCACCACCATCATCATCATCACCACAACCACCATCATGATCACCATATCATCATCATCATTACCATCACCACCATCATCATCACCATCACCATCATCATCATGACCACCATCATCACCACCATCATCATCACCATCACCACCATCATGATCACCATATCATCATCACCACCACAACCATCATCTCCACCATCATCACCACCACCACCATCATCACCATCACCATCATCACCACCCTCACCATCATCATCACATCACCACCATCATCACCATCATCATCACATCACCACCAGGATCACCATCACAACCATCACCATCACCATCATCATCATCATTATCACCACCATCATCATCATCACAACCACCATCATGATCACCATACCATCATCACCATCATTACCATTACAACCATGATCATCACCACCATCACCATCATCACCATCATCATCACCACCATCATCACAACACCACCATCACCACCATCATCACCATCACCATCATCATCATCACCACTACCATGATCACCATACCATCATCACCATCATTACTGTCACAACCATCATCATCACATCACCACCACCACCATCACCACCATCACGACCACCACCACCACCATCACCCCCATTATCACCACCATCGCCATTGTCACATCACCACCATCATCACCATCATCACCACCACCATCATTACCATCATTACCTCAATTACATCATCACTATACCATCATCGCCATCACCATCATCGTTATATCAACACCATCATCACCATCACCATCATCCCATTATCACCATCATCATGACTATACTATCATCATCACCATCACCCTCACCATTATCACCATCACCACCATCACCATTATCATCACCATCATCACCAATATCGTCATTACCATCATCATCTCCCCCAGCCCCTGACATATGCATCTGTTTTGTATGGAGCGGGAAGACAGCGTTAGGGAAACATTCCTAGCACTGTAGAATATTCATTAAAGGCAGGGGTTCTGGAACCAAACTTCTTGTATTTAATCCCAACTCTGCCCCTTCCTAGCTGTGTGACCTTTGACAAAGTCCTCCAAACTGCGGTGGGCCTCAGTTTCCTCACCTGTAAAATGCAGATAATTGTACCTGCCGTAAGTGAGCTAGTATCTCACAGCATACCACAGGATACAGCTGATATTACTATTTTCAGTGAGATATGGGGAAACAGAGGCCCGGAGAGCAGCAGTGACCTGCCTAGGTTCACAGAGAGGGTGAGGGGGCAAGATTCAGTCCTGAGGCTCACATCCCAAGCTTCCTCCTGCTTCTAGCATCCCCCACAGCCCCTGCACTCAGCCTCAGCTTTGGTCTCTCCAGCAGGCAGGACCGGCACCCAGGCCCACTCACCATGGGGAGCCGTAGATCCGGAAGCCCCGCACAGTGACCTCCGAGTCCTGAAGGTAGATGCAGTTGGTCAGCAGCGACTGCACATTCTCATAGTTCTCCGGCTTCAGCTTCGACACAGATGGGAAGTAGTAAAAGTCCTGCTTGATGAGGTCAGCCATGAACTCCTGGTCAAAGGTCAGCTCGTGGTTGCCTGCGATCACAATCTTATACTCGTAGGGCAGGCTGCCTGCAGGGGAAGACACAGACAGACACACAGCACACAGCCGTCAGCTTTTCCAGAAGCCACGGCATGGCTGAGAGAGGGGCGGGTAGAAGGAAGCTGCTGGGATCACTGACAGGGGTACCTCTGCTGCCGGGCCTCAACAGGTGCCTTCATTATGTCCTAACTCTACCTCTCCCACTGTGTGAGCATTCCACGGAGTGGTCAGAGGAGGCAGCAGCCTGAACACTGTCCCTACAATCCTGCCTGCTCAGGCTTCCACTGGCCATCAGCCCCTGAAATCATCGGGCAGAGGCTGGACAGGTTCCTCCCAGGCCACTCAGCTGCACAGTGCCGAGCCACCCGCTGGGACTCCCTGCCTCCATTTTTTCTGTCTGGTCTAGTTTTCTACTGGAGGAAGACCTCACTCTGCACCCCCAGCCCTAGCTGTCACCAGTATCATGGTCCCAGGCCCCCACCACCTGGGTATCCTGGACTCTTTATCCTCCACATTCCAAAAGGAATTACAAGGTCTTTGCAGAGGTCAGTTCAAATGTCTGGAGACCCCACACTCAGAAAAAATTATAGTGCCCACCCCGATTGCTGTGAAAATTCAAAGCCAAAACAAAGTCCAGATAGAATCAAAACAAAAATGCCCGTGTATACAGCACACCAAATGACAACAGTGTCATTCTCGTTCTGCTGTGTGCACACTTTTGGGTCGTTCTTCCAAGGTACACATCTTTCTCTCTCTGGGGTCCAGTTTTATGGATTCCCTAGACAGGAGTGTGCACTGCCGCCCAGGAGACTGGCTGGGGGCTGGTTTCTCAACAGCTGCCCGACAGGCCCCACCCACCAGGCTGGCTCTATACAGGGGCAAGACCACCGCGGCTCCTTGGTCTCAGTAAATGCCACTTCCGGCCTCCTACCCCATCTGAGAGCCAGCCTGACCCCAGGTTCAGGTCCCTGACTCCCCACTCTCCACCAGCCTCAGCCGCCAGGCTCTCTTGGGCCTGGAGAGTCAAGATGGTACCTGTGAGCCCTGGTGTGGATAAAACACGCACTTGGAGACCCAAGCCTTTCTCCCAGTCCCTCCTGGACAGGGGAGTGCCCTGGACAGTGCCCTGATGGGTCAAGCAAATGGTGTGTGAAGGTGCCAGCACAGCGTGAGGACCTCGGAGTGATGGGTGCCCAGACAGGAAAACGGTGAATTCCATAACCAGTTCACAAAGCAGGAACCATGGCTCACAAAGACCCATACCTCATGAGGCATCCCCTCTGTCCCTGAGAGACCCTGACCTTCATCCACTAAGTCACTCACAGGGCAAGGTGCCCAAGCACGTCTCTGGCCACTGGCTCCACTGAGCCCCTTCCCTGACGTTCCCTTCACTCCTCACTGCCCCCGCCCCCCAGCCAGGGCCATGGCCAGCAGCATGGGCACCGCGGTCTGTGTCCTGGGGTAACACAGCAGCCCAGGAACAGCAGAGCCTTTTCTACCATGACCAAAAACACTACCTCTCCCGCTGTGTGAGCATTCCATGGGGAAGCGAATTCCAGAAATACCTCTGCTCCAGATACGAAGGATTGTTTTTCTTACTGGAGATGGATGCTCGCAATATGGGCTGGGACTCGGATGATGTGCCATCACCCTCAGCTCCCAGGAAGCACTCTAGAAAAAGCTAATCTTCCCAGCCCTTATGTGAGCTCCAGGGAAGGACAGAGTGAGGTTGACAGCAGCGCATGTCCCATAACTACAGCCACTATTATATCCTCCTTGCAATGAAACAGAAGAGTCCAGAGCCCCGCTATAAGCGTCTTCTCCACCCCCATCTAGATGAGACTGGCTCTGTCTGTCCAACCATGTGCCCTATGGCCACAGCAAGTGGCCAGTTCCCAGCCTGGCCAGGGAGGGTGGGCCAGGGTGGTGAGAAAGGGAACCCTGAGCTGAGACAGATGTTTTCTGGCAAAACAGGCAGAAAATCAAAATCTACTCCTGGCTGACTCACCAGCCACCCCAGACTGCTTTACAGATTTGAGAAAGTACTGCTCTTTCTTCTTCAGGATTTACCAACTCCGGGGCAGGGGGCCACCATACATAGCAGGCCACAGAATCTCAGCACCAGCAGCCTGGATCCCAGACCCACTCTGCCACTAACCAGCTGTACAACTTAGCTTCTCCGTGCCTCAGTTTCCTCACCTATAAAATGAGAAAGGTAACAGCTACCTTGTAGAACTGTTCTGCTATTATAGAAGATAATAAATGGAAATGTACAAAACTTTTGATGTTCAAAAAAAACCAAAGAGCTTCCCTGGGCCCGAGTTTGCAAACTAGAAGCAGGCGGGCCAGACCCACCCACAGACATATTTTGTTTGGCACAACTTTTTTAAAAAACTTGAACTTGTTGCCAACACTAAAAACGTGAGAGATTGCTAATAACACTTCATTATTTCTGTTTTCTCAAAATAAACAAATAAATACAATTTAACCTCTGGCCATCCCATTCCAGTCAGGAAGTACTGAGTGTCTGTATCCCTTGGACAGGATGAATGTGTCCAGCTGGCCCCAGTCCCCACCTGTCCCTATTGTCTCACACCTAGTCTTCTTCATTCATTTGAAAGTACCGTCCACTCTTAATAGGCATTTCGGTTTCTGTCCCTGGTGACGTGAAGGGAACAGCCTGGCCAGGGAACTTCCAATCAGGCTGCTGGGATGAGATTCTCCAAGTCCCTTCCACCTCCCCCCACTTCCTCTTGTTCATCAGAGCCCACCCTGGCTCAGAGGTGCTAGGAACTCCGCTTGCTGTGCTCATGGGAGAGCTCTAAGAACACGGAAGCAGGCGTGTTTGCTTCCCCCAGCTCTGTCCCTAGCAGGCCCCAGCAGAAGTCTGGCAAATGAAGCCGCCCACAGCCCCACAGTGTGACCAGGCAGAGTGGAGAAGCCCTCTCCAGTGAGACTCAGACTGCGGAGAGGAGGGAAGAGGGCTGCGTGGGCCCGAGCAGCTGGCAGTGGGCCGGGTAGGACACAGCAGGAAAGATGGCCACTTCCGGACCCCTGGTGGAGAGCCAAGCTCTCATTTCCCTAGAGCACCCCCTAGGTACTTGGTTCTATTTTCTCCTCTTTGCAGCTGAATAGAACAGGCTCAAAGGCTGGAAAACCCGCCCAGGCCCCACGGCTGCGAGGGGGACGCTGGTCCAGCTGACCCCATACCTCTGGACCGGCGCCTCAGACTCCTCCAAGGCCAGCAGACTCAGAGCCAGTGTGCGAGTCCCTCATTCAGTCCCTCCCCAGACACACTGCAGCAGGGAGGCAGCCAGAGCCCGCTGGCTTGGGTTCGGGGTCTGATTCACCGGGTTTCCACTTTACATCACCCATCCATCCTGCTGCCCAAGCTGGAGGTGCGGAGCCTGTGCTCATGTATGTGTCATGTGTTTGACTGGGGGTGTTACTTAAGCAAATTACCAAGTTACTCCAACTTTACAGTTCCATTTATTTCTGCAGCTCCCGACTACTGGGGATTGGGTGGGGCGCAGAAGCTGTCAGCACTCCCCTCTTCTTGTCATCTTGGGAGGGGGGTGACTGAGGCTTCTTCCCTTTCAGGAAAATGTGAATGGGCACAAGGCCCAGCTCCTGTACATAAGCCAGGCAGCAGGGCAGGAGCCACCACCTGCTGGGGTGACAGCCTCAAATACTGTCTGCTCCATGGCTTGGAAGCAGGGGATGTCCACTTATGAACACTGAGACTGTCCCATCACCACATCCTTGAGTCCAAAGTCACAAATATGCCTATGGGTGTCCACCTGGACTTGGCAACTCACCAGCTGTGCATAACCTTCACAGACACTTAGGTATTACTATCCCCAGGGTCTGAAAAATCGAGGCCCAGAAAGAGGTGGCCTAAGATCACACACATCAGCAGCAAAATGACTGAGGACAGTGGACACTTTGGTAGACCCTACGGCAGTATCCTGAGGTGCATTCTGCACCATCATGCTACCCTGCCTCTCGATGGATGGATGGATAGATGCATGGACATTGAACTCAAGTTCCAGCACAGCCTGACCATCACAGAGTAGGGATGGGACGTCTCCTCCCCTGCTCTAGGGCTGCTACCTCTGTTAGAGCCTAAGGCTGCATTAGTTTTCCAGTGTCCACACCCCTTACCAGCCCGAACATGGTTGAAATGTCTAGTGACCAATCACTAGGGCTTCCTTACTTAGCTTCATCACAACCCTCTCTCTAAACAGTGAATAAGGGGAGTGTTTTGGGGACCTCAAGTAATTGATGTGCAGGGGCTTTATGGGGGAAAAATGAGATGCATACAGACTTACGTCTAATGCCTGCACTGCACACAGAGGAAATGGATGTCGTTCTCTTTGCCCTTTCCTGCTGCTCTTCCTCCCTGCAGCAGACAAGATGGCTGACACACAGGGGAGCTTCCCCACTGCCCTGACAGGAGCTGCCTGAAAAGGCACCAAAAACACCTGAGCCCCAGGAGGGCAGCTGTTCTCCAAGCAGGTGTGAAAAGAGACCAGGCAGCACCCACCTTGGAGACCAGAACATACCCTGACCCTGTGGACCAGAGATGGGCACAACATGGAAAAGCCGAAACAAAAAGCCTCTCTGAAGAGCACCCCCGGGCTGGGCATGGTGGACAAGCAGTGCAGGTGCTGGGGGCTGTGCTTGCCTTGGTAAGGCTCAGCATGGGCACAGATGGCTCCAAACGTCTTTTCTCATCCACCTCCCCATATCAACCCAATGGAAGCTAAGAATCCACTGAGCCTATCCTGATTGCCCCTTAGGCTGAATGCTCGCTTTCTTCCCTAAAGCTGGACCCACTGCAAAGCCGCCAGCCCTGGTCAGCTCTCCATGAGCCCTGATTGAACATGTGACCAATGTTCCCATGTTCCAGACCCCGGGGAGACTCTGCTGGGGACACAATCATGAACACGATACCAGCAAGAGGTATGCAGAGCTTCCAATCCACACCGCTCATTGGAGGGGAAGAAACGAGCTCAGAAAGGGGGAGAGACTTGTCCAAGGTCACCCAGCAAGACAATGGAGAGCTAGGACTTGAGCCCTGGCCTCCTTCCTCAGAGATGAGTAAGCCATGACCAGTCTCTGGTAGGACATGCCTGATGAGTGGACAGTCTGGGAAACTGGAAGGACATGAGGACATCTGGGAAGAGTGGAGCAGGGGCTTGTCACACCGATCAGACCCTGCCATTGGAGACATGCCAGGCGGGCTCTGCCAGGTGGGCGAGGACGCTGATCTCCCAGCCTCTGCCACAAGCACCGGGTCCTTGATGCCAAAGCCAGTCCTACCTCCCGTTGCTTTTCAGGGCTGGAGAGCAATACTACACATTGGTATTCTGCATGAAAACACTCAGACCACCTTCCCAAAATGCCTTTTCTCCCAGCTAGATCAAAGATCCTGGCATTTGCTAGCCATGAAAATCTTGGTGAAAAGGCTTTTAAGTCTTAACCAGAAGAGCACTAGAGGACAGTCCTATTGTTTTCACTTTTCTTTTTTTTTTTTTTTTTTTGAGACGGAGTTTCACTCGTTACCCAGGCTAGAGTCAATGGCGCGATCTCGGCTCACCACAACCTCCACCTCCTGGGTTCAGGCAATTCTCCTGCCTCAGCCTCCTGAGTAGCTGGGATTACAGGCATGTGCCACCATGCCCAGCTAATTTTTTGTATTTTTAGTAGAGACGGGGTTTCACCATGTTGACCAGGATGGTCTCGATCTCTTGATCTCGTGATCCACCCGCCTCAGCCTCCCAAAGTGCTGGGATTACAGGCTTGAGCCACCACGCCCGGCCCTGTTTTCACTTTTCATTTGCCACATACGTGGATCCCAATAGCCATGCATCCACACACAGATTCCACACCGCGCCACGCGCAGCTGCCGCACAGAGTGGAGAGGGATGTACATGGAAGACTCTGCTGTTTGTGCTTCTGAGATTAATCTCCCTCCAAAAGGTTACAATTTCTTTATCGCTAACACTTACCCATCCCATTTAACAGAAAGTGCTGCCTCCAAACTGCATAATCTGTTAAATTCAACAAGATATGTGCAAGCGTCTCCACCATCGACGCCATTCCCGGAGTGCAGTATTGAGCCCGGCGGAGTTTTAGTGTTCTCTAAATGCAGTGACAATCAGGAAAATGCCCACTTATGGCATCTTCCGCCCATTCCCATCTCGCAGAACACAGCAGAGGGGGATGGAATAAAGAGACAGCATAACGATCTCTGATTGCATTTTTAGTACGTCTTTGACAGTTCTGTGTTTAAACACTTGCCGATGTCTGGGAGAGTCACATGAACAGACTTGGGATGGCGCATGGTCTAGAAAAGCACTGGGATGGAGCAAGCGGCGAGAGTCAGCTGGGAGCCACCATGGGGTCTTGGTGCAGCTTGGTGTATGAACACCAGAAATAGCATTGCATGGCCAGGCACGCATGGAGGACCGTGTCTGACCATGCAGAGAAAGGGAATTCTGTGTATGACCTGAACAGGCGGGAGAGCTCTGGAGTCGGTGCCTGCACCAACGGACAAGGCTGAGTTCAGGGGAACACAAGGCATGGCTGCGCCTGCAGAATCTGAATTCTGCTACCCTGCCTGAGTGCCCTGCTCAGGCACTGCCACCAGCAATGTGCATTCACTGCTTCCAGACACCCTCCCCGTGACAGAGATGAGCAAGCAGTACAGCAGAGTGGGTAGGGGTGTGGGCTGCAGAGCCTGACTCCCATCTCTATCTCCCACTGGCTCTCTGTCCAGAATGAGAACCCTCACTTCCCTGAGCCTCGGTGTCCTCATTTGTAAAACACGCATGCTTACACTTCCGCACAGTGTTCTTGCAATGGTGAAGCTGGTGAAGACACGTGAAGCCCACGCCGTATCTGTGCTTCTGCGGGGATTTGTTTTTAAGCAGGTTTGATAAATGCCTGTTACAAAGGAGGCTTACACTCATAGTTCTCTAAAAACGCGAGCCACGCTCCACCACGCCTGGCTTGACAGGGAAGCCCTGGGGTCAGTCCGGAGGTGGAGCGGGAGGAGGAAACATGGGCAAGAGCCTGGTTTGTGGTTTCTGAAGGAAGGGTTGGGCAAGGCAAGGGAAAGAGACTTAGGACTGCCTAGTTTGAATAATGTTTGCAGGTTCTGGGGCATAGGAGCTGTCCCTAACTATCTGGGACTAACCCTGGGGTGACCAGGGCAGGTGGATACTGGCCCTATCCACTCCACTGTGCACTGTAGAGTGGTTGGCTCACATAGTTATTTGCTGTATCTGGAACTGGTTAACCCTAGGAGGGACAATTCCCCCTGGCTCAGCAAGGCCCCCAGATGTCAAAGCATCTGAATACAGAAAATATAAGGCAAGGTTAATATAACCTGGATATTAGCCATTTTCATTGCATTATGGGGCTACTCAGGAGGATTAATGCCGTAATATACGGCACAACCCAGAAATGTGAGCTGCGAAGCTGGAGATGAGAACAGCGACTCCAGAAGGTCAGATCACCTGCCTGGGGCCACACAGCAGCTCACTGGGGCCCTGATCTGCCTACCCAGAGCTCGGTGCTGCAACACCCCAGATAGAACGCACATCCTAGGATGGCAGACCCCCCCACCAAGCTGCAGACCCCCTGGCCTTATCCGGCCTCCAAAGGTCCAGCATGAGGGTCTGCTGGATTGGAGGTTCGGCAATGGTGCCTGTATTTAAAAGGCAAATGTGATTTTTCTTCTGTTCCATCCTAATAGCCAAAATGTTTAACTTTCAAACATTTGCTTTTCCTGGGAAATGTTTTTAAAACAGGAACATTCAGTCCTAATCATCTTCAACTGCTTGTTTCCACTGTCACTGCAGAGCACATATGACTCCAGGCTGAAACTTTTCTGTGTTTTCCCCCACCACAAAATTAAGGCCGGTAGCCAGCAGGGCTTTGCAGGAAGCTCCTCAGAAGTTGCAGTCCAGAAGGACACAGGTGCCCAGAGATGGGCACAAAAGACCCCTGGTGGTCCCCGGGGTGGGTGGAGGGCAGGGAAGCATGGATACTGCACGAATTCAGAACCAGGAGTGTCCTACTCCCTGCACTGCTCTGAGCTCGGCTCTCCCACCCTGACCTGCACCCCTCTGGGTGCTTACAGCCTCCTGGCATCCTCATGTGCTCTTCCACACACCAAGAGCCTCTTCCCACCCTTCTTTCTGAGTCAATTCATATTCGACTCGAACTGTATCAGCCAACCCAAGGGCCACTTCCTCTAAGACACCCTCCAAGAGCCCTCTCTCTTCACTCAACCCTAGCAGGATGATGGGTGCCCCCCAGCAAGCACCCAGGGACGTGCCTCCCATGGCCCCAACCAGGTTGTGCTGTCACTGCGGATTGATTTGTCTGCTTCCCCAGCAGCCTGGGAGCCCCTTCAAGATTGCCCACCTGGTTCAGCACTCTGCCCCCATCGTGGGGCTTGACACGTACTCACTCAGTGCACAGCCACTGAATCCACGAAGTTCCGTCATCCCTTACGACACACAGCAAGGGCCAGGGAGGTCACAGGTGCACCACAGGTCTCCTACGTGATCGGGTACAGGATGTCCCCAGAGGCCAAAGAGATGGCCCATGGTAACCAACACTGTAAGGATGAGGTCAGCCTGTCAGGCGGCAGCCTCCAAACTGTCCTGGTTTCTGCTCACTCGGCGGACTTCAAAAGTCCATGACATCAGAGCCCATGCCGAGGAGCTGGCCCCACGAGGCTGTGGGAGAGCCCTGGCCTGGGAGTCAGCTCTGCTCTGTACTAACTCACCGTGAGACCTGGGGTGGTGAGGCCCTTCCCCTCCTCGTGCCTCAGTTTCCCCATCTGTTCCAGAAGCTTCCACGTGATGACGTGACATAAAGGTCCTGACTTCTGAGAGCCCTTTCAGCTCTCCGAGACCCTCCAGACAGAAGTGCATGCAGTGCCAGGGCGGGGTGGCCACAGAGGGTGTTAACAGGGTCAGATGGTGAGACCCAAAGGGCACTTGTACAGGATGAGGCATTCAGAATGTTCTTGTTTGTCTCCCCTTGTGGCTGGCATCCCATGAAATTGGCAATAAAGGAAGGAAAAGGCATGGCCTGCCAAAGACAGAGGTTTGGAAGCTGGAGAGAGATGGATGGGTGAACTGGCTTAGCTGAGCAAAGAAAACTAAAATCAAACTCCTGGGAGCAGGTAAGAGGAGTGTGGAGCTACAAGAAGGAAAGTGAGCTGTGGCTACAGCCCCAGGGGTCTCAGGGACTAGGAGCCCAAGAGCAGCAGTCTGACTTAGAACCTGTATGCGGAGCAGGTAGAACCCAGCCCCTCCCACCTTGTACCCACCCAGCAGCCATGCCCTTTGCCTCTCATCCCCACAGACGTGGGGAGCACTCCCAAGGGGACACAAAAACTCCAAAGAGGCCCATTTGGAGCTGCGTTCTGCAGGGAACATGGAAGCCAGGCAATGAACCCTGGGGTCCCAGCCCCTAGACCCACTTAGCTCTCAAATCTGGAAGCCAGGCTTGGAAAGGGGAAACTGGGGAGAAAAACAGGTCCAGGAGGAAAAACCTGCAAAGACGTGGCAGGGCCCTATGATCACATCCCCCTACCCCCACCGCACATACACACAGCTAACCAACAGCTTTCAGATGTTTGACTTATAGACACAAATGCAGTGTCATCAGGCCTCTCAGAAAACCCCACAGTGAAGGCCAGGTGTGGTGGCTCACACCTGTGATCCCAGGACTTTGGGAGGTGGAGGTGAGTGGATCACCTGAGGTCAGGAGTTCAAGACCAGCCTGGCTAACATGGCAAAACCCTATCTCTACCAAAAATACAAAAATTAGCTGGGCGTGGTGGCAGGTGCCTATAATCCCAGCTACTCAAGAGACTGAGGCAAGAGAATCACTTGAACCTGGAAGGCAGAGATTGCAGTCAGCTGAGATTGTGCCACTGCACTCCAGCCTGAACAACAGAGTGAGGCTCCATATCAAAAAAATAATAATAAAAGAAAGAAAGAAAGAAAAGAAAAGAAAAACCCTTCACAGTGAAAACAGAGTCAGAGGACTAATCAGAGAAAAGAAGACTGAAGCAGGAAAATGCTTTTTTTAACTATATCATTGACACCCTAGGTGAGATAATAAAATATTGCATTCAGGAAATTTTAGCAGGGATGCTTTTACAAAAGAAATAAAAACATAGCAGGATTTTTTTTTAATTTGGCCAAAAGTAGGAAAATGAAGTCAAGGAAATCTCCCAGAGACTAAAATTAAAAAGACAATTATGTAAATAACAGATGAAAAAAGATTTAACAATCAGAGAATCAAAATCAGCCTGGGCGCAGTGGCTCCCATCTGTAAGCCCAATACTTAGGAGCTGAGGTGGGAGGATAGCTTAAGCCCAGGAGTTCAAAGCTGCAGTGAGCAATGACTGCACCACTGCATTCCAGCCTGGGTGACAGAGCAAGACACTGTCTCTTAAAAGAAAAAAAAAAAAATCAGAAGCCCAACATCTGAGTACAAGAACTTGTAGAAAAAGAAGTCAGAGAAAGAGATGGAAGAAAAATTTGGAAATGAGAAAAGTTCCCAAATTAAAGGGCAAAATTTTTGCATTAAGAGAGTGCTCAGAAAAAAATAAATGAAAAAAGACCCACATTAAGCACATTCTCCAGAAACCCAATAGCTTCTATATAAAGGATGAGGAATTCCAACAGTGGTGAAATTTTCAATAGTGACACTGAAAAAAAAAAAAAGAAAAATGCCTTCCAAATTTTAGGGAAAACCCAAATTTCTATACCTAGATAAACTATTAGTTAAGACAGAACAGAATAAAGACCTTTTTAACATGCAGGTCTGCCAGATATTTATCTCTCGTGCACTTTCTCAGAAAGCTACTGGAGGGTGTGCTCCACCAAAATTAGGGAGCAAACCAAGAAAAAAGGAAGCCATTGGATCCCAGAACCAGGGGTTACAAGACAGAAGAAAAGTGAAAGGAGATGATGGCCATCTGAAGAGGTGATGGTGAGCAGGACTGGAGATCAGTCAGTCCTAATGGGAGCAGGGCTTGGAGGCTCCAGGAGGTAAGCCTCCAAGAAAAACAAGAGGACAGATGACTTAGCACATCTCATCACACTGCAGGAGGGTGTTTAAAGCTCTGCAGAAGATCTGAGGGTACATGAAAGACTATGATGGGTACATGAAAATAAAAGCAAACAAACAAAATAATTAACTACTTAAAAAATAATGTCATATAATGAATATTCAACCAAAAATTGTGATAAGAATACCAACAGGTGAAAAGATGTGTATGGGAGTGGGGAAGCTAAATCTCAAAATCTTCTTTTCTCATTTTAAGAAATCTGAAAGTAATGTCTAAAACTGAAACATCAAAACATAGCAATCCCGGGTTGTTCCTTCGAGAAACAGAAGCAGCTCTAGAGTTGCACTGGGAGTGGGAACCAGGCCTGGGGAAGGGGTTGCTGTCTTGAGCACAAGCCTTGTAGCACTCTGTGACTTACAGCACACATGCATTAGCTGAATGCAAATAAAATGTTGATTAACTAAAAAGAAGCATCTGCAAAGCCAGATGCTTCTCATCTACTTCCCAACTCCGTCCAGAGCCATCTGACATCCCACTTTCTCTGCCTGTTGCTCAAAACCTACAACCAAAGCAAACTGGGCCACAGTTAAGATTGATGGAAAGACAGAGCAGGTAGAAAATCAAAGCTGACTGATTCCTCCGAGATTCTGAGGGTCTGAGTGCTGGGATGACTCTGGCACCAGGTTCAAAGGCAGGTGATCCAGCTGAGCAGCTCTTCACCTGGACGGGTCCGGCAGCCACTAATGACATCATAGTTGCCACCTGCTGAGAATCTCAGCCACCTCCCTTGTGCCCTATTTCTCACCCTCACAACAGTCCCACAAAACAGGCAATATTATTCATATTTACCAGATGAGGAAATCGAGCCTCAAGTTAAGGAACTCTGCAGCTGATCAGCAGACAAATGGGAATTTGAACCCGGCTGCCTCTGAAGCTGAAGCCCGTGATTACCCCTCAGTGACAACCACCGAGACACATATTCTCAGGTTTTTTCATTAAATATTCCTCGAATAAAAAAAGGGTGTTGCTCTATAGTTGAGTGTTTACAATATCTCTCCTGTTACGAGGAGCTCTCAATTGACTTTATTTTAAGCAACACAACACTCTGGGCAAGACTTTGTGGCTGCTATAAACAAAGAAGCAATACAGAGAAGCACTTTGAGGATGAGGATTAAGGACCTTTGAGCACATGCTCCTCCACAAAGTCAACAAAGCACTGGCAAAAGTTGTAAAAATCTGCTTTTTTTTTAAATTCTGGAAATTAATCAACAATCTGAGAAGCATATATAAAAGAAAAAGAGCTGAGTTGTGTGGCATTCTGCCTCGCCCTCTTCTCAGCCTCCTCTTCCCAAGCCTGTAGCAGCCTGAAAATCAGTAATTTCAGAAAATCTGAAAATCAGAACCATTGTAGCTGTGACAACTACCAGCCTAGCAGCCACTGGAGGGAACAAAATAGCTTTGAGACTCCAAAGGAAGCCCTTTCACTATTTGGCATGTAAAGCCTCATTTGTAGAACTCCTTTTTTTTTTTTTTTTTTTTTTTTAGAGATGAAGTCTCACTCTATAGCCCAGGCTGGTCTCAAACTCCTGGCCTCAAGTGATCCTCCCATCTCAGCCTCCCAAACTGCTAGAGTTACAGGTGTGGGCCACTGCACCCAGCCAGGACTTGTCTTTATTTGACCTGACTCAGAGCTTGCTCAACAAGAAAAGTCCTATCCCCAAGGCATTTGTTAAAAACAATCAACAGCAGCTGTCTAACATCACAGCTTCCCAAGGAGGCCATACCAGTTAGGGCAAACAAGAGGGCAGCCAAGAAACTTAAAATGATCATCTGGAGAATGAGGCACGCACAGGGCACCTAGAGGATTGTGCTCATGTGCAGGGCTGTGCATGTGCCCAGGAAAGAGGCCCTCATAGCTCAACTCAGGATGACCTTGAAGCTCTGTACAGGCAAGAAATGAAGGCTTTTGTAAAGTGCTGGAGTGTCAAGGATGTGCCCCAACACAATGGTTCGGAGCTCCTCAGCAAATGATGGGAGACTTATCAGTTCAAGGCGTGTAAGGAAATCTTTGGCCAGGCATTAGCTGACAGCTAAGCTAACCAAGCAGAGACTTTAGTGGCCACACATGCAGAGAATACAAACACCACAGAGTTTATCTAGGACATTGACTACACAAATGACAAGAAACCTTGATTAGAGAGGCGGGGTTGCGGTGGGCGGGGGGCTGGAATCTGATTTCTACAGCCAGTAAATTCTATTATTTAAAACATCCACAGCCTGAGCAACATAGTGAAACTCCATTCATACCAAAAACACAAGAATTTAGCTGGGTGTGGTGGTGCTCACCTGTGGTCTTAGCTACTTGGGAGGCTAAGGCGAAAGAATCACTTGAACCCAGGAGATGAATACTGCAGTGAGCCGAAATCGCACGACTGCACTGCAACCTGGTGCAGTGAGACAAAGTGAGACTCTGTCTCAAAAAAAAATCCATTTTTTTTTTGAAGAAACAGGAATGTATGGTCCTTAGACAAGGAAAAGAGCAGTCAATAGGAATTGTCCTGAGGAAACCCTGATGGAGGCATAACTAAATAATGCCTTGAAATCAGCTACTAGAAATACATTCAAATAACTAGAGAGAACTGTCTAAAGAATTCGAGAAAATTGTGAGAATCATGTGTTCACAAATAAATATCAATAAGGAGCTATAACTGAAAAAAGAATCCAATTCTGGAGTTGCAAAGTAAAATACCTGAAATGGCATTTTCAGTAGAGGGTCTCAACAGCAGTTTCTAGCTGGCAGAAGGAAGAATGAGCAAACCTGAAGATAGATCTATTGAAATCATCCAGTTTGAGGAACAGTAAGGAAAAAGAATGAAGAAAAATGAACAGAGCCTCAGAGACCTGTGGGACACTGCCAGGCACACTAATGTATGTGTAAGAGGAGTTACAGAAGGAAAAGTAAGAGAGGGAAAGAAAGAGTAGTTAAAGAAACAATAGCTGTATTCCCAAATAGCTCACCCCTGTAATCCCAGCACTTTGGGAGGCTGAGGTGAGTGGATCACTTCAGGCCAAGAATTTAAGACCAACCTGGCCAACATGGCAAAACCCCACCTCTACTAAAAATTCAAAACTTAGCCAGGCGTCATGGTGTGCACCTATAGTCCCAGCTACTTGGGAGGCTGAGGCACAAGAATTGCATCAAACTGGGAGGCAGAAGTTGCAATGAGCCAAGATTGTGCTACTGCACTCCAGCCTGGGTGACAGAGTGAGACAGAAAGAAAGAAGAAAGAAAGAAAGAAAGAAAGAGAGAGAGAGAGAGAGAGAGAGGAAGGAAGGAAGGAAGGAAGGTGAAAGAAAGAAAGAAAGAGAGGGAAGGAAAAAGAAGGAAGGAAGGAAGGAAGGAAAAGAAAGAAAAAAGAGAAGAAGGAGGAGGGAGGGAGGGAGGAAGGAAGAAAGGAAGGAAAGGAAAGGAAGAATAGCCAAAACCTCCCCAAATTTGATGAAAAACATTAATGTACACAACTAAGAAGTTCAAATAACTCCAAACATGATAAACTCAAAAAGGTCCACACCTAAACACATCATAATCAAACTGTCAAAAAGCAGAAAATCACTCATCACACACAAATAATCCTCAATAACAGCTGACTTCTCATCAGAAACCACTATCACTAGAAGGCAGTGTGAAACATAAATGCTGGGAAGAAGGGCTGTCAGCCAGCAATTCTATATCCAGCAAAACTATCCTTCAGAAATGGAGAAATAAAGTAATTCCCAGATCAACAAAAACAAACCACATCTGTCACTAGCAGGCACTCTCTACAAAAAATACTAAATAGACTCTTTCAGAAAGGGCACCAGACAGTAACTCAAATCCATATGAAGAAATACCACCAATAAAGGTAGCTACACAGGTAAATATAAAAGGCAGTACAACTGTACTTCTGTTTGTAACTCTTTTGTTCTCCTATGCAGTTTAAAAGACAATAACATTAAGGAATACAGTCTTGGGCTGTTAATGACAGAGATGCATTCTGAGAAATACATCATTAGGTGATTTTGAGATTGTACAAACACCATAGAGTGTAGTTACACAAACCTAGATCACACAGCCAACTACATGCCAAAGCTATACGGGATAGCCTGACACTCGTAGCCTACAAAACTGTACAGCATATTATCGTCCTGAATACTCCAGGCAATTGTAACACAACGGTAAGTATTTGCATATCTAAACATAGAAAAGTAAGTAAAATTACAGTATTATAATCTTACGAGATGTCGTTGACAGAAGCATCATTACACACCACATGACTGTAGTTATAAAACTGTGTTAATGAGCTTCTAATGCACAAAAATGTAATTTGTATGACAATAATAGCATAAAGGAGGGGGAAGGAATGGAACTCACATTAGAACACAGTTTTTGTATATTTATGAAATCAGGTTGCTATTAATCAAACCTAGATTGTTATAAGGTAAAAATAAATTAATTATAATCCCCAGGTCAACAACTAACAAAATTTTTAAATATAGTAAAAGAAATGAAATTAAAATAGTGAACTACAAAATATCTATTTAAAACAAAAGAAGGCAGTAATAGAAGAAAAAATGGACAAAAATATATAAGATACATACAGAACAAACAGCAAAATGGCAGATGTAAATCCTACTTTGTCAGTAGTTATATTAAACATAACATGCTTAAACGCTCCAGTCAAAAGAAGGCAGAGATTAAAAATTGTAATTTTTAAAAATCCAATTATATGCTGTTTATAAAGACACACTTTAGATCCAAAGAAACAAGTGGGTTGAAAGTAAAAGAATGAAAAAGATATACAAACAGTATCCAGATGCCAAAAGAGAGCTGTAGTCTCTATACCAACATTAAAAAAATAGATTTGAAGACAAAAATGGTTACTAGAGAAAAGGAAGAATATTTTGTAAAGATAAAAAGCCCAGAAACAGATGGCTTCACTGGCGATTTGTATCAAACATTTCAAGAATTAACACCAGTCCTTGACAAACTCTTCCAAAAAGCAAAAGGGAAAACACTTTCTAGCTCAGTCTAGGAAGCTTTGATACCAAAACCAGACAAAGCTATCACAAGAAAAGAAAACCACAGACCAATATTTCTGCTGAATATAGGCGCAAAATCCTCAATAAAATACTAGCAAGTCAATTCAAGCAACAAAAGATTAGACACCTATAAAAAGGGATTATACACCATCAGCAAATGGGATTGAACCCAGGAATGTACGGTTGGTTCAACATACAACAATTACTGTAATATACCGTAATAATAATGGGGAAAACATATGACCATCTCAACAGACACAGAAAAGCATCTGACAAAATAAAACACCCTTTCCTTATTAAAAACAAAACACTTGGCCAGGCCTGATGGCTCATACCTGTAATGCCAGCACTTTGGGAGGCTGAGATGGATGGATTATTTGAGGCCAGAAGTTCAAGACCCGCCTGGCCAACATGGAGAAACTTGTCTCTACTAAAAATACAAAAATTAGCCAGGTATGGTGCTGCATGTCTGTAATCTCAGCTACTCAAGAGGCTGAGGCACAAGAATCACTTGAACCCAGGAGGCAGAGGTTGCAGTGAGCCAAAATTGCACCACTGCACTCCAGCCTGGGCAACAGAGCAAGACACTGTCTCAAAACAAAACAAAAAACACATAACAAACTGGGAATAGAAGGGACCTTTTCAACCTGGCACAGAGCATCTCTAAAGGTCCCTCAGTGAGCTGGGCGTGGTGGTACACACCTGCAGTCCCAGCTATTTGGAAGGCTGAGGCAGGAGGATCACCTAAGCCCAGGTGCTCAAGACCAGCCTAGGCAATATAGTGAGACCCTGTCTCTAAATAAAAAAGTAAATACATACATATTACAAATCCCACAGCTAACATCATACTTCATAGTGAAGGACTAAAAGACTTCCTCCTAAGATTGGTCACAAAACAAGGACGTCCACTCTTAACATTTCTATTCAACATTGTGCCTGAGGTTCTAACCAGGGCAATGAGGCAGGAAAAAGAAATAAAAGCATCTGGAACGGAAGGGAAGGAATAAAACTGTCTCCACTCACAGATGAACAGGATCTTGTGGCCACAAATCAAGGAAGCCAAAGATTACCAACAGCCACCATGAGCTACAAGAGGCAAAGAAGGATTCCCTGCTTCCTCCCCATCACTGGAGCCTCCAGAAGGAACACAGCCCTACTGACATCTGAATGTTAGATTTCTGACCCCCAGAACTGCTGATCCTGTCTGCTTAGGGAGCTGCTGTTTACCGTGGATACCTGTTTCTGTGATCACTTCTCTCCTTTCTTCTTCTTCTTCGCCCGCCCACCCCACCGCCCCGAGATGGAGTCTTGCTCTGTCTGTCACCCAGGCTGGAGCGCAGTGGTGCGATCTCAGCTCACTGCAACCTCTACCTTCCGGGTTCAAGCGATTCTCCTGCCTCAGCCTCCCTGGCAGCTGGGATTGCAGTCGCCCGCCATCATGCTGGCTAATTTTTGTATTTTTAGTAGAGATGGGGTTTCTCCATGTGAAAGGATACATTTCTGTGATCTTAAAACAAGAAGTTTGTGATAATTTGTTACCGTAGCCTCAGGAAATTAATACAATAGTCAAACTGCTGGAAACTTTCCAGCAATTAAAAGGCAGGTAGGCGGGGGGCCATTATCTTCACAGAATCAACAGTAAGACTGATAGCTGATCATCCAACACAGAGCAATTACTCTGAGTAGTTACCTTGCTGACATTATGAATGGGTTTCCATAGCTTCCCACAACAGATTCGAAATGCTCTGAAAAGTATGTTGGAAACAGAAAATCGCTCCAGTGATGGCAGTTTCATCTGTTATAGGCTAAAAATTGTGTCCCCCACCACCCCTGGAAAATTTGTATGTTCAAGTCTTAAACCCTAGCACCTCAGAAAGGGATTGCATTTGGAGACAGGTCCCTTAAAGAGATAATTAAAGTAAAATGAGTTCATATGAGTAGGATCTCATCTGATGACTGGTGTCCATATAATGAGAGGACACTGTCCTGGCAAAGTGGCTCACGCCTGTAATCCCAGCACTTTGGGAGGCCGAGATGGGTGGATCACCTGAGATCAGGAGTTTGAAACCAGCCTGGCCAACATGGAGAAACCCCATCTCTACTAAAAATACAAAAATTAGCCAGCGTGATGGCGGGCGCCTGTAATCCCAGCTGCCAGGGAGGCTGAGGCAGGAGAATCACTTGAACCCGGAAGGTAGAGGTTGCAGTGAGCTGAGATCGCACCACTGCGCTCCAGCCTGGGTGACAGACAGAGCAAGACTCCATCCCGGGCCGGGGCGGGGAAGAAGAAGAAGAAAGGAGAGAAGTGATCACAGAAACAGGTATCCACGGTAAACAGCAGCTCCCTAAGCAGACAGGATCAGCACCCCGGCGGGAGCAGCCCACACAAGAAAAGCATGGAGGTGGGAAAACATCCAACAGATGTGACAACTGCCCCAGAAGCCTCAGGCAGACAAAGGGGAGGGGTGGAGCCAGGCCTAGAAGGAAACGTGCGGTCCCCCCCAGGGGCCTTGACCCCAAGAGCAGTGCTTAGACTCACCCAGGGCACAGGGGGAAACCTGTGCAGAGTTTTGAGGTGGTGCAGCACGTGGTTAGATGAATGAACAAAAAACTTCCTTCAAACACCAACATGACAAATGTTAGTTTGGAAAGTGACTATTTTGAGAGGGTGGGATGTTACCAAAGAAAGCCTCGCTTTGTCAGTTCGATGCTTCCCCTTCAGTGTCGTGGCTGTCAAACCAGCCCAGAATTAGCTCCGAACGGCCTTCCGCGAGCTCTGGCATCTTCATTTGCACGGCGCACACTCCGAAAGGTGTGAAATTCTTCTTCTCAAGAAAGACCAAAGAAACAAACCTATACACTTCTAAAAAATCCGCTTTGCGTTTCAAACACATTTCAAAGAACTAAATTCTAACTCTTAAACACAGGATTTTAAAAAGTGCAAGTCCTGTTTGGACGACTGTAATAGTAGTAATTAAAGCTACCACTGGCCGGGCGTGGTGGCTCACACCTGTAATCCCTGCACTTTGGGAGACCGAGGCGGGCAGATCATGAGGTCAAGAGATCGAGACCATCCTGGCCAGCATGGTGAAACCCCGTCTCTACTAAAAATACAAACATTAGCTGGGCATAGTGGCACGCACCTGCAGTCCCAGCTACTTGGGAGGCTGAGGCAGGAGAATCGCTTGAACCAGTGAGTCAGAGGTTACAGTGAGCTGAGATCACACCACCGCACTCCAGCCTGGCAACAGAGCAAGACTCCGTCTCTCTCACACACACACACACACACACACACACACACAAAGCTACCATCAACTGAGCCAGGCACTTTAGATGTATTCATAAAATCTATGTTATGTGTGTTATGTGTCTACCCCACGCCAGGCCCTGTGATGAGCCCAGATCACCCACTGCCTCATGAACACTCCCAATATCAGCTCCCTTTGATAGGAAAACTGAGGCTCAGGGAGCAGGCAGAACATGCCCAAGGCCACAAGGCTGGGAAGAACAGAGCCAAGGTGCAAACTCAGAGGTCCCTCAGGACCCACGAGCCTAGGCAGAATCCCAGCTACAATGCCTTATTCAATCCTCACAACAGCCCTCCAAAGCAAGTGTGTGGCCCCAGTTTTTAGGTGAAGACACTGAGGCACAGGGGAGGGATGACCTTCTCAGGGCTGCCCAGCAGGCACGTGGCCAGGCGGCGCTGGGAGGGGGTCTGCCCATTCCTTTCCCCTGGCCTCTATCTCATTCAGGAATTAAATTAGCCCAGGTCGATGGACATGGCTGCATCATGGCTCCCTCTGAAACCCAAATAAACCCTGCAACGGGGGAGGCTCCAAAAGCCACAGAGAACACTGAGTGGGAGAGAGGTCACTGACACCTGAGCAGAATGGGGTTGGTCCCACTAAGGCAGGTGGGGGGCTACACCCTGCGTACCTCCTCCCCAGAGTGCTTGCTGGTGCCCCTGGCTCTACAAACCACCGCCACCCGGCTGGGCCCGCCCATTCTGCTGCCTCTTCCCTCCAGCTGCCTCCACTGCCTTTCGGCTTCTAGAACGCACCTCGCTCAAGAGAGACAGAAACAATGAAGGGTTCACCTTGCACCTGCCCAGAGCTTGCACTTCACCTGCATTTTCTTACTCAGGTCTCACCAAGGCCATGTGAGAAACATCCCATTACTTCCCCATTTTCCAAATGATAAAACTGAAATCCAGGGAGGCTAAGTTACCTGCTAGAGGTCACACATCGAGGAAGCAGGTGGCCCAGCTCCATTTCAGTTCAGAGTCTGAGCTCTCAACCATTTCCCCTCGAGGCATGTGTGTGGCCCTCAGCACCCAACGTTCTCCCTCACTGGGCAGCAGGTGGAAGAGTTCCAGGGTGTGGGGATGGGGCTGAGCAGGGGACCGAGGCAGGTGGAGGCCTGGCATATGCAGTCAGCCAGGGCACACACAGTGGCCACATCTGTAACTGAGGGCCTTGGGATAAGGGAATGAGTGCATTCCTTGGCTTAGCCAACAACACCCTTAGAGCGTGGCGGGGGTGGGGGTGAGGGGGAAGCGGTTTGGCACTGTCCGTGGTGCTGGAAATATGGCCCCATACCCAACTATCCAGATCCCTGCCCTGGAGAGACCTGCAAGACCTCCAGAAACAAAACGTCTCCTTAGGTATTAAAAAAAATTAAAAATTTACGTCTGGGCGCAGTGGCTCACACCTGTAACCCCAACACTTTGGGAGCCCAAGGAGAATGGATCATCTGGGGTCAGGAGTTTGAGACCAGCCTGGACAACATAATGAAAACCCGTCTCTACTAAAAATACAAAAATTAGCCAGGCATGGTGGGCTCCTGTAATCCCAGCTACTCAAGAGGCTGAGGCAGCAGGGTCACTTGAACCCTGGAGGTGGAGGTTGCAGTGAACTGAGATCATGTCACTGCACTCCAGCCCGGGCTACCGAGCAAGACTCCATCTCAATTTTTTAAAACTAAAAACAAATAAATAGATAATAAAACATTTAAAAAGAGCTTAGATCTTGGGTTGGAATCCTGACTCCACTTTTCTTTGCTGTATGACCTTAGGCAAGCTTTCTCCTCCCTGAGCTCAGCTTTTGCATCTGCAAATCAGAGGCAGCAACAGCAGACACCTCCAGGGATGTCTAGATGTGCTGTCCAACACAGTAGCCATGAACTCCCTGTGGACATTTAATTTCAAATCAGCTACAGTGAAATAAAAACACAAAAGTCAGTTTCTCAGTCACACTAACTGCATTTCGAGTGCTCAATGCTCACATAGGGCTTGTGGTTACCACACTGGGCAGCACAGATATACAGCATTTCCACCCTCTCAGGAGGTTGGACAATGCTAGTGTAGGACTCTGCTACTCAAAGTGTAGTCCCCAGGCCAAGTGGAGTGGCTCATGCCTGTAATCCCAGTGCTTTGGGAGGCCGAGGCAGATGGATCACTTGAGGTGAGGAGTTCAAGACCAGCGTGACCAACATGGTGAAACCCCATCTCTACTAAAAATACAAAAATTAGCCTGGTGCGTGCCTGTAATCCCAGCTACTTGGAAGGCTGAGGCAGGAGAATCACTGGAACCCAGGAGGCAGAGGTTGTAGTGAGCCGAGATTGCGCCATTGCACTCCAGCCTGGGTGACAGAGTGAGACCCTATCTCAAAAAAAAAAATCAAAGTGTGGTCCCCAAAAGAGTCCTCGGAAGAACAGAAGGGGCATCGCCTGGGAGCTCATTAAAAATGCAAAATGTCAGGCCAGGTATAGTGACTCACGCCTCTAATCCCAGCACTTTGGGAGGCTGAAGCAGGCTGATCAAAAGATCAAGACCATCCTGGCTAACATGGTGAAATCCCGTTGCATTAGCTGAGTATGGTAGTGGGCGCCTGTAATCCCAGCTACTTGGGAGGTAGGAAAATCGCTTGAACCCAGAAGGTGGAGGTTGCAGTGAGCCAAGATCGCAGCCACTACACTCCAGCCTGGCGACAGAGTGAGACTCCTCAAAAGAAAAAAAAAGAAAGAAAGAAAAAAGCAATTCGGAATGTCATGCCTTCCAGAGACCTGCATAATCTGCACTTGAACACTGAAGTGTGAGATGGGCCAGTTGTGAGGATGAACCAGTGACGGGGGGGACACCGCATGCATGAACAGTGACAGCACCTGCTGGTTTCAGTCTCTCTAAGCGGTGATCACATCCTCCAAACGACTAGTCCCCGGCTTCTGACAACATTTATGCTGAGTGCAGGTGCAGGAGGTGGGCAGGGGTAGGTTGTATAGACAGGGAAATGGTAGAAACTACCAGACATTTCATAAGTTTATGTGCACGCGGGGACAGAGTATTTTAATGCTGTGCTGGCCAGGATTTTCTGGCTTGTTGATTATTCCTGTTCTGGAATAAAATCCTGTATGAAAATGACATTTTTAAAAATCTACAGGCTTGTTTCATATCCAAATGGCTTTTTCCATGTTTGTGAAAAGAGAGAAAAAGCATATCAGTAAGAAAATCTTGCTTACACCAACTTCTGAACAACCAACCAGTGATTTCTCCCCAAAGGGTCCACAGCCTTGAATGAGCTGGAGAGAAACAGCACAGGAAGAGGAAGATTCACACCAGGGAACCTGGCAGAACCCCAGACTGCATGCTTGGCAAACATCATCTCTCATCCGCAGAACCACCAGCCGGGGGAGGAAGGCACTGCCATCCTCCATTGCACAGGAAAGTCACCTGCCCTCCTTCTCACACCTGGGAGGCAAGTGAGTGGCAAGTTGAGCCTAGATGGTTCAACTTGGTCCCAGCCTACCACTTCCCCCTGTTCTGTCTCCATTGTGTCATGATGTTTTCTTGTTTGTGTGGCTCTCAAGTGGAAGTCTTGCTCAATTTGCTGCCCATGGTATCTCTGGTGTCCGGCACAGGGTGTAGGACAACGCAGGGGCCCACCGATGTTTGTTGAGTGAATGAATGATTGCAAACCAAAGGCAAGTAGCAGCTTCATCCTTGAGCCCTTGGTTAGCCTCATTCCTTGAGCTGGAAGGCTATGCTCACACTTCATGTGTCAAAGCACTGCCCAAATGCCCAGGCCGCCTTACTTGCCACCTCCTGCATGAAGCCCCCCAAGCTTCCCTACTGGGTCCCATCCCCCATCTGGGCTCTGCTTCTTCTACTCACTCGCTCCGACTCTCCATGGAGTTCCAGCCACATCTTTCTTGCCAGTCCTCACATGTGCCATCAACACCCGCAACTCAGAGCTGCCGCCTCTGCCCAGACATGGGCACAGCTGGCTGCCTCCATCGAGGTCTTCATGCAAATGTCACTTTGGCAGAGGGTCCCAGCCTTCCCCATCCCTTCACGTCCCCTTAGCCTGAACACCCCCATCATATGACAGCTGTTTATCTTCTCCCCTGACTCACAAAGGCAGGAACTAGTTTTGTTCACTGCTGTATCCCGAGTGCCTAGAATTATGCCCAGTGCAGAAAACGTGCTCAGGAAACATCTGGTGAGTAAATAATCAAGTTCAACCCACAAAACAAATGCTAATAACGATGACTAATCTGAGGCAGAGTCAAAAACACGTTACAAGTAAATACCAGGCCGGATGCGGTGGCTCACCCCTGTAATCACAGCACTTTGGGAGCCCAAGGCAGGGAGATTACTTGAGCCCAGGAGTTCGAGACCAGCCTGGGCAACATGGTGAAACCCCTTCTCTACAAAAACTAGGAAAACCAGCTGGGTATCATGGTGCATGCCTGTAGTGCCACCAGCTACTCGGGGGATTAAGGTGGGAGAATCACCTGCAGTGAGCCATGATCACATCACTGCACTCCAGCCTGGGTGACAGAGTGAGACCTTGTCTCAAAAAAAAAAAAAACAGAATGTAAACACAGTGGCTCATACCTATAATTCCAGCACTTTGGAAGGCTGAGGTAGCCGGATCACCTGAGCCCAGGAGTTCAAGACTAGCCTGGGCAAAATGGTAAAACCCCATTCCTAAAAAAAAAAATACAAAAATTAGCAGGCATGGTGGTGCATGCCTGAGTCCCAGCTACTCAGGGTGAGGTGGGGGACTAACACAGGAGGATTGCTTGAGCCCAGGAGGTTGGGGCTGCAGTGAGCTATGATTGTGCCACTGCACTCCAGCCTGGGCAACAGAGTAAGATCCCATCTGCAAAAAAAAAAAAAAAAAAAGGACACACCAGAGCAAAGATATTAATAAGATGGAAGCAAGAAGGAACAGGGTAGGTGTGTCCCAGGGTTCTTTGGGGAGGAATAAAGATGTTGTTCAATTTAGGCTGTATTAAGTCTGATATGCACATTAAAAATTTATGAGTAACTACTAAACATATTTAAAAACCATATAGAATTTCCAAACCAGTAGAGGCAAAAAAAAGAAACTTCAATCAATCCAAAGGAAGGCGGAGGTGTCGGGGGATGGAAAGCACAAAGTGAATGACAGAAATGGGCATGTTTTATACACCAGGAAATTAAATAAATATTTGCTGTTATTATCCAAATACAAAACACTTTACCATACAGAGATTAGGAGGACACAGGTATAGGCCTTCAAGGTACTCCCAGTGGAATGAGATGGCTATCAAACATGCTACAGGGGAGCAATCAGAGGAGCTGGCACATCTCCCAGTAATTAGAGCCATTAGTCAAATTACCTTCTTCACTTTGGCCCCCAGGAAGCTCAGACCCTAGTTTCCCACTCGGAGCCCACAAAGCCCTGGGTGTTAAAATTCTAGGTTCTCCATCTGAGCTACTCTAATTTTTTTTCAATGCTTGCCTTTAATTGATCATTAATGCTGTATCCTATTGATGTTGTTTTTATAAACTATCTCCAACCCTTTGACACAAAATGGGATATAAACAAGCAAACAAAAAAATCCAAACAAGTAGCAAACTACACAAAATAAAACTACACAAGACGTTTAAGAGAGCCCAGGCCTTTCAGAGAAATGAGTCACTCTACCTTGTTTAAATTTTAAGATTTTAATTTTAAAACAGAAAGACTTAGGATGATGATCTTCAAAAAAAAAAAAAAAAATAGAGAAAGGGCCAGGCATGGTGGCTTATGCCTTTAACACCAGCACTTAGGGAGGCCGAGGCGGGTGGATGACCTGAGGTCAGGAGTTCAAGACCAGCCTGGCTAACATGGTGAAACCCTGTCTCCACTAAAAATACAAAAATTAGCCAGGCATGGTGGCGGGCAGCTGTAATCCCAGCTACTCAGGAGGCTGAGGCAGGAAAATCGCTTGAACCTGAGACGGGGAGGTTGTAGTGAATTGAGCACTCCAGCCTGGGCAACACGAGTGAAACTTCGTCTCAAAAAAAAAGAAAGAAAGAAAAAACACCACTGCATAACGTTTGATACACACACACACACACACACACACACACACAACAGTGGGTCTCATTTCATTTCCAAAGCCATTTTGTTGTAAATAGATAATTATCACTTAAGCACACCTTTCAAGGGATTTATACATTAACATGAAAATACTGTAATTACGGCTGGCCAAAATCACTTGACTACAACTTAGAATTCTAGATTTTTCATCTTTCTTAGAAGCTAATGTTCTCCCTTTTAGCCCGTAAAACACAGCGCGGTTTGTGAGAATTTTTTTTTTTTGATGAAAAATATAGAAAATTAATTTTTTAAATGAAGACCAAACCTCTGTGCACAAGCCATCCATTTCTCATCTGAGCACTGATCTCACTCTCCAGGTGGCCACTCTGTTTATCAATTGCCCCGGCCACCAAAATCCCTGGACACCAACCGGCCGGAGATGACAAGAGGCTGATGAGTTTAAAAATAAAATTATTTTTAAAATATTCAATCTCGAGTCTTTGCGAGAATAACAATGTGTGTCTGGAAGTGTCTGAATCAGGCCGTCGCACCAGATCCATTGCTTTTCCCCATTGGTACCAAGTTTCTGCTTTATTCCCCAGAATCCATTTTAAGTCTACATCCAGAGAGAATTCTTGTTAGCTCTTAAAAAAAAAGTTTGATTGGACTTGTTTTTAATTGAAGTGACTACATCACAAAATTTGTCTTTTCTTTTCTCATTCCTTTAACAAATATTTGTTAAACTCCCACCTCGTGCCAGGCTGCCAGGCCCTAAGGATACCAGGCCACCCATCTCCCTTGCCCCAACCCCATACTCCACCAGCATATCCTGTTGATTCTGCTTCCAAACCACAGCCAAGCCCCAACTGTGCTCTCCCTCAGCCACCTCCAGGTCCAGTCTGAGCTACCCTGGCCTCTTGCCGACACCTGCACCAACCTCCCCTGTGCCCTGGCACCCTCTCCTGCCCGCCACAGTCAGGCTCCACCCAGAAGCCAGGAGGGTCCTTCAGAACCCCGAATCAGACCTTGTCCTCCCCTGCCTAAGCCCCCCAGGAGCCTCTAGAATAAAATCCATGCCCTGGTCCCAGCCAGTCAGCAGAGATGGACCTCCTTCTTCAGCCTCTGCCCCAGGCTCACTGGGATCAGGCCCACAGGCCTCCACCGTGCACTAGGAATTCACAGTTAGGTCCTTCTCAGTGCACGACCTGCCCCCCGCCGGGGGCGGGGATTCTTCCTCAGCCATCTTTTTTTGTTTTGAGACAGAGTTTCACTCTTGTTGTCCAGGCTGCACTGCAATGGCATGATCTTGGCTCACGGCAACCTCTGCCTCCTGGGTTCAGGTGATTCTCCTGCCTCAGCCTCCCAAGTTACTGGGATTACAGGCATGTGCCACCATGTCCAGCTAATTTTGTATTTTTAGTAGAAACAGGGTTTCTTCATGTTGATCAGGCTGGTCTTGAACTCCTAACCTCAGGTGATCCACCTGTCTCAGCCTCCCAAAGTGCTGGGATTACAGGTGTGAGCTGCCATACCTTCCCCGGCCATCTTATGTCAAGAAGCCTCCCATCCTTGTGTTGACCCAGCTCACCCCAAGCATTGATCCACCTGTGGCTGCATCCAACCTCAGGCCACCTGGGCAGGGACACTTCTCTGCCACTCATTGCTTAATCTCCAGCACCAAACCAGTGAACGCAGTAGCCCCTCACACTGTGTTGACTGAGATTGGCATAGACCCCTGCCTTGGCAGCCAGCAGTCACGGACACACAGGAGAGGCGGGAGCTCTAGTAACCCACGCTGCGAAGTGCATGAACCACCAGGGCCCTAAGTGCCAGGAGGGGCTCAGTTCACACAGGGTGCACACATGGTCTCATCTGATTGAGGTGGACACTCCATGGGGGAGAATAGAAGCCAGCTGGCTGGTGAGGACAGAGCCAGAAGTGACTGGCATGCAGGGTCCTGACCTTAAGCGCTCAGCGCCCTGCCTGAGTGAGAGGCTGCAAGTCCCACCGGACCCAGCGTAAGGCCTGCTGGACTGCCCTGCAGAGCCGGAAGCACTGGCACTCCATTCCCAGGAAGACTCCCCCAACAGCACCCTGCATGAGTGAAGCAGAACGGCTCCACCTCCCAGAGGCCGGAGCAGCCCCGCACAGGGGTGGGCACCCAGGTACCAGCTCTAGGTCCTGATCTGTAATGGGGGATGCCCACCCAGCACGCTCTGCAGCAGTCAGAAGGGGCGGTGCTGGGCAGGATCTTGCAGTGCTCAAGTCAGGAAAGGGAGGAAGAGTGAGGTGCACAGGCAGGAGCTCGGGCGAGCAGGAGGGAGGGAGCTTGGGCACGCTAGTTCTTGCGTGGGCAGGTGGGAAGAAGGGATGGGGGAAATAAAGAATTGAGACAAAAGCAGGGACTCGCACAAGCTGCCAGGACAGGGTCATGAACTTTGAGATGTGGATCGTCCCCATCCACATACAAGGTCTGTCTCCTCCCCGTCAAGAAGAAGAGAGGAGGCCAGAGAGCAGCTGGGAGGGGACAAACTTTGAGGGGTGCATGGCGGGTTAGCCACCAGCTTGCACCAGAAAGTACCTGTTTCCCACAAATGATCCCCACCTGCTTCTTTCTGAAGCCCCCAGACTCTGCTTGGAGCCTGGAGCAGAGAAGGCGCCCATCCTGCCACGCAGGCACGCTGGGATTACATCACAAAGAGGCAAAGCCATTGTGTGTGGTCCATTTCCAGACAAACCCCCCACAGCCTCAGGCCTTCCACGCAGTGGAAATAAGGCAAGAACCAAAGAAACTGCCTTGACATGATTCTCTATTTCCCTTTCTCTCCCTTCCTCCCTCACGGATTTTAATTAAGGGTTTACTTGCAAAAGACCTAGCTCTATTTCACTAAATCCTGGGACCCCTTTTATATTGTCTCCTATACCATGTTATGCTAGGGCGCCAGTACAAAGTTAATTATAACTTCTAAGTACTCCATTGCCAAGCCCTCATCCTCCTCCCCTGCCTGCATCTGCTAAGGGTAGTGCCACTTAATGAATGGGCATATCATGTGCTCACAGACCCCTCGATTCTCTATTCCACCATCACCACTTGGCACCTCAGTGCCAGGCTGGGCTTGGCTCTGAGGACCCATGCTGACCAGGGCATGGTCTCAGCCCTGGAGGGGCTCACAGAAGTTGCAGGAGGAAGGGGTCCAGGAGGCACCCACAGCAGCTCAGCAGGTGACACAGTGGGCAGATGGGACAGTGGGCAGGACAGACAACAGCAGTGTCAAAATCACAATAGATGACTACAGACATCAGCCTCAAAGGGAAAGGAGAGGGGACAGACAGAGGAGCCCTGACTGAGAGGGTCCCAAACGCCACAGTGGAGTGCTTCATCTTACTACGTAGCCTAAGGAGATGGATCAGAGGTTTAGGAGTCCAGTTTGGGATAGAACTACTCTAAAACCCTGGCAGACACCCAGGAGGAGGTGTTTTGTAAGAAGACCAGATGATGCAGTGGCTGGATCAGAGAGACGAGGCATTCTGCAGGTGAAGATGGAGTGAGAGCTGAGGGGTCTGAGTGTTTAGTTATCACCTGGAAAGAAGGTAGCTGAAAGGCCTAAGGATGGACCCTAGGAGGAGCACCCTTTGGTGGGCAGGAGGGGAATGAAGAACGAAAGGAGGAGCTGGAGAAGGGTCCCAGAGATGGAGGCCACATGGAGGCTGGGGCAGAACCCAGGTTAGACGAGACTGCATCCAGCATCCGGCACCGCAGAGCCGAGAGGAGGAGAGGCCGAGCAATACAAGCCACCCGTGTCCTCTAGGCAGTCACTCCCGAGAAAGCCACCCGTGACCTCTAGGCAGTCACTCCCGAGAAAGCCACCCGTGTCCTCTAGGCAGTCACTCCCGAGAAAGCCACCCGTGACCTCTAGGCAGTCACTCCAGAGAAAGCCACGTGTGTCCTCTAGGTGGTCACTCCCGAGGGCGGTGCAGGGTCCTCAGGTTGTGGGGGCTGGAACGGGGGCAGTGAGGGCTGCGGAGGCTGCAGGCTTCCTGTGGCCGGGGGTGGGGAGGCCAGCCTGGCACCTGCCAGCCACAGAGAGGGAACCTTCTGGCATCAGGCAAATCCCAGCTCAGGAACTGACAGCTCTTGCAGGCATAACTGTCACTCAGAGACGGCAGCAGAATTTGGACCCAGCATTCTTGCCTTGGGAAAGAAGTGGGTGGTGTCAGGGCCTTGGGGTCAGGGGCTGCCTCTGCAGTGCATCCTGGGAGGAGAGTGCTTCTCAGTGCTCAGACTCCCCTCCTGCCCTCAGCACCCTGGCCTCCAGGGGAACCTGCATGCCCACCTGGAATACCTGGCACATTTCATCAGTTCCAGAGCACCCGTGGCCCCAGCTTCTGGCTTCTTCCTTGAGACTCCAACTCGACCTACGCTCCCTGAGTATTCTCAGATGGCTTTCCAAGTCCTGTGTGACAACAGCGATGGCTCATAGTGGTCTGCATCACAGCACTGCCCACCTTGAAGCCCCCATTTACTGGAGGCCCACCCAGAGGCATTCAGGCATACCCTGCCCTGCTGGTGTCACCGTGGCCAGCTCACAGACAGGGCTGGGTCAGCGGGGTCCACGTGCCACCCATGGCTGCACATTCCTCTCTGTCCAGGGCTTCTCTAGCTGGCGCTGGGCACGAAGCCTTGACCCTGCTCTCCAGGAGCTGATGGTGAAGGTGGGAGACACCCCTGCCGCTGCCACAAGATGAGAGCCACCACCAGAGCCTAGACTGGGAGCTCTGGGCATACAGAGGAGGAGGGAACAGCTCTGCTCTGGATATAGAACAGCACCCAGCACATACTAAATGCTCAGTAAACTTGAGCTTCAGAGAAAAATACCCCTAGCCAAATGCACGGAATAGGTACACAGTCCACCTCTCAGCCATGATCACCAAACCCTGGGGACCTGAGCCACCCAAAGTGTCTTGCTTTGTTCGGTGGGTGAGTTCCCAAAATACCAGCTGCAAAGGGGCTTCTGTTCACACTGTCACTCACAGGCAAATGCTCCTCAGTCTGAAGACCGTTCCTCCTTGAAGGAGGGCCCTGACATCTGCAAACACTTCAAGGCAGCAGAGGGGCGAGGCCTGGGGTAAAGAACCTTTTGTAAAAGGAAGACCCCTTTACAAGTTGTTAAGTGCACACTTTCCACACCTAGTAACCCAGGCAAATAAAAATTAGCCGACTACAAGTATGCATTGTCCGGAAGATCTCCAAACGCCCATGGGAGGGCATTCATTGTTCTATTAGAGGCAGGTAGAGAGGGCCAGGCGCATTAGCTCACGCCTGTAATCCCAGCATTTTGGGAGGCTGAGGCTGGTGGATCACTTGCGGTCAGGAGTTCGAGACCAGCCTGGCCAACTGATGAAATCCCGTCTACTAAAAATACAAAAGTTAGCCAGGCTTCATGGCACATGCCTGTAATCCCAGCTACTTGAGAGGCTGAGGCAGGAGAGTCGCTTGAACACAGGAGGCAAAGGTTGCGGTGAGCCAAGATCACGCCACTACACTCCAGCCTGGGAAACAGAGGGAAATTCAGTCTCAAAAAAAAGACAGGTAGAGAGAGCTTTCTAAATGGCCCATTTCCATGGGCTGGCCCTCCCAAGCTAAAACACTTCCCTGCACCCCACCCCTGCCCCACCACCGCCACCTATAGAGTCGCAGTCACACCCATCCCCGTTCCAGCCCCAGCACCCTCCAAACCCCCCTGCCTCAGCCACAGCACGCCATTCCTCCTTGCAAGTGCCCCACAGCACACTGTGGCCTCAGCCGTCCCCCTCGTGAAACTCCTCTCTTTCCTCTGCAGCCACCCAACCCCTCTGTTGAGGCCCAGGCCCCAAGTCAGCTACTCCAGGAAGCCTTCCCCCACCCACAGTTAGCCACCATCAGCACCTGCATGCTGATCCCACAGCCTTTGGTGCCCACACCCACAATTATCTGGTTCATTCCCTCACTCCATGCTGACACGGGCACCTAGAAGTCCAGGCTGTGTGTGAGAGACAGTCCTCACCCTTCAGAATCTCCATTCTCCTCTGTCAAATAGGGATTCAAAGGGTACCCACCTCAAATAGCTGTTCCCAAATTCAACAAGGCAGAGTTGATGAGAGCCTGCCGCCCAGTGCCTGGCACACAGTGGAGGCTTGGCCCAGGGCGACTCCGGCCTCTCTGCCTTGGAAATGGCCTCTTGACGCAACCAAGCGGAGCCTCCTGTCTTTTCAAACCCATGGCAGATGGGGCAAGCAGCGTCCCTCGGGGAAGGATCCCCTCCTCAAAGGCAGCCCAGACCTGACGCCAGTGTGGCCAAGGTGAGAATCTCAGAGCAGGCCTGCAGGAGCCCTCTCCCCCGGCCTGCATTTCCTTCAGCCCAAACAGAGCCTTTGATTAGAATTTCCCATTTGAAAAATCAATATTTAAAGCCCTCTGCCTGCCAAACAGAAGGGAAGGCCTTGCTTGTAAATATTTGTCTCGCCTGGCAGAGTCGGGCCCCTGGCTCGCCGCGGCCGCCCTGCCTCACTCCTGGCCCTATGCTCATGCAGTCCCAGCCAACTGCACAGCGGGATGGCCCTGGGGAGGCAGAAGGGACCGTCTGGCAGCCACGTGGAGCTTCGCAGGAAGGTGAGTGGCCCTGCACCCACGCCTCCACGGCAGCAGGCCTGGGTGCTGGGCTGCACAGCGACCGTCCATCTGTCTTCCCAGGGCGGGAACAGAGATGCCTCACTGTGAGGTAACTCTGGATTCCAAGGCAAGTGAGTTCTCCCAGGAAGTCCCCCAGGTTTATTTCTTATTTTGGAAAAAAAGCACAAAGATAAAACCCAGGGGCTGTGCTTATAAATGACTACCCGCCATGGCGCCACTGTGTGGGAAAGGGCTCTGCTACTGAGACCAGCAGCTGCTGCCCACCTCTGGTCCCTGGAGAAACCATCTCCGTGGCCCTGGGTGACTGAGCTATGACGAACCAGCTGAGCACCCACCCTGACACCACCGTTCTCAGTGTCATTCATTCATTTGCTGGCTCAGCCATTCATTCATTCATTCATCTTTTTTTTTTTTTTTTTTTTGGAGACAGTATCTCTCTGTCACCAGGCTGGAGTGCAGTGATGTGATCTCAGCTCACTGCAACCTCCACCTCTCAGTTCAAGCGATTCTCCTGCTTCAGCGTCCCAAGTAGCTGGGATTACAGGTGCTCGCCACCACATCCAGCTAATTTTTTGTATTTTTAGTAGAGACAAGCTTTCACCATGTTGGACAGGCTGGTCTCAAACTCCTGACCTCAGGTGATCCACTCGCCTCGGCTTCCCAAAGTGCTGGGATTACAAGTGTGAGCCACCACGCCCGGCCTCATTCATCAATTCATCCTTCCTCAGTTTGAAGCCCATTCCTCCTTGAGTGGGGGCCCTGATATCTGCAAACACTTTGAGGCAGCAGAGGGGGGGGCGAGGCCTGGGGCAAAGAACCTTGTGTAAAACGAAGACCCCTTTACAAGGTATAAGTTCACACTTTCCACACATAGTAACCCAGGAAAATAAAAGTCAGCCAAACTACAAATATTAATTATCCAGAAGGTGTCCTCCCAAACACCCCTACCTTTTCCAAGCACTGGGGCCTAGACTTTCAAAGGGACAGAGACATGAGCAAAGTCTCTTTGGGAGGGGGTCTTCCAGGCCAAAAATAAATCTCACAAACAAATGGCAAGTCACAACCAAGGCAGGTGCTGAAAGAGGAGAGGTCCCAGGCGGATGGGAGAGAAAGGGGCTTCTGGTCGCAGAGGTCACAGAGGCTGATGACACAAGCACAGGTGAAGCAGGAGGGAAAGGTAGCCAGGGAGGGTGGCAGCCTCGGGAGCTGGCAGGAGCTTCCTGCTTCCTGCTCAGCACATCCACCCACCCAGGGCAGGAGGGACCTACCCAGCCACTCGTTGAATTTCTTCACCTCGCTTGGGAGCCCCAGCTCAGTGAAGTCCCCAGCATGGATCAGCACGTCGCCATATGGCATCTGGATGGGGTCTGTCCTCGAATGGGTGTCAGAGACGCAGACGAAGCGGGTGTAGCCTGGAGGTTTGGGGGCATCATGAGGCACCGGGTCGACCCTGCCGGGAGAGAAGACACTGCGGGTCAGGAGGTCGTGGAGCTGCGGGCCTGCGGGTGGTGCCTCCTCAGCCCCGTCCACGGCAGCTCAGCCCTGTCAATGCCCGTCAGATCCACCAGACCAGGGCCTGGACGCCCAGCGGGCCCCCCAGTCCAATGCTGGACTTCCTTCCTCACTAGCCAGGCAAAGCTTATTTGGCACCTTCAGTTTCCCTGTCTGTAACACAGAAACCTCAGAGGGTAGCGGTGAAGGTTAAAAGGGGAAAGAACAGGCGCCGCGATAACTGCCCTCTGAGCGGAATCGCTGCACAGCTGCCTGCCTTTGGTTCACCATCACCCCCAGAGAGGCCTTTTCAAGATGTCTTCTCTTTCCCCAGACTCACCTCCCTCCCGTGAAGCTTTAGCAGCACAGAGATGTCAGACCTGTGTTCGGGTCACTCATGTCCACCTCTGCTTTAGCAGCACAGAGATGTCAGACCTGTGTTCAGGTCTCTCATGTCACCTCTGCTTTAGCAGCACAGAGATGTCAGACCTGTGTTCAGGTCACTCATGTCACCTCTGCTTTAGCAGCACAGAGATGTCAGACCTGTGTTCAGGTCACTCATGTCACCTCTGCTTTAGCAGCACAGAGATGTCAGACCTGTGTTCAGGTCACTCATGTCACCTCTGCTTTAGCAGCACAGAGATGTCAGACCTGTGTTCGGGTCACTCATGTCCACCTCTGCTTTAGAAGAGAAAGATGTTCTTTTCACTTCCCAAGCACCAGATTTTACCCCTTGGGGGCACTGTGGCCCCCACTGAGACCACATGGAGTAAAGGCCTACCAGCACGAGGTGAGTATGACCCCCGAGGCTGTGCAGGCAGGGCGCATTCACCACTGGGGGTGGGGGCAGGTTCAGGAGAACATGTGAAATACGCCTAAAGGAAAGGTGTCCGTTTTTTAAAACTATAAGACAGTGTGATCATTTCTACACCAAGGACCTTCCAGGGCTGCGTCAGAAAACACTCTTGGAGTCACAGAAGATCAGGCTTTACATAGCCCAGGTCTGCACATCTGTCAAGTGAAGCTACTCCACTGAGCAAAAATAACATTTTAAAAAGCAGCACAGGCCGGGCATGGTGACTCACGCCTGTAATCCCAGCACTTTGGGAGGCTGAGGCGGGAGGATCATGAGGTCAGGAGTTTGTGACCAGCCTGACCAACATGGTGAAACCCCATCTCTGCTGAAAATTCAAAAATTAGCTGGGCGTGGTGCCACGTGCCTGTAATTCCAGTAACTCAGGAGGCTGAGGCAGGAAAATCGCTTGAACCCAGGAGGCGGAGGTTGCAGTGAACTGAGATCACACCACTGCATTCCAGCCTGGGCGACAGCGTGAGACTCTGTTTCAAAAAAAAAAAAGCAGCACAAATGCAGGTTTTTGTGCCTCAGGAGCCCATCGTGAGGTCCTCTCGTTTGACAGAGGAGGATGCCGAGATCCAGCCGGGCTGAGCAAGTGGCCCTGGGCACCCCCAGTGCAGCAACGTGGACGTGGACTAAGACCCCGGCTCCCCACCCAGTACTGTCTCCACTACATGTCACCTCCCCAGTTGAATGGTTTTACCAGGCTCAAAACTCTTAAAAGCAACGCAATGACATTTCAACAAGCAGCTCTCTCCGAATGAGTATGCCGCTCGAGGAGTTGTGTTTAAATCTAATTATGCGGCAAAGCAAAAGCAGAGCCATATCAGTTACATAAATACTTTTAAAGACATCTTTCTAATTATCCTTTTTTTTTTCAGACAATATACTTCGAAGAAATTTAATTAACACCTTACGAGAGACGTGGGTTCGGCATGCTAATGTGCGGGGCGCACTAGCCCGTTCCACGCACCGCAGCCGCAGCCGCAGCCGCAGCCACAGCCTCTCCCCGCCTGACGGATGCATCGGTGGCGGGAACATGCACCCGGGGCCCCTTCCTGGGGGTTGTTTAGCCAAGGGAGAATCCCAGCAAGTCAGAGCTGGGCCGCACTGGGAGGTAAAGGAATCTGAGCCCGATGATGACCCACCAGGGAGGTGCTAGGAGCTCTTCCCCATCTCCTCCCTTCGCTCACTTCACTGAATACGACACATCCTGAATGACGACTGTGTGCCAGCCTCGAGCTCTACGGAGGGCCACAGGGATGAGCCAGGCTGACCCCTACCCACGGGACTGATGGCAGCCCAGGGACTGATGGCAGCAGCAGACTTGGCCAGACAAGACCAATACAGCCAGCACCTTTGATGGGGCAGCAGAGGGGACAGAGCCCAGAGAAGGCGCTAACCTGGCCTGGGGTCTCCTGGAAGCTCCCATCGGGGCAGTGTCTGAGCTGGTCTGGAAGCTGCAATCTCCCTCCCAGGAATTCCCACCACTCCTCTGTCCTCTGGGGCCCCCAACACACCGTGCCGGCCCCACCATCCACAGCTGATCAGACCAAGGGCAGTCAATTGTTACTGTGCTACTGGCCTGCAACAGGAACTCAAGTGAGCCAATCAAATTCATTTGTTCAGATGCTCTCTCTCCTCCCTTTGTCTCTCTCTCTCCCTCTCTCTCCTCCCATTCTCTCTCTTTCCCTCTCTCTCCTCCCTTTCTCTCTCTCGCCCTCTCTTCTCTCTCTCCTTCCTTCTCCTTCCTTTCTCTTTCCCTCTCCCTCCTCCCTCTCTCTCCCTCTCTCTCCTTCCTCTCTCTCCTCCTATTCTCCCTCCCTCTCCCTCTCTCTCTCCTGCCTCCCTCTCAGTCCCTGTGTGTGTCTCTGTGTCTCTAAGATTTCAAAGATGTCATAAGGTGACAAAGACTAAGTCAAAGACATAACGAGAAGATGAAGAAGGGGGGGAGCACAATTTCACCCCCACCCCCGAGCTGCTGGGACCCTTCCTGGGGGCCACCCTCCCGGGAGCTTCACCTAGCAGAGGAGCCCCGAGCAGCCCCAGCTCCCGCCCGCCACCAGCCAGCCAGGAGCAGTGTGGTTCTCAGGGCTCTGTTTGGGCTGGGCCTGCTGCTGGAGCCAGAGCTGTTTAATTAACTCTGCTCTTACTTCCCTGCACCCCGAGGCTTCTGGAGCACAGAAAACACGCAGACCCAGTCTTCCCCAGAGAAAGAAATAGACTCACATTTCCCGACACAGTCCCCCAGCTGTTTGGATTGAACAAACGCTTGACTTTGAAATAATAACAACAATGATTTCAACGATCCCCACACATCAACAGCTCGTTATGTGCTGGGCACATTATGGGCAGTGGCTCCATTCACTCTCATAATGACCGTCTACGCAGGGTACTACGGGAAGCCCATCTCACAGGTGAGCAAACTGAGGCTCCAAAAAGGCATCCTTATCCATGATCTTAGCTACAAAAGCTGGTGCAGCTGAAATTTGAAGCTGGTTTTTGGTTCCAGAACCCAGACTGGGCTGGACTTTACCAGGCTTGACTTCGTTTCATTCCATCAATCTATGGACGAATCTGACTGAATGCCTCTAAACGCCAGGCACCTGCTTGATATAAGGACACATCTGTGGTCAGAACACCCACAGAGGCCACCGGGATGAAGACCCAGAAACACTGACTATGTCTGCAAGTGAAGAAGAAAGCAAAAAGAGTCAAAATATGGAGAAAGAGTCGGGGGCATAATGGTTCACGCCTATAATCTCTGCACTTTGCGAGGCCAAGGCGGGAGGATCACTTGAGGTCAGGAGTTCGAGACCAATCTGGCCAATGTGGTGAAACCTCAGGTCTACTAAAAATACAAACATTAGCCAGGCATTGTGGTGCGCAGCTGTAGTCCCAGCTACTTGGGCGGTTGAGACAGGAGAATTGTTTGAACCTCGGTGGGGAGAAAGTTACAGTGAGCTGAGATCACGCCACTATACTCCGGCCTGGGTGACCAAGTGAGATTCTGTCTAAAAAATATATTTTAATAAATAAATATATATATATGTAAAGGGAGAGAGAGAAAGAGATAGTAGCCGAGAGGGCATGACTTGAAGATCCAGTAATATCTGAAGCTAGACCCAAACTTGACATTCTTAATACGGGCCAGCAGACTCCTGTTCATCCTTAATGCAACTTACATGCTGTTTCTGATACTTGCAATGACAATGAAAAGTTAGTCCTTGCCCAAGCTCCCAGCTACTAAGTTAGAGAATGGATTTGAACCCAGGACTTCACAACAGGAATCTGGGCATCTAATCTCAACACCTGGTGACCAAAAAAAAAAAAAAATGCAAAATTGTTCTTTCTCAGTGATGTTCTGCAGAGTCCAGAGATAGGGCATGGCAGCAAAGGCTTCTGGGAGCCAAACTCAACTTCCCCAAAGCTTCTGCCTGCTGGGGCGGCTGCGAGGCCCAACACCCGTCACCAGCTCCTCCCAGCCTATGCCCATCTTCCCATAGAATTCCTGGCAGCAGGAACAGTACAGAGGAGAGGACACAGCCTCTGGCGTCAGGCCCCAGGCTGGCACCACAGCTCAGTGACCTTCTCCTCGCTGTGCCCCTGGACCCTACCAGGCTCCAGCCCTGCTCTGTAGGGTAGGGACGAGCCGCTCCCTCTTGGTCATGTTGTTAGAACGTAAGGGACCTTCACAGCTGGAGCCCTGATGCTAACGCCCCGGCAATGCACTCTGCATCCTGTTCTGGGTTCTTTCCCATAAGCCACTGGCTCTGTGGAAGTGCACTTCCTGGTCTCAAAAGCCCAGATGGGCATCAGAAGCAGAAGCTGTCACCCGCCTGTAACCCTATTCCTCCAGAAATGGGGTGCTCAGCCACCCTGGTAAGTCCAGGCAGGAACAGCTTCCAACCACTCGTCCAGCCATGTCACTGGGCATCAATCATGGTGCTTTAGTAGGAAGGGACTAATGGGGAAACTGAGGCCTGGAGAGAAGCCATGACTGGCTAGCTCAGCATCACATAACAACTGCCCCGATTCCTTGCCCAGTACTCTTCTCACAAAGCACTGGATCCAAGGGGACACTGGTCACAGGACCCTCCTGTGTTGCCACTCCTGTCCTTTCTTCCTACCTCCTGGCTTTTGCTCTTGCTGGACCCTCTTCCTAAAGTGGCCCACTCCACGGAGGCCACAGTGCAGCTGGTCCTCCACCCCCAGGGATTCTGCCACCCCCACCCCCGCCCCCACTGAAAGCCCTCCGTGATCCCTGACACTCCTCCTGGGTCTTGACACCTGTCGCATTCTCACTCCCTTCTCTCTCCTGCTTCCTGTACCCTGTGCTCGGCACCAGGCATGCAGCCCCATCCTCAGGGAGGGGAGAGACGCTTGGGAAATCCTCCCACAGATGAATGTGCCTGCACAGACTGAGCCATGTGCCACCAAGCCCAGCACTGATTGCCTAGAGCTGGAGCAGGGAGGACTTCCCTAAGGTAGTGACACCTGGGTGAGACCTGAAGGCAGAGTCAGTGCTCACAGGGCAAACTGTTGGGATCAGAGGGAACAGCATGTGCAAAGCCCTGGGGCAGGAAGAAGACTGGAATGTTCCAGAAACTGGAAGCAGCCACTGCATCTGCTGCCCAGCAGGGCAGGGATGGAGAATGAGGCTTGAGAGGCAGGTGGTGCCGGGCTGTGAGTCCTACCCGCCTGCTTGGCCCCTTGTCTTCCTCCCTGCACTCCAGGCTGAGCTCTGTGTCTCTCGCAGGAGCCTCTCAGTGTGTGGACGGGCGAAGGGACCACATGGCACTGGGTGGGAGTCCCAGGTCCCCACACTCACCTTCCAAAGCCTCAGCATCCTCATCTGTAGAGAGGGGGTCCACGCCAACCTGGCAAAGCAGGGAGGGCCAGGAACAAGGCACAAAGGGGCTACTCCAGGCCTGACACGCAGTTGTGCCCCCATCCCACTCTGCCGTAGCTTTAAGGACTCGGTGCGGCCTGAGGTGCTCGTGGAGTCTTTAAGCCATGACCCAAGTCACTGCCATAACGCCTTTTAAAGGTAAGAGACGAGTTGCTGGGCCTGATGCCACGGTCCCAGGGACCTACATGAGACCTCCAGGATGACCCTGTCCCTCAACACTCACTCTTGCACCTACCCACCCAGGGAGGAAGGGCTGGGCCTGGAGGGACCTCTTGAGACCCCTGCGGGGTTTCTCAGTTGCCAGGGCAAGGAGTCTTCAACCTCTGGCTCACATCCCAGAGGCCCAGCTCTGGAGATTCATTACCCAAGCGAAGGCGGCCTCATCACCAGCAGGGTCTCTGGGGCAGCTGCATACATCACACGACTCAATCAGAGGCCATGTTTGGACTGTCACTGTTGTTATTAAATATAAATTGTGGATTTATTAAATAAGGCCTCTCGCTCCCTCACCCCAGTGACAAAGCCCAGGGTGGTGACAAATCACATGTCGGGAAGTGGCAGCCGTCCCCCGCCCTCCCCTGCCCTGCTCCTGGGAAGGAGCAGCCAACTCGCCAAGGAAATCCAGTCGGCCACCTCCAGCAGCCTGCACGTTTCCGAGCTTGGTGTGTGGAGTGTGAATGAAGGGGTGGTGGGAAGCAGCAGCCGCCTCATCCCTGTGCCCACCCTGGCTTCACCCAGCTGTGTGCAAAGTTGTTTCAAAGCCGGAGCTCAGAGCTCGCTCTTCCCAGGGCACCACCCAAAGCCCAGCTGCCTCAGAGCCCCAGAGCCAGTGGGAGCCAGGAACCCTCCCCACTGCCAGAGGTGGTGGCGAAGAGCAGTCCAGGATGGGGTGGGGCTTGCTCCAGCTCCCCAGCTAAGCTCCTTCTCCACAGCACTCACCACCGCCAGCATCACAAGCTCTCAAGACCATCTGCTAACTGCCTTCCATCCACTGGATGTAATCGCAGCACAGGCAGGGGTGCCTTTGATCACTGCTGGGTCCCAAGGACCTCACCAGGCCTGGCGTGTGCTACCAATGCTGAACACTTGCTGCCCCCAGGCTTTCTTTCGTGGATTTAACCATTTCATCCCCAGTATTACTGTGCGCAGCATTTTTTTCACCCCGCTAGAGCCAGTTTTCACCCCTTGGAGGTGCTGTTGCCTCCACTGAGAATGCGTGGACTAACCTCACAGGCAGTGAGGACCAGCTCCCCGAGCTGTGCAGACTGTGCAGAGAGCACGCGTCATCCAAGGAGGCTGGTGCGGGAAGGGGCAGTTTCAAGGGAGCATGTGTTCTCTCCACCTGGAGTAGCCAGCTCTAGCTTGGGGAAACTGAGGCACCCAGCGGCATGAATTGCATCCAAGCAGGCAAGCTCAGAGCTCAAGGTCCTAAACAGGGAGAAACCCAGAAGCTCATAGGCATCCCAAACTCGTGAATAAACGAATGACTCAACAAACTAATGAATGACCCTGGGTTGCTCAGTTAAATGGGGTGATCACCCCCTCTCATTCAGTCATTCACTGCCCTTCCTCAGGACGAAGCCCGGCCTGCAGGGGTCTGCACTGCCTCCTGCACAGGGCCCCCACTCCCGACCCAGATGGGCCTCCCTGCCTCCCTACAGTTCTCAGAGACTCCCATCTTCCATCTTTTTTTTTCTTTTTCTTCTCGTTTTTCTTTGAGATGGAGTTTTGCTCCTTCACCCAGGCTGGATTGCAGTGGCATGATCTCTATCTCGGCTCACTGCAACCTCCACCTCTCATGTTCCAGCAATTCTCCTCCCTCAGCCTCCCAAGTAGCTGGGGCTACAGGCGTCTGCCACCACGCCTGGCTAATTCTTTGTATTTTAATAAAGACAGAGTTTCACTGTGTTTCCCAGGCTGGTCTTGAACTCCTGAGCTCAGGCAATCCACCTGCTTCAGCCTACCAAAGTGCTGGGATTACAGGTGTGAGCCACCGCCCCAGGCCCAGAAACCCCCATCTTTCAGCCACCTGTGAGCTGTGACCCAGCCACCCCTTCTGCCTGGCCCACTTCCTCCTCACACCCCCTCCCAACTTACTATGCCTATTCCTCCTGCTCTGGCCTCAACCTGGACATTACCTAGTTCTCCAGGGGGTCCTTCCTGGGTCCCTTGAATCTGGGAAGCACCTCCTTGGCCCCCACTCCATGTGTTCCTGTTTCCTTGGCTCTGTTCTCAGACTAAGGGCTTCCTGAGTGTGTGCCTCAGGCCCAGGCAGGGACCCTGTGAATGACAGCTGTCCATGGTACCACTGTGTGTGGTGCCAGGACCCTCACAAACCCCACCTGCCCTGGGAGGCCTTGATGCTCTCTCCTTGCCCACTAGTCAGGAGTTCAGCCTGGCCTCCCGGACCTCAGGCTCAGCCACCTCTGACCCACTCCACTGGAAGATGACCTTCATTGACAAAAGACAAAACCCAGCCCAGGGAAGACCCCCTCCTGGCAGCCCCTGCCAGGTCTCAAGTCCCACAGACCGAGGAGCAGCAAGCCTGAGACCTGGGGCCTTCCTTCCTGCCCAGACCTGCCAATCAGGCCCCAAAAACAGAAAAGCAGAGGCAGCTGCCCAAAGAAATCTACAAAAAAATGAAGTAGGCAGCCACAAGCAACACCAGTTCTGTGGCCTCCAACACAGAGACAAGCATTTACCTGGGCAAGTGCCTCTGAAGGAGGGCGAACCCCTCCCCAGAGCCTGCAGCCCTGCAAAACCCTTCCCTGTATCCCCCCGCTCCCCACAACAGAGGCTGGGCCTGAGGGAGGCCCCACAGGGGCGGGAGGCAGCACCTCACTGGGCCAGGGTTTGGAAACACCCACAACTCCCTCTCTGAGTGGTCTGAGGGACAGCATCTGGGACTCTACAAGCCCTAAGACGGTGATCACAGCCCCAGAGGTGGCGCAGAGCCTGGACCTTTGCGGGGGCACCAGCCCCACAGGCAGTCAAGAATGCTTCCCATAGATCACACAGCACTGGGTCGGACCCTGTCACAGCTCCCGTCTCCCTGTGCCATGACCTTCCTGCTCTGCAAGGGTCATTCCTGATCCAGACCCAGCTTGGGGGCGGTCACCCAGAGTGGCTGGATGAAGGTACAATCGCCAAGGGGACAACGGCCCCTGCACTCAGGCAGAAGCGTGAACATCCCCACACATCACAGCCCGAGGATGCCGCAGGCTGAGCATGGACAGCTTCAGGCTGGACTCAGGAAGCCAGTGTTCAAGGCCAGCTCTGGCACCTGCTAAGAGGACAGGGCACCTCACGGGCCTGGGCCCCTGGTTCCTCCAGGTAAGCTCTGTCATGCAGGGTTCATGGGAGATGCAACGCGAATGAAGGAGGATAGCCGCTCTAGGAACTCAGGGGGCCGCCCACAGCAGGGCCGGAAGCTCGTCCACCTGCACCCCAGCCACGCACCGCTTTCCAGGACCTCCGGAAATCCAGGAAGGGAAAGGCCAGCCCTGTACACAGGCATCAGGACAAATCCTCCTGCTGCTCCAGGGGGGTGTCGAGTCTGTGAGCTCCCCATGGCCTCACTGCTTGAGCACCCCTAGTGCCCCGAGAGGCAGACAACAGAATCCCCCAGTCCTTTAGGAAAAGCATCTCTGCTTTCACAAGAGAAGCACAGGGTCTGGGCAAAAGGAAGGGAGGAGAGGGGAAACAGCCCAAGACTGGGGTCCTCACCTGCCACGGGGCCTGTGCAAGCCCCTTCCCCTCTCTGGGGCTCAGTCTCCCACGCGTACAATGAGGAAAGTGAATCAGACCAGGGGTCACCCACCCAAATGCCAAGAAAGGGAGCTTGCATGTATCCCCCAGAAGCCACCGCCAGGAGGACATGTGGGCCTGGGATGGCCAGGCCTTTGGGTTGTATAAAGTGAAGCCAGAGTCTGGAGTTTTATGTGCATCCACCTCATCTTTAAATATTTGTAAAACATGCTCCTGGCCAAGTAAAACAGGACCGCGGCCAGAATCGGCCCACAGGCCATCCATCTGCGACTTCTTATGGGTCCCTCCCAACTCAGACCCCCGATGATCCAAGGATTCCAGAATGGTTGCAATCAACAAACATGCAGTGCTTGTTAACAGGGCACCTGGAACCACGAGGCACCCAAGACCACGCACCCACCCCCACCCTACCGGTCCCAACTTACATCTGCACGTGCGGTGGCTGGAAGCGGCCCTGGTTGATGTTGTAGAAGGTGAAGGCCTGGGTGGGGTTGGAGCTGTACTCGTCCACCTCGATGATGAGCCGGCTGTGCTGGTGCCGCCGGGCGGCCATCACGTGGGACTGGGAGAACGCCATGCCCAGGCCGCAGGGGAGGAGGGCCAGGGCCTCCGCTTTCAGGACGCCGGCATCCCACCTAGAGCGCCACATGGACCTCCGCTGGCCGCCCCGGCATCTCCCGCCGCCGCCACCGCCGCCGCCCGGCCCCCCGCCAGACCTGGAGACAGACTGAGGAGACGGAGCAGAACCGTGCGACAGTTAATCTGTTTGGGATTTGCTTTATTTAATGTCAGATGAAGATTTAGAAAGAGGGAGAGGGCGGGGGGAGAGGAAAAAAAAAACACAGTCGTACAGCTCAGAAACTCATTACAAATCTTTCCAACTCAGCAGTTTGATGAATATACTTTGGTAAAAAGAAAAGGGAAGGGAGGGAGGGGACAAGAAAAAAAAGAAAAAAAAAAAAAACCAGCCCACAGCACCATGGACGGATGCATGCACGGTCCAAAGTGTTTCAACACTTAAGGCATTTTTTCTTTTTTTCTTCAACAAAATCCTCCTGAGCCTACAGGGTGACAGCGAGCTGGGGTAAAACAATGGCTGGTATTTTGTAAACAGGTGAGTTAAGTTTTACTTTTCAGAACTGGAGAATAGGAAGGCTTCTCCTACAACCCTCCCTCTTCCCCCACAGACCCCCAAACACACCCACACGGCCCCACGCCCACACCCCTGCAAGCCTGAGCAGGTGGAGACCGCACGGGCAAAAATTCCTCTCTCAACATCAATTTCAACTGAAGATATCTTTTGCTGGTGCCCGGAGAAGGGAGTTTCCCAGACATAGACGGTCATATACCCGCTGGCTCAGGGGTGGTGGTGCAGGTGAGGGAAGAGATGGTGAGGGAGGAGGAACCTTTTGCAGAACCTTCCTCCGATGTCTTGCTACCCTCTCTCCTGCAAGGATCTCAGGAACGCTGTCGTGCCCGGTCCGTCTTTGAACTGCAGCTTGAGAACGCTGCAATATTTTTCGAATCTCTTTCATTGGGAAGTGCAGCTTGCATTTATATTTACTGGGCTAAAATACCTCCCCAACCGACCCGCCTTGGGCTCAGTGTAGAACTCTGTAGAAACCTGGAAACACAGGCCCTGGGTGAGACCCCATCCAACCCCAACACACAGCGCGACGGCCAATGCCTCGCTACTCAGACATGCAGTTGTCTTGCTCCTTTTCATAATTGTTTTGTAAACTGTGGACATGGGAAATGCCGTGAAGATTTTCTGTGGTTGTTTTCAGTTTGGGTCGTTAAGACCCTCCGACGATTCCTTTTGCACTGCATTTAACCAAGGAGAAAATCACATCATTTAAACTACTCCTGGACAGTAGTTTCGCAATCACGCTAAATGAAGAACAACCTCCTCTGCTTTGCGCTTGGAAGAAGAATCGACACAGTCAGAAAACAAATTAGATTAGGAAAATGACAAAAATTAGAGACTGGAGAACATTTTAATTATGTGCAAAGGAGAAACGGGTTATTAACTTTTTTAAAAATCTTGATCGTCTCCCTAGAAGGTGAAATAAATAGCAATATCCTCCTTCTCTCCCACCTACCCCTAAAAACACATCCTGATTCCCAACACATACTCCTCTTCTCCCCACCCAGGAAGACGGGGTGGGGGAAAAAATATTTCTCCTTGGGACACATTTGCACCATTGTTTGGTCCTGTGGGTTGTTTGTAAGTGAACTGGCTCTCCCTGTGGGTGCTATGCAGCAGACCTGTAAGTGCAGGAGTAGGGGCCTGTGCCCCTCCCGTCCATAACTACTGCCCAGCACCCAGAAGCCCTGGGTAAGGTCTCAGGGTTCCAGATGCCAAAGTCCAGGACTCCGCATGCTCTGAGCAAGGCTTGCCCAGATCTGGACAGGAGTCAAGCCCCAGCAGAGCTGACTTGCTGTGTGACCTTAAGCCAACTTCCTAACTTCTCTGAACCTCCAGCTTCCTCTTCTTAAAATGCATTTAAGGTGCGATGCGGTGGCTCACACCTGTAATCCCAGCACTTAGGGAGGCCAAATTGGGCAGATCACCTGAGGTCAGGAGTTCGAGACCAGCCTGACCAACATGGTGAAACCCTGCCCCCTCCGCCCTCAACATTTTTGTATGTAAAAATATTACAAAATATTACAAAAAAAATATTACATACAACATTTTTGTATGTAAAAATACAAAAATTAGCTGGGCACCACGGTGCATGCCTATAATCCCAGCTACCTGGGAGGCTGAGGCAGGAGAACTGCTTGAATCCGAAAGGCAGAGGTTGCAGTGAGCCGAAATAGCACCACTGCTGCACTCCAGCCTGGGTGACAGAGTAAGACTCCATCTCAAAAAAAAAGAAAAAAAGAAAGAAAGAAAATGGATGTGGCATTAGTAACGCCACCTCCTGGGGCTATGCAGGTTAAATGGAGACATAAGCAAGAATCCTGAGTGCGAAGCCTGGCAGGTCCCATGTGCCCGCTCACCTCGGCTGTGATGATCACAATCACTGTTCTGTTCAATTTGATCCCTGCATATTGAGAAGTTGTTGGCAGCGGGCACTGCCTGAGTACTGGGCACCCTTGGTTCCAAGGCATCAAGTGCAAACCCAGGGGCCAATTCCAGGAGCTGGGGGTGCATGATAGGCCCTGGAGAGCTCAATTGTTTCTCAAATGCAAGCTGACTGCATCACATCCCGGCTTGCAATCCTTGCTCTGGCTTCCCTGATCAGCTCCCTTGACCATAAGACCCTGAGTGGTCTGGCCCTACTATGTGTCTGGCCTCCATTTGGGCCACACAGGCCGGTCCCCGTGGGTTCTTTCACCTGGAGGCCTACAGCTCACAGGGCCATGCTCTCGTTCAGAGCCACACAATTCTAACACTTTCGAGGGTCTTCCTCTGCCATCCTCACCATAAGAGACAGATATTGATGCCCATGTCTCACGTTTTATAATGATGAAGGTGCATCCCACAGAAGTGACATCTCATTGTGCAGAGAGGAGGTGGCAGGGTTGAGCCCCAGACATAGCTGCCTGGCTCCCGGCTCTACCCTCCTCTCCTGCTGGCTGAAGTTGACACCCTTCCTCCCCACAATGCCAGTAGCTCCTCGGTATCTTAATTCCAGGGTCCCAGGAAGAGCCTGGATGTCCCCTGATGGCAGTGCTGTCCCCCACCCCCGTGTGCTCCATGTGTCAGCTCCAGCTCCCCCCCCAGCTCTGTGACTCTGAGCCCCTGCTTATGGGAGGGGTGCAGGCCCGCACTCCCCCACTTATAGGTCTGCTGCATAGCACCCACAGTAAGTGCTCAATAAATGTTAGCTAATATTATTTTTATAAGGTGATTACCCCATGGCCTATCACAAACACTTCATCGATAGTATTAGTGGATGGATGAAGGGAGGAATGGATGGATGGAGGAAGGAATGGATGGATGGATGGAGGGATGGATGCAGAAATGATGTGAGGTCGGAAGGATGTGCAGAGTTTCTGGAGACTTTCCCTGGTGCCCAGCACAGGCCTGGCAGAGGGTGGGTATCGGGAGAGCTCAGCTGAAGACTAAAGAGTCACTGCCCGCTCCCCATCTTACCCACTGCATATGCAGAAGGGAGGCTGCCAGGCTGGCAAAGCCCTTGTGAAAGGGGGTTCCAGGGGCCCCCACCCGTCTTTGCCCCAGAAAAGCAGGTGCCAGCATGCAGACGAGCCTGCAGTCCAGGGAGAACGGCTCTGCACCAAAGGAACTGAGCCGGGAAAGGCGGGTGGCAAGGCTCCCGGAGGTGCTCCGTGGTGAAATGCTGCATTTCACATAAAGGGGGTTCACAATAGGCCCTGCTCAGAGAAATCCGGGAAACAGGAAATGTAGCGCCTTTTTTTAATGCCCATTTAATATTTATGGAGCCGCAGCAGCATCACGTTAGCCACCACGGGAGAAGGCGAGCATTCTCCGCCTTGCAGCCCATCCTCGGAAGAGGCGAGGCATTCCCCAAACAGCTTTGAGCTAGGAAGCATTTACACCCGGTTCACAAAACAGCAGAGCACGAGAGCGATGCAGTGGCACCCTGGGACCCACCTCAGAGACACCGCCTGGGCTCTGGAGTTCAAGGTCCAGGAGACCACATGCTCTCTTAGCCAGGCCTGCCCAGATCTGGACGGCTGACTTGCTATGTGGCTGGCTCTCAGTCCAGCAGAGTGACCTTAAGCAAGTCAGGCATCCTGATGGGGATGCAGGTGCCTCCCCCCTGTGGAACTACAGTGGGGAGGATGGAATGAATGAATGAATGAATGAATGAACTTATTCAACAACCATTAGCCACAGCCCTACGTGCTTTCCTGGTTCCAGGTGTCAGGAAGGGCAATGGAATCACTGCCCTCGAGAAATACGGGATGGCGTGGGGGGGGGGGGACAATAAGGGGACCAGAATTAAACAGAAAAGACACTTTCAGCTAATAATCAGTACCTGGAAGAAAACAGAGCAGGGTGATGGGGGAACTAAACGGAGTGATCAAGAAAGGTCTATCTGAAGACGGTGAGTGTCACTCACACACCAGTGACAACAGCCACAGCCCAAGCTGAGGAATGAGAAGGCAGGCAGAGGGAGGGGAGTGCTAAGTCCCTGAGGCAGGGTGGCCTGGATAAACGGCCTCACTCTTCCATCGTCATGGGTCACTGGCATGCTTCTGCCAGGGAGGACAGCCCCAACTCTGAAGTCAGAGGAAGCGGCGTTCCAATTGAGTTCAATCTCGGAGCTGGGCACAGTGGCTTAGGCCTGTAATTCCAGCACTTGGGAGGCCAAGGTGGGCAGATCACCAGGTCAGGAGATCGAGACCATCCTGGCCAACATGGTGAAACCTGATCTCTACTAAAATTCAAAAAAATTAGCCAGGCGTGGTGTCATGTGCCTGTAGTCTCAGCTACTCAGGAGGCTGAGGCAGGGGAATCTCTTGAACCCTGGAGGTGGAGGTTGCATTGAGCCAAGATTGCACCAGGGCACTCCAGCCTGGTGACAGAGGGAGACTCCACCTCAAAAAAAAAAAAATCCATCTTGGGCTGCTGAGCTGTGGGAAGCTGGGCAAGTCACTCAACCTCTCTGTTTCCACTTCTTCACTGGCCCATTGAGGAGTTATAAAGGGGCTGCAACGAGCCTTGCCCCTGCCCATAAAGGCCCAGTGAACCCAGAATGGAAGACTCCGGGTGCCCCCAGCCCAGCATTCCCTGAAATATTCCTGCTGGCTCTAAGGGCTTGCTTTTCCAAAGTCTGATTCTCTTGTCAGATGGTTTCTCTTTCTGTTTTCCTCTTGGAGACATTTATTTGTTGTTTCTTAGGGACCATGAGCCCAGTGAGGCTGGGGGGTTCCAGGGAGAACCTGGGTGTCAGCCAAGACCCCGAGGAGCGGGTCCCATTCCATGGAAAGCTTTCCGTGTGGAAAGCTGGTGTCAGACTCCAGGCCCCACCTCTCTGTGCCTCTCTCTGACCTCCCCCCACACTTAAGCTTGTCTGGCCTCCCGTCAGTTTGGAACCCCCACCACCATGGCCACACCACACCAGTCTCCAGAAGGAATGTTCTAGAACTCACCTCTGCCCATGCTGTTCCCTCTGGCACACCCAGCCCTCTCCAGAGCAGCTGCTGCCCTCAGGTGAAGTTCAGTGCCTCAGATCAACTCAGGAGGCGGCTCCTGGCTACATCCCCACATCTGCTCCTCAGGCCCGGCTCAGCCATGCAGGCTTTCCCTAGCACAGAGGGGTCCTGTCTTAAAGCCTCCGCAAATACTATTCCCTCTGCCCAGAAGACCCTGTACCCAACTCTGCCCGTGTTTACCCCGTTTCCTGACACATGCCCACTCAGTCTCAGGAAGGCTTAGGGCCTCAGAGACACCTTCCCTGACCTCCCCTAGGTGGGTCAGAAACCTCCACCTACAGCCCCCAAGGCTTCCTGTATCAAAGCTCCCAATACACAGTCTTCTTTTTATCTGAGCTGAAGGAAACGCCAAAGCATAAAGTAATACGTGAGTGAATGAATGAGAGAGGGCTCAAAAGCAGCTTTGACCCCTTAATCCTAGCTGTTCATCTACAAACATGTGGATGCTAAAAACCTCCCTCCCAGGCTGCTGCAGCATTGAAGGACAGAGGAAATGCAGAAGCTCCTCGCCGGGGCTCAGCACCCTGGAGGTACTCACTCGATATCTCTCCCATTCCGGTTAGAAAGTTCTGTGAACCCAGAAGCTCCCCAGAGAAATTTCAAGAAGGCAGAAGGGATTTTCAAGCAAACCCTCCTCTCCTGCCTGAAAGCCCAAGGTGCCTGGCCCCTTCCCTCTCACCCCACTGAGTCAGTCTCTGGGGCTTCGACTTCCCAGGGAGTTGGGGCTGGACACACCCACTACAACCCACCTGTGACTCGTTTTCCCAGGCAAATTCTTCACCACCACCCCCATCTGGACACTGCAGGGCACTGGGCAGCCCCAACGGCGCTGTTGCTGCTCCTCTGGGCCAGATCCTGTTCTGGGAGCCACAGGACCCAGACATGAAACTAGCCTTCAAAGGGCCCAGACCCGGCGGAGCAGGCAGACAGACGACAGTCCTCCCCAGAACTCCGTTTTGAGGCTGTGGGCCCCTGACAAGGCCCCCACCAAACAGCAAAGGCCAGCCATTGTATGCCAAAGGCTCAGGAAGGAGAGACAGTGAGAGGATGTCAGCAGCAGATGGATTGTTGCAAAAGAGACGCTTGGACCATTCTGGTGGCCCCCCTCCGTCCGAAGACGTGTGAGGAGGGTCTGGGAGCATTGCTCTACCAGGGGTGCTGCTGCACTGCAGACCAAAGACAGATCCTGCTTCAACGTGTGACTTGAAGCATCACTTCCAGCTAGCACAGGCCTGGAAAGTCGGTGTGGGCCTGGGACAGCCCGGGTTCACATCGGCTATCCCTGTACCCCTATCACCAGCATCCTCTCCAGCTCTCAAAAGTGTTCTCGTTTGGAAGGGGAAAGTCACTCTGATCCCCAGAACCCACATGCCTTTCTCTTCCATTCGTGGGCAGCTCTTTAGCAACCCCTGGGGGGCAGGGACAACATGGTGCCGTCCTGGGTCCAAAACTCGGATGACATTCAGTGACCACACAGAAACGACCATCTTATTAGGCATGAGAAGCCGCCAGAGAAGCATCTCCCCCAAGAGCCATCCCCACTGCAGCATCTTGAGGAACCCCACACTTGGAAAGCTTTCACCAGGATTCCAGGCGCACCTTGGCTCTGAATCCTCCCGGGGCCTTTAACGGAGAGTAGTAGGAGAGGCTGAATAGCCCCAGCCTCTCTCACAGGTCAGCCCAAAGTACAGCTGCTTGTCTTCAGGCCACTGGCTTTTTCTCTGCACGGAAAAAGGCGGCTTGGCTCAGCAAAAGCAGTGCTTACTACAGCTTTTGTTGCAATGTGGTGAAATGTCACAGAAAACCCACACTAATACTTCCTAAGTGGCCCCCCAAGCAAATAGCAAGAGATAATATTTAACAGAAAAGTAGCAAGGTGTGGGGGCTGGGGGACGAATTCTTTTACAAGCCACGATTCCCACACAAGCTCAAACATCACTTTTAAATCATATTTCCTTTCCTTGTTTTGCCTGTGCTTGAAAATACGCAATTGATTAGCCGATAGTTGAAAATGCCATCAAAGGTGGGGGAAAAAAAAGCAGAGGAACTCAAAGGAAAAGAAGCAAATAGTCCAATGGAAGAAAAAAAATCAGACCTCGTCCCACCATGTCCTACAATGACAGACCTTTGTTTGATCTCCCTCTGTATCAAGCGTGGGATCCCAAGGAAAAGAAACACTGGCCAGCGGCTGGTATTAGCAGCTAAGTTGAATCAGCTGATGAGCTGAGTAGATGAAGGAATCCACAAATATAGTGAAAATTAGCCCCTCTTCCTTGAAAAAGGATCAACCGCAGTGACTTTAAAGCATCTACCACTTAAAACCCTTTTAGCTGGGCCCATTTTGAATTATGACTACATGATTTTAAATTACACTTTCTAATTCCTCACCACCGCCACCCCCCAGCAGTCTCTGGCGCTTCATTTTCCAATTACGTACTTTTATTTCGGAATATGAAGAGTGCTACGTACTGGATCATGTCCTGTCTGCCACAAATAGCTGCTCACTTATTCCTTTAATTTTAGCTATGAATGCAGTCGGCTCGCCGGGCTTGTCTTCAAATTGTGACTATTCTCCGTTCCCACTGCACGAAACCAGCCCCGAGACGTGAACAAACCCACACAGCTTGGGCAGAGAAACATGTTTGTAAACCAGTGCTCCACTCCATAAATTTTTATAATTCCTGGTGCTTTCTATATCCACCTAGCAGATCAGCGATCACATAAATAATGGTGAGTGAACTGATTTTTCTTCTGCAAAGTGCTACGTCCTAGTTTTCAAAATAAAGCACTTGGAGAGTCACGTATCTATAGAGTTGAAATGGGAAGCTGTTCAGATCCGTTTCAAAGATGCACACAGACATACCCACACACATAAGGAGACTGGAGGTAGATGTGTTAAACTCTGCATTGTATCCCCCTTCCCACTTACAGCTCAAAATCACCCACAATAGGAATGGGGGTTTAGGGCAGACATGGTTAGGGAAGGGAAGAGGCTAGAGGGCTGCGGTTGCTCAGCATTCAAATACAATTTGCAAAGAAGGTAAATGTGGATTTACAGTTCTTGTGGAAATCTATTAAACAGATGTCACTGAAGCATAATCAAATCAGCACTATGGCAATTCTACACTTAAGTCTGATATTGGGGATTTGCCATTTTTGATGATCAGTTCGAGTGTATGTTTTGTGATCGTGTGGGAATTTGCAATTAAGGATTAGACCTCCCAAGTATGATCAATTAACTAATGTGTCTCAATGATAAACTTACAAAAGCAAAACTCCATTCTCACCAGCCCTCCCCCACCATCACCGGCGCCTTGCAGGGAGCCCAGGGCAGAATAAGGGTTGAGGAGAGAACCTTTGCCTTTTCTGTGAATACTGGAACACTAAAAAGCGCTCTGTCAGGAAGGAGGGAAAGGCAGGGTGCAGGAAGGGATTACATATCTCAGGTAGCCAGTGCAATATATTTTGCAGCCTTGAAGACTGCAGTATTGTCAGGAAAATGCAAAAGAATGAAATGAAGGGGAAATGATGAGAGTGTCAGAAATTGGAAGCAGGCATCATTTTCTCCCTGAAGCGATGAAATTAGCATGGGCGATGCCAAAAGTCTCTTCGTGTGCTTCAGCGCTGAGCCTCACATCCTTCTGGGAAGGGGGAGATGGGAATGTGAGGGTGAGCAATAGACAAACTTTGAGGTGTAGACTGGGGTGGTGGGAAGAGGAACCTACTCATCCCGGGCCTTGAACTGGGTGCAGAACAGAGTCAACTAGAAGGGAGAATTTTTTTTCCCCTGCAGCTGCTTCTATTTATGAAGATGACCAGGTTCTGATATTAAGCTGGCCAAGCTCAGGTCCAAGAAAACCCCCCACAGAGTAATTCACGAAAAGACCTGAAAAGGCCAAGGAGCACCTCAAATCACAATCTGATTTCAAATGTAATACCTATCATCTCAACGTGTTATGATTTGTTTCACGAAATTGAGCTGCCCCTGTTGGTCACAGACATTTTAAGTGGAAATAAAGCATAACTAAGTCTTCTCTCATTAGGGGGAAGAGTCAAAATAAAGTAAAACATTTGTGTTGGTAGAGGACCTGTCAGGTCACCAGGGAGAGCCATGGTAACTCAAATTAACTGAGAAGCAATGTATACCTTTCTTCCAATATTCATCCCCAAAGGAGTCTTATTTTTTTCCCCTTGGATTTTTTTGGGTTTTTTTTCTTTTGATATTTTAGTCATCTCTTCAAATCCAAGTCAGACAACTTCAGTGGGAGTCTGAAGGGGATGCTGCTGGTGTGGTCTCATTACATAGGGACGTCCACACAGCAGAAACCAGGGCTTCCGGGAATGGCTTTCAGAGTGCCCCAGGCTACACTAAACAGTTCTTGCCGTGGGAAACAGTCCCTTCACACCCCTTCTCCCTGCCACCCCCAAGTGTTGGGCACTTCTAGTCCTAGAGGGTGGGGTGCCCAGGCCAGAAGGAAGTCCCCTCTTATCAGAGGTGCCATCAACTTTGATCTGTAGGTACAGAGTGACCCTGAGAATCTACTCCCCCGCCTCCGCACCTAGGGAGCCCTTTGCCTGGGGCCCTTGCTCCGGAGCGGCAGGCAGACAAAGGTGCTTATTGCCTGAACGGAAAGATCTCAGGGAGAAAAAGAATGGAAAGGGAGAATTCGTGAAAAGATCCTTTTTGTTCCCGGTGAGGGAGGGGCGGTGGGAGAGACCTGTCACACTGTCACATTAAAGACTTTGACAGACAATTCAGGGATAACGTGGAAATTCCACCCTTAACTGCAGCTTGATGCAACTTGAAAGGCATTAACTAACCTCCACTAATTGCATGTTTTTCTGTGCATAATATTTACTTGTTAAAAGTCTTTGCCTGGTTGATTAATTTCCTCTGTCCCAGTATTCATGATCGGTTTGCAGGCCTGAAATTGGGAAAACGAAGTCATTTTGATAGATTAAAAGATGATTGCAATTTGGGAAGGGTTTTCTTTTTTTCCAGAAGTCCAGAACCTGCAGGGAGAATGCTGATTTTTCTCCTTGAATGCTACCCTTCAGGGAAACCCAGCGACCACCCTAATTCCTCAAACAAGTAGACAGAGATGTGTCCTGGATAAAGTAAGCACACCAAGGCCCCCAGTGCCCAGGTGGGAAGGTAGCAAGTTCAAAGAACAACAAATGAACTTAAACCACATTTGCTGGATGAAGATTTAAGAGTCTCACAGGTGGCCTGGGAATGAAAAGCAGGCTTTTCATGAACGATGGCTCCCTACATCACTCTGTGTATTCCTGACAGTTGGGGCTCGAGTCAAACACCCTAAAATTCTTACCGTTCACCTAGATCTAAACCTGTCCTATCTGTGCACAGGCACAGCCCACAGGGCATCAGCCAGGATGGGTGTGAGTGATTCTAACTGTATCACGGTGTGGTTACATCAGAGGTACCTCCTTGACTACGTGAGTGACCCTCTGAACCCATCCACATCACCAATACAGTGACTTCATTCAGTCCAGGTCTTCCGAGATTCCTGAGGGCCGAGAAATAAATGGGAAGGCAGTCCCATGTTTCAACACTTCCCAACGCACGGGTAAGCCTCCGTGGCCAGATTCTCGCCTTTTGACTAGTCATCAGCCAATTAATGTACCTCCAACGAGCAAGCCCTCCAATTGATATAACCATTGCACTGAAATCCATCTCGAGAAAAAGGTTTTACAAGTGCTGTGAGGCTGCCACTCGGAAAGCCAATTTGCAAGGAGCCCAGCATGGTGAGGTACAGTTTCTCATGCACGGCTCCCACACAGCGGGCCCCTGCAGACTGCGCCTGGCTCCAGAATGCCTCCGGAGCACCACCAGCTCAGAGGCCCTGAGGTTCTCCCCTGCCTCAGGCCAGCAGAATCCACCAGCACCCTCCCTAAATAGTGTCTTAGAGCCCTGGCTCCGGTGCACCAAGGCCTGGCTTCCCACTGGACGTGGCAGTCAGCTGGTGGCCTCTCCAACATCCCCTAAAGAACAGTAAACCCTATGACAGATTTCTCACCAAGTTGGTTTAAATTTTTTTTTTTTGCAAAGTCCAGTCAGGCTATTGACAGTGCCTGCCTGCCTGACCGCCCCCCGGCCCTGCCCCTCAGCGCCCAGATCCCTGCTAACAAGTCTCCCACCGCCATTCAACTCCCTCGAGCCTGCTCTGCCATTCAACAGCCAGCCCACTTTTGTTCCCCCAGTTTAATTTCATAATTGTTTGCCACTTAACAAGCTCTCCTCTGGGCCATTCAGTGGAGCAGGGGAAATGGGGAGGGGGGAAGGCAAAGAAACTCTGGGAGGGGATCTGGGAGCCAGGCCAGCCCAGTCCTGGGGAAGAGACTTCCCAGAGAGGTCAGCTAGGCAGGGCGGAGGCCAGTTCCAGGAGGGAGCCTCCTGACACCAACTGGGCCACCCAGCTTGAGCCAGTAGAGGTGGGAGGAAAAGGAGAAGGGTGAGTCCCGGAGGCCAAGCTGGGGCCTGCCCAGACCCTGGGCACATCAGCGCTCCGAATTACACGCCTCTGGCCCTACCCGGGTGAAGGGAGACTGGGCACTAATTCACGCTCCTGTAATACGTCCCAGAACAAACACACAGGAGACAGAACTGCTCCTTCGCTTGGCCATTCCACGATCAGCATTGCCTTTGAGGGCTGGGACCTGTCTGGGTAGCCACTGAATCCCTGGCAGGGCACACAGCAGACAGGAATAAATATGTGTTGAGTGAGTGGATGGATGGAGAGAGGGAGGAAGGGAGGGAGAGAGGGAGGGAGGGAGGAAGGGAGGGATGGAAGGAAATGGATGAAGTTTCCCGCAATACCTAGCAAAAGTGGCCACTCAGCCAGCGTTCGTCCCCCGTCTCTTCCCCCGAGTGCCAGCAGGGGCTTGGCTGCGCACAGTAGGCTCTCCACAAGCAGGGGCTGCTATTGTTACCACCATCATCACCACTGGCACCCCAGCAGCCCGCTTCTTCTACCGGCTACTCCGCCAGCAGCCAGCCGCGACTGGCGAGCAAGGGAAAAGTTTCGCTGACCCCGCGGCCCCAGCCGAAGTCCCACGCCCTGGCCGAGACCCCTCCCGCCGGCGCCTGCTCGGCAGGCGGGACAGCGGGGGTGCCCAGCCCGGCGCCCGCACCGGGCAAAGGCGGCCAAAGTAACTTTGCGGGCGCCCTGCGCAGCGCCGCGGGCGTCGCCCAGAGCCTGGAGAAGGGTCCGGGCCGCGCCCCTCGCCCGGCCCGCCTCCCGAGCCCGCCGCGACCCGCCAGCCCCCGGTCCTACCTGGCCCCGGGCTCCTCTTCCGCGGCCGCGGCGGCTGCGAGCAGCAGCGCGCACCGAGGGAGGCAGGGGCTCCCGGGAGGGAGGCGCGCAGGGGCGGGGGCTCCTCCGGCGGCTGCCGCCTCGCCGCGCGTCCGAGGCTGCAAGTGGGAGCCAGACTCCTCCTTCGGGGGGCGGGGGGCTCCCCGCGCCCCCTCCGCCGCCCGCCCGCGCGCCGCGAGGCTCTGAGCCTCCCCGGCTCCCACCGCCCGCCACCGCCCGCCCTCCCCGCCTCCCCCCTCCCGGCCGCCGGGAGGGGCGCGCTAGAGGTTTCGGTCCCGGCCCCTGAGCCGCCGTCCGCAGGGGCCCCCGCCAGGCCCGCCAGGCCTCGGCCCTCGGCCCCTGCCCGGGCCCGGTGCCCGCATCCCGCTGCGGAGGGACAGGGAGCCCGGCCGCCGGCCTGGGCGCGGGAGGAGGAGCGGCGCCCGCGCTGCGGAAAACGGAGGGGGCCGCCCCGCAGCGCCCCGAGCCCCTCTCCGCGCCCGTCCCCCAGCCCCGGGCCGGGCCGCGCGCGGGCTGGGCGGGGAGCGGGGCGGGGGCGCTCTCACCTCCGGATCCGCGGCCTCCGCGGCGGGCACCGCGTGCAGGGGCGTGCGCGGCTCCTTCCGGGGCGCCGCAGCCCTCGCCCGAGGCCCGGACACCCTCCCGGGGCCGTCAGGGCACCCTGCTCCAGGGCCCTCCCGCCCGGGATCTGGAAGGTCCCCCTCCCGGGACGGAGGCACTCGGACCCCAACTCCCATTGTGAACAGGTCGGGGTCCTCCTCCCGGGCCACCATCTCTTCCCCTCGGGAGTCCCTGGTCTCCAAGCCCGGGCACAGCAGGTGGCCTGAGGCGGCCTGAGCCCCAACCGGGCAGGCAAGCAAGTCAGGACCTCAGTGTACAGAGGCCCTACCTTGCTGGGAAGAGGAGGGAGCATGGCCCTCAGCGGTGGGGGTCACCTGGGGAGTTTGAGAGGCCCTGGGGCTTCCAGCCCCTGCCCCGGGTGGGATGGGTGTCCCACGGCCTTACATAGTCAGGGTGAAGATGACTCTGGCCTGGCCTCCCAGACTGAGAGGAAGATGGAAAGGGGCTGTGGCTCCTCAGAGGCCCAAGGCCCCTCAACAAATGTTTGTGGGTCCCCCTTTGCCAACACACCCATCACACCATCCCCAAGGATACCCTGTGTGGGCCCCTTGGGCCTGTTCTGCCCGAGGACAGCTACCTGGGGTGGCTTCCTGGAGGTGGGGACAGCCCAGTTGAATGAGCAAATGCCAGGAGAGAAGGCCTGGAAAAGACATCCAGGCCGAAGGAATGGAGCATGCAGAGGCCCTGGCATGTGAGTTCAGTAGGTTCCAGATAGAGGAAAAGCAAGACGAGGGGAGATGAGGTGGCAAGGTTGGGAGAGAGGGGACAGAAGCCAGATCAGGAAGAGCTTTGGATAGACTTTGTCCGGGGCAGTGGGGAGCCATAGAGGGTTTTTGAGCAGGGCTGTGACTTGGTCAGATTTATATTTTTAGAGGTTGCTCTGGAACTTCTAAAGACAGAGGTAGAGGCCGTTTGGCATGGCTCATGCCTGTAATCCCAGCACTTTGGGAGGCTGAGGCGGGTGGATCAGGATGTCAGGAGATCAAGACCATCCTGGCCAACATAGTGAAACCCCATCTCTACTAAAAATACAAAAATTACCTGGGCGTGGTGGCATGTGTTTGTAGTCCCAGCTACTTGGGAGGCTGAGGCAAGAGAATCATTTGAACGTGGGAGGCAGAGGTTGCAGTGAGCAGAGATCATGCCACTGCACTCCAGCCTGGCAATAAAATGAGACTCTGTCTAAACACAAAAAAAATAAATAAATTTTAAAAAGCCAAAAGTACAGGGGGAGCGGCTGGACTATGGAAGGAGAGGATGATGGAGGTCTGGGGTCCTGAGGCCAGAGACAGGGGGCAGGGGCTGGCCGATGGGTCCATGGCAGTCACCCACTCCTGCTTCCTTGTCTTTAGACCCCAATTATCTCTCAGGAAATCCCAAACTCGACCCGGGAGCCTCTTTCTCCTCCTAGGCTTCAGGCTTCCTGAGCACAGTGACTTCAAGGGAGGCAAAGGAGAAAATGTCTTGCATGCCTGGGAGGGGGTCTTGGACTCAGTGTCTCAGCAGACCCCACCTGCCGCCTGCCCAGGACAAAGCCACAGCTTGGCTGTGGCCTCAGGAGATCGCAAAGGACAGTGACAAATGCCTTCTGGGTCCCTGGGTCAAGAGCAGAAGTTCCTGTGACAATTTTCCTCCAAGGCCAGCTTCCGCACCACCACCAGTCCTACTAGAACTACGTTCAACTCCCAGAACACCATCCCTTACCTTCCCAGGGTGCACATTTATTGAGTGCCTACTGTATGCCTGGCACTCAGCACTTCCTCTGAAGCCAAGCATGAGCTCCCCACCAGAGGGGTCTGGCACTACCTGCACCACCCAGTCCCAGGCACGGAGCTCTCAGCTTGACCCACATTGTCTCATGTAGCCCTCATGCCTCCCCTGGTCCAGGCTGCACCCCAGAGGTCAACCTTCCCAGAGCCCAGTGCTGCAACCCACAGGGCCTGGCACTCTGTAGGTGCCCAGTGAATGGACCCTAAAAGATGAGGGAATGAGGAGTGTGGGATGGGCAGGATAGACCCGCTCCTAAAAGAGCAACCATTCTGGCAAACACAGCACACATTCTGCTTTTGGAAAAATTTAATAACACAGTGGCACTTGTTCATGGAGACTAATAGAAACACCACACAATCCCACACTGCTAAACCAGCCAGGAGATGGCTCGTTCTGCTGGAAAGCATTTCCTCGGCGCCTACTACGTGCTGGAGGCCAAGGCAGAGAAGGAGGAGCAGGAAGGCACTCTGTCCTGAAAGAAGCAGGTCAGCAGATACTCATGATACCAGGGAGAAGAGGGCAGCACATGCAGCCAGGACGCTTCGGAGGAGGCAGTGTGTGCGCTGCAGAAGAAGTTAGGGACGCATAGGAGAGGGGTAGCCTGGCAGAGCCACCAACCTGTGCAAAGGCTCGGAGGCTCCAAAGAGCGTGTGTGATATCCCCTGGCCAAGAAGCACCTTCCAGAGAGGCGTCCTGAGGCAGTAACTGCAGGCTGTTCATAACAGCCCAAAAGTGAAAGCAACCTAAATGCCCAGCCAGAGGGGATCTGTTTGTTAAATTATGGGATGTCCGGGAAATTTCAAGTAGCCAGATAATGTCGCTGCAATGCCACGTGGTGGAAAAATGGGCTCCACGCTCCGCACTCATCCTGTGAACTAGTGAAGCGGGTTACAACAGAGTGTGCCTGATTCTGTGTTTTGAAAAATGAAAAATAGAGGGGAAGAGGGGAAAGAAGGCAGTAAGTAAATACAGCAAAATGTCAACCCTGATAAGATTCTGAGCGGGGTCGGGGTGGAGTCTACTTTATTTGTGGAAATTTTTTGTCTCCTATGTCCCCTCGATCATCAGGATATCACGAAGGATGGTGAGTGTGGGGAATTCAAGGAGGCGTGTGGGGTGTGTGGGGTGCCTGCAGGGCAGGGGCTGGGATGACCTGGAGGCCTGGGCAGCTTCATTGACAGAGTGACCTAAGCTTTCATGCCTTCCTCGGGTCCTTCATGGTGACTGGCTTACAGCCAGCATGCCAGAAAGGTTATTAATCAGCAAATATCGACGTGCACTGTGTTAGACCCCAGGAATCCCTCTGGCAGAGAAGGGCAGTCGTGTTCAGAGGATTTGAAAGGCATCATGGGCTGGGGTTTGGAAGAGGCTCCCAAGAGGAGGTGACAGTCTTGAAGAACGGAGCCCTAGTTTCATGTCCCCACCTCAGCCACATTAGACACCGACAAGTTCTCCCCCTGCCAGCCAGGTCTGTGTGGATCCTGACACAGCCCAAAGAAGGGTACATTTCAGTCCGGCTGTCTGGCACGGTCCTCATCCTGGGCCTTCCTCTAGGCCTAGAGCCCAAAGTGGAAAAGCCACACCTTGTCAGGGGCCTTGGGCCCTGCTCACCTCCAGCAGGCTCAGGTACAGCCTGCAATGACTACACTCACTCTTAAACCATGCCCTGACCAAATCCTGCTTTTGCCACTTAACAGCTTATGACTCTGAACCTCAGTCTCTTCTTCTGTAAAGCTGATGCAATAATCCCTACCTCAGAGCCACGCACATGCAGAGTGCAGGGTGCACAGTCAACACTCAGCAAGCGGTGGCAGCTCACACTGTCATAGTTGTAGACACCAGGTCTGAGGATCTGTATTCTAACCCAGCTCCATTACTCACTTCCTTGGGACCTTGGGACATTCTCGTGTTTCTCTGAGCCTCAGTTTCCTCAGCTTGAGGAGAAAGGGGATGGGGTGGCTCACTCCTGAGCTTGCTCATGGATGAAATGACAAGCTGTGGAAAGACCCCAGGGGCTCTCTCATCCTGCCCCCAGCTAGAGTCCCAGTGTGACCCCTGTCCACATGAGACGCCTACCCCACTCGACAGCATTTCCTGCCACGTGACTCCAGGCCACCAACCAGAAGGCCGGGCAGGAGCTGGATGGAGGCCAAGCCCAGGCAGGGCCCAGCCCCCGAGCAGTCTGTAGGAGCCAGGAGGACACACTCCCGAGGTGGGGGCTGCTCCTGGTGCCAACCCTGGCCCTCCAGTCACCACTCCCATGCCTCCCCTCTAGGTGGCCTGAGCTGACGGTACCTATGGCTCTTGGCCCCTCACATGCCGCCTGTGAGACCTTTGCTATTTGAAAGAACTTCTCCAGATGCCTTGGAGCTGGTTTATTTCTCACAGCAGCCTGGTAGGAACCTCAGTGAGGGGCAACCCTCCCTGTGAAGGGAGACTAGAAACCCCATTTTAGAGATGGAAAAAACTGAGGCTCCAAGAGGTTTCAAGACCTGACCCGCTGGTATAAAGTTGAGATGACAAGGCCCATCTTCAGACTCCAAGACACCTGCTCTTCCCTCCACCCAGCTCCCCTGCCCCCTGCCTGGTGCCAGACCAACTCCTTCAACCCTTGCTGAGGCCCCCAACACATCTCGGCTACCATCCCAGCACCACCAAGGGCAGATGGGCTCTGCTGAGCTGTCCAGGGTCCTGGCCAGGCCCAGCCCTGCTGCACAACCTTCTCTAATTCTTCCCTGGCTACCACCTCTCCTAATTCCTAGATAGCAACAAAAAGTGGGAACATGTGGCCAGGTGCGGTGGCTCACACCTGTAATCCCAGTAGTTTGGGAGACTGAGATGAGTGGCTCACCTGAGGTCAGGAGTTCGAGACCAGCCTGACCAATATGGTGAAACCGTCTTTACTAAAAATGCAAAATTAGCCAGGCATGGTTGTGCATGCCTGTAAGCCCAGCTACTCCGGAGGCCAAGGCAGGAGAATTGCTTAAACCTGGAAGGTGGAGGTTGCAGTGAGCTGAGATTGTGCCATTGCACTCCAGCTTGGGCGACAAGAGCAAGACTCCATCCTAAAAAATAAAAATAAAACAAAAAATTAAGAAATGTGATGCTGGACCCCCCCTCCAGGTCTTCTGATCCTACACTTCTGCACACCCTGTGTGCCCTTGGACACCACAATTCAACACTCATGGCCTCAGTTTCCTTTTCTGAAAAATGGGCATGACGCGGGGCAAGCCAGGAGGTGGCTCAGATTTAGCACACCTCTGTAAATGTCTCTGCCACCTCCTCTGGGCCAAGCAAAGCCAGAGACTCAGAGGCATTTGGACCCAGCACTTCTCTTGAGCAAGAGGTCCAGAGGCTGTGAGGCCTGAGAACACAGTGACCATGCTCTGCCAGGCAGAGGGGGACACAGGTTGGGGAACACGGTGGGGCCTCCCATCCCTCCTGGAAGGCAGAGAGGAGAGGGGCTTAGAGAGTGAGTGCCCTTGACAAGGGCAAAGAGGGCATAATGGGCAGAGGGGGCAGAAGCAAAGGCCTAGAGGCAGGAACCAAAAGGGAGCCTGGCTCAGAGAGGGCCTGGGAGGCCGAGGCAGCCCCTCTTCCCTGCACTGTCCATGGCCGCAGAGAAGAATGCCGGGGAAGGTGGTCGGAGCCGGACTGGCCCTGGGCAGATCCCTCAGGCAGTGGGCAGAGGCTGAAGACTGAAAACCAAGTGCAAAGCAGAGGCAGCAATCCGGAGAGAGTGCAGTGTCGGGGAGAGGGACGGCAGGGAGGGGTCCCCAGGAGGTAGTAAGGCCAGGGCTAGAGGACTTGTGGCATCAGTCTCCACAACACCAGCTGACCCTTGCTAAGCATTTGCTCAGCCCAGGGGCTGTGCTAGCCACTTTACCTGGGTCTCCTCATTCAATCCTCACAACTACCTGCCTGCTCACTGTGGAGTGGTGGCAACGGTGGCATGAACTGGGACACTGTGAGGTCCAAAGGCTTCCAGTGACCTTCTCCAGCTGAGCTTCTGATTTGCCCAATGTCCTCAAGTTCAGTATCCTCTCCCGGAGAGTAAGTAGCAGGAACCCTGGGTTCATGTCCAGTAGCCTGACCCCAAAGTCAAATGTGGGGAAGGAAGGAGGCACACAGGGTTTGCTCCTGGGACCCAGGAAAAAGATGAGAGAGAGAAGTCCTGGCTCCGGCCCTAAAAGCCCAGACCCAGATCTCTGCCCACCCCCAGCCCCAAACACCACCCCCACCCACACGAGACAGGTCCATGGGTGGCTGGGATAAGAAGGGGCTCAGGACATGGGCACAAGTGTCCAGGCTAGGGCCAAGCAGACTCTGCAGTGAGTGTTCAGAGGTGCAGAGAGCTGGAAGGTGAAGGCAGCAGGCACCACCTTCCAGGGTGGTGAGACCTGAAACCTGGGCATCCCCATGCCCTGTTCCCTGTTCCTTACTCCTGCATCAGGCAGTGCCCAGGTCCTGTCCACCTGCTCCTGAATCTGCCTGCAGTCCCTTGGGCCCTCCCCACCCTCAGGCCTCACTGAGCTCCTGGCTCACCCTGCCCTGCATCCTGTTTGGGGAGGGGGTCCTGCCTGTCCTGCCAAAGACATGCTTACCCAGGCAACCTCCCCGTCCTGGCCCACTATGGGCTGTGGCTGCTCTGTCCTCAACCTTGGCCCACAGCTGGTGGTAGGAGCTGGGCCTGTGATCCTTGGGTGGAATCAAGAGCCAAGGGGGCAGCTGGACAAGCCTAAGGTCCAGCAGCACACAGCTGGGGCTTCCCGCCACGCAGGTGCCTTCCTGGAGCCCATACCAGCGCCACCCAGAGCCCCACCCCATTCCTCTCCTTCCAGAAGTTCCCCTCCCAGTACCCCGCACCTGGGAGAGGCAGTGCAGTGAGCTGGAGAGAGCACAGCCTAAGGCATCAGACAGGCCTGGGCCCGCTATGTGGTTGTGGGTAGGGTGCCAGACCTGCTGCCTCACCTGTTACATGAAGGAAAAGACACTGCCCTGCATGAAATCAGGACTGTGAACTGCCTAGTGCCAGCTCTGATTTCAGCACGTACCAATCAGTGCTGGTCCCCAGGACAGCCAGCAGGCACCTGCCCCAGCCTCCCCAACCATAGCAAGTCCCATGCCATGCATTGTGGTACCCAGAAAACACTCAGTCAACACAGCATGCACCAGGATGCATCAGACCGAGGAACCTGGGACAACACCCCCCAAAGGGGAGCCATTATCCAATGGTAAGAGGCAATTTCCCAAGGTGATAATGCAGTAGAGCTGGGGAGGGACCACAGAGGAGGGAGGCACAGAGGAGCAGGGGAGGAACAGGAGAGCTGGGGGAGGGACAATTCAGATGGGGAGGGACAGGAGAGCTGGGGGAGGGACAATTCAGATGGGGAGGGACAGTGGAGCTAGGGGAGGGACAGGAGAGTTGGGGAGGGACAATTCAGATGGGGAGGGACAGTGGAGCTAGGGGAGGGACAGGAGAGTTGGGGAGGGACAATTCAGATGGGGAGGGACAGGAGAGCTGGGGAGGGACAGTGGAGCTAGGGGAGGGACAGGAGAGCTGGGGAGGGACAATTCAGATGGGGAAGGACAGGAGAGCTGGGAAGGGACAATTCAGATGGGGAGGGACAGGAGAGCTGGGGAGGCACAGTGGAGCTGGGGAGAGACAGGAGAGCTGGGAGGGACAATTCAGATGGGGAGGGACAGGAGAGCTGGGGAGGAACAATTCAGATGGGGAGGGACAAGAGAGCTGGGGAGGGACAGTGGAGCTAGGGGAAGGACAGGAGAGCTGGGAAGGAACAGGAATGCTGAGGGAGGGACAGTAGAGGTGGGGAGGGATAGAGAGTTGAGGAGAGACAGTAGGGCTGGAGGAGGGACAGGAGAGCTGGGGAAGGACAGAAGAGGTGGGGGAGGGACAGTAGAGGTGGGGAAGGGATAGAAGAACCTGGGAGGGACAGTAGCACTGGAGGTGGGATGGGAGAGCTGGGGAGGGACAGTAGAGGTGAGGGAGAGACAGAAGAGGTTAGGGAGGGACAGTAGAGCTGGGGAGGAGGCGCAGTGCTGGGGAAAAAGCACCAGCCACCCCTTGCAGCTGCTCCCTGCTGCCCTTCTCAGTAAGTAGGCTTCTCCCTTGCATTCCTGCAGGGGGCCACATGCTCCCTGTGCCCACTGCTCCTCCCTGACCTGGGACCTGTTCTATCTGTGGGAATGTCTACATGTCAGAAGCTTCTTCTCCTGTTAAGCTTGGAGCTTCTTCTCCCTTTACTTCTTATCCCACCTCCAAGGCTGCACAGCACCCTCAGCTCCCTCCTGGGTTCCCCAGGGAGCCCTGGAGCCATCAGTGGAACTCCCTGAGCCTCTTCCTCCCCAGGCTCCAAGGCCCGCCCTGCGGCTGTCTTGGCTCACCTGGCTGTACACCATTGTCCTTCTCTGGATGAGCCCCGGTCTCTTCCCCCTCAAGGTGAGGAAGCCAGACCAGCTAAGGCCAAATGCAGCTCTTAGGGGGGTGGATGAGGCAGCACTTTGGGATTACAGCACTGAGACCGAGGCGGGTGAAACATCTGCGGTCAGGAGTTCAAGACCAGCCTGGCCAACATGATGAAATCCCGTCTCTACTAAAAATTCAAAAATTAGCCAGATGTGGTGACGAGTGCCTGTAATCCCAGCTACTCAGGAGGCTGAGGCACAATAATTGCTTGAACCTGGGAGGCAGAGGGTATAGTGAGCTGAGATCACACCACTGCACTCCAGCCTGGGTGATACTGCCAGACTCCATCTCGGGAAATAAAAAAGAATCATCAAAGTTAGACCTGGTGGGGACCCCAGTTCCCTTCTCCAACCCTGCTCTATTCCTCCACCATACAAATAGGAAAACTGAGACCCATGCTGAAGAAGCATATGAGAGGGAATACTCTCTCCTCCAACTCGAGGAAAGGATAAATGGCTCCTGAAGAGGAGGTCAAAGTGTGAGGCAAAACTAAAAAGAGGGTTTAGTGTTTCCTGTCCAGGATTGTCAATGCCTATTACCCAAGGCTGCAGAGGCTGCTAACAAACTTTACTATACAATTTATCAGGAAATCATCTGTTTTGCCAATGAGTCAAGTGAGGTCAGAGCTGCTGAGTGACTTGGCCAAGGATGCATTGCAACCTGCCCAGGTCTTCATGACCCCAACCTCCATGTACTTCTACTATCTGATACTGCTCTGCAGGCAGCAGAGGGGAAGAGAAAGGAGTGTGTGTATGTGCAGTGTCCAGGCCACCACCCAAGAGGACAGCACTCAGCCTCCCTCCTGACTCCCATCCCTATACTCTCTGACCACTCTGTCTCTGCAAACCGCTCACAGAGATCGAAGCTGCTATGTTTGAGCATCCTCCTTGAGCTGGTCACTCTGCACAAATTATGCATTTAATCCTCTTAACCATCAGGAAAGGTGGTAGTATTATCTCCAGTTTACAAATGACAAAATGGGGCTAGGAGAATGGACTTGCCCAAGGTCACATCTTGAGCCTCTGGTAGGGCTGGAATGGCACCCAGTTCTGGGCTCCCAGAGGCAATTAATTCCCTGTAGGGCTGGGTCTGGAGCTGACCAGGGCCACACTGTGGCCCAGCAGGGCTCTGCCACCTCCAAGCTGCCCTCTCTCCCTAGACTTTCCCCTCTTCACAGCTCCTAGGGTCTCCAGTTCTCTGCCTTGAAGACAAGCACACTCGGTATCTCACTGAACCAAGGAAATCCTCACCAGCCTAAACCCTAAGCTGCAGCCCTTCCTGAAGCTCCTCTCTTCCCTCCAGCCTCTGCCTCCCTCAAGGGCCCTCTACTTGGTACCCCACTTCTCCACATTTCAGGTCCCCCTGGTGTACCTGCCCCTCTTTATCTGCATTCATTCTTGCTCATATCACCTGACCTGAGAATCAGGCCTCTGTCCCTCCCACCTCATGCTCCCACCCCTGCCTCATCTCATCCACCTTCTCAACCGAGTTTCCTTAAATAGCCCATCACAGGTCTGCCCCCCACCCCCACTTCCCTGACTCCTCAGGCCAGGCCAGGGTCACCAACATGCCCCCTGCTGTCTAGTGTGGTCTTGCTCAGACTTCTTCCTGCTCACTCCTGGCATATGGGCCTTTCCCCTGCTCTCAGCCTTCTGTCTGTGACCCTCAAGTCCCCATGGTCTGGTCCCAGAGTCCAGCTTCATCCAGATGCACTGATCAACTTGCTTCTCTTGCCCCGGGACTCCATGCTGGCTCCGTTCTCTGCACCCTTGATGAACAGGCTCCGTTCTCTGCACCCTTGATGAACAATCGCAGCAACGATAACAAAGACATTGCTTCTCTAGAACGAGCATGTGCCAAGCACTGAGCTAAGCTGGAATTAGCCAGTTCCATCTTCCATCAAACTATTCATCTGTTGGCTCCAGAAACATTCATTGAACGTCTACTCTGTACCACTCAGTATACAGGAGTGTTATGATGGTATGGTATGGTAATGTTCCAGTTGTACAATTGTGGAAACTGAGACCCAGAGAGGCTAAGTGACCTGCCTGGGCTCACACAGCCAAGAGATTAGTTCCAAATCCTACACACACACACACACACACACACACACACACACACACACCCCCATGGCCTCCCTGTGGGCCACGCACTCCAGAACCCTGCCCCCATCCCCCACCCCTCTGTCTCCCCTGGAGCCCAGCATCCTCAGTGCTTTGTTCTCCCCAGAAGCCCCCTCCCAGTACCACCACCACCCACCGCCAGCCCGGCTGCTGCCTCCCTGGGAGCTGCTGCCAAGCCGTCAGCTCCTGTCATCACCCCAAGGCAGCCAGAGGGAGCACCAGCAGCAGCCTTGGCACACACCATCTCCGGCCGCTCCACAGCCACCAGGCCGACAGGGCAGGCGCCCCTCTTGCAGCCATACCGTGGGAGCATAGGTGCGGGGGGATCCAGTCCTCCCCATTACAAACCAAGAAACCAACGCTGGGGAGGAAACTCTGAGGTTCAGCCAGACCTCCTGTGAAAGTGGCTAAATTTGTAAAATCAGCCGATCACAGTGATGATCCAAAGTCTCTGGAAGGCAGCCCTCTGCTGGCATAGTCCCCTGTTCAACTGCCATTGGCCCCTGGGAGCTCAGTGTGGTTGGGCACTTCCTCAGAGGAGGGTTCTGACCTCCACTCAGATCAAAGCTCCCTCTGAGGTGCCCATGGCACCCACCCCAAGTGCCTTGCCAATAGTCAGCCCTGGGTGAGTGCCTCACAGCTAAGGAAGCTTGGGGTGATGGATGGGCTTTCCAGGGCTCCCCTGGTGTCATGCGCTGGTGCTGCTTTCTTTCAAGCACCTGCTGGCTCTTCATAATGGCTGCGTTTGGCTCCTGGAGGCAGGACCTCTATCTCCATCCCAACTCTGAACCACTGGAAGAGGCAGCAGAAAACTGGATGAAGGGACATCTGACCCCCGGGACACAGTGGTCTCAGGAAACCCTGTCTGGTGGCCTTGACCATGCAGTGAGGATGACAGTACTTGGGGTCTCCCAGCCCTGAGGTTATCCAGCCTTGAAGTCACCCAGCCCTGAGGTTCCTCATCCCTGAAGTCACCCAGCCCTGGGATCACCTAGCCCCAGCTCCCACATGGCCTCCTTGGAGTCACTCCTGTCTTTTCCCCTTCCTCCTGGTCAGGCAGGTGACAGTAGACGAGACATGAACTCAGGCCCTGCCCTTGCCCAGCCTGCTGCTACCCCACCAGAGGGAGGAAGCTCTGGGAGGGAGGCAGGCTCCCTGCTGGGGCCATGTGGGGACAGAGGAGCACACGCAGCCAGGCCCAGCCACTGTGAGACTATGCGGCCCGGGATTCCTCAACCAGTGGAGAAGGCACGCCCGGCTGGGTGACTCTCTCAGCTACCACAGGAACACCGTTGAGGAGTTTAAGGAAAAAGGCTGTTCTCTGAGGGGACCATAGGCTGAAGGAAGGGGAGAGAAGGCAGCGTGTGCAGCAGAGAAGCCCACGTGGCTTGCAAATCTCCACTGCCTCCCCGGGTTCAGAATCACAGGAGAAAATCCTATTGGGCTGCCCTTGAGTCACGTGTCAAGCATGGACCAATCAGCCATGGCAGGGGTGGGGCCATCCAGAGGGAGTCTGGCCAGTTCCAGAGAAGAAAGGGTCTGTGGGCGGGGCAGTCACCGACACACAACTTCCCATTTACAGGCTGGAGGTAGACAGGCCCCCAAGGAAAGGCCCCTGGGCACTGTGTCCCTGTGTCTGTGGATCAGATGAGACAAAAGCCCTGCAGTGAGAGGGAGCCAGGTGTACCCTGGTGAAGAGGAGGGAGAAGAGGTAGCATCATGTCCCAGTGGAGAGGACCCCGATAGCAGCTGATGGACTTCAGTGCATGCAGGAAAAGGCCTGTTTCCAACAATGACACTGGGAATAGGAGCCCAGGAGACCACTGGGAGGAGGGAGGGAGTGGACGGGGAGGAGGGGGGAATAAAGGGTGAACAGCTGGACCCAGGTCACTGAGAGCAGATGGAGGGAGAGGAGCTGGCGGCCTGGGCTCCAGGACACCCAGTGGGGCTTTCTGGGTGAGATGGGGGATCGAGGGCAGCGAGCCAGCTAAGGGGAAGATGAAGAGATCAGCTGGAAACATTTCAGCATGAGGTTCTCGTGCCTAGGAGGACACGAGAGTAGTCAAGATCATATAGGAAATGGCCAGAAGAGAGGGAGCCAGGGCTGGGTCTGGAGGAACCCAAAATTCAGAAGGGTGCAGAGGAAGGAGTGTGGGGAGAACAGGGAGGGATAAGACCAGGTCCAGTAAGAGAACTTGGACTTAGCAATGGGAGGTCATAGGTGACCTTGAGGAGAGAGTCCCTATGGGAGCTGGGATGATGGTGGTGAGAAGGGGAGACACTCCTCCCCAAAAAAAACGAGGCATCTCTCTATGCCTCTGAGTCTCCAGCACTCAGGAACGATCCTCAATTATGTTGAGAACAATGACCCCAGTGTCCATCGTTGGCTAGAAGGGACCCATGTCGGAAATGTGTAGGAAATGGCTGCACTGTGTTCCCAGGGCCACCTAGCAAAGCCAGGGTCATCCATATTTTCCAGGGGGAAAACGAGGGGAAACAGCTCATTTAAGGAGCATATTTGTGGCAGAGCTGGGACCAGGATCAGGACCTTGGTGTCCAGCCTCTCCTCCTGGCCCAGACCACATCTCAAGTGCTACTTCCAATGAATGTCATGGCCATGGTGGGGGAGACTGGTTAGACTTCCTCTCAGGCCTTGGCCCTCCTTCCAGGAGCCTGAGCCTGACCTCTGCTTGATACCCTCTTTACCCCGGCCTGGGAAGGCCAGAAAGAGCCCAGCCTGCAGGTGCCCCAGCTCTCACGTGGAGGCCTCAGGTGAAGTCAGCCCCTGCCAAGCCTGGGATGTCCTGGACAGATGCCCACTCTGTTCAGCACCAGCATCTGAACTCCAGAGAACAGAAATCCCACACAATGGCAACCCCGCACACCAGCAACCTCAGGAAGGAGTAGGGGGCATTTGAGTTCTCGACGAGGGCAATTCCAGGACTACCGTGGCTTTTTGGAGCCCACAGGAGCTTTGAAGCTTGAGGGACCCAGATTCCCATTCTGACTCTGCCATCTGCCACCTGTACCCTGCACATCCTTGGGCAAGTCTGGACATCATGTCAGAGCCTCAGTTTCCTCATCTGCAAAACGGGCTTTTTATGCTCCTCTCCCAGGAAGATGAGGATTAAGGGGGCCCCCTTGGGTAGCTGCCTGGAGAGTGAGGGCCCCTGTTTCTGTCAGGGATTGAGCTCACCACCAGCAAAAGAGACACAGATGATCCAGTGCAGAGCCCGGCCTCACACTGCTCACTCCAGAGTCATGATATTTCCTACAAATGTGATCCAGGATTGAGTTCCTGGATCCCTGCCTTCTTCTGTGCCATGCTCTCTGCTTACTGTGCTCACACCATGCCAGTTTTCCAGGCTGTCGCTGACCTTTGGCCCGTGTCTGCAGCCTCCTGGCTGACCCCCCCTAACATGGCCCCAGCCGTCTCCCTCTCTTTGGCGGCAGTCATTGGTGCCACACAAATAGCCCATCTGAAGCTCACGTTCAAAACAACCAGCCACCCACAGGCCCAGGAAGCTGCCGGAGCCAAGTGGCCTCTCCTCCCCTGACACCCCTTACAATGAGGGAGGGTGGGCAGAGCCAGGTGGCCCCCCACACAGGAAAGAGGGTGTTTACACTGCAAACCAACAGAGATTGTGCGTGGATTCAGCTTCAGGGAGGTGCAGACACCCCGGTGCCAGGCCTGGTGTTTGCCCCCAGCCCCAGGGGTTCTTGCTGCCACCCGCAGCATGGAGTGTTGCTGAGCTGGATATGCCCCCAGTGCTCAGCCCAAGTGCGACATGCAGAGTGCGTTCATGGGTGCCTGCTCACCCTCCGCAGGCTGCCTCCTCCCGCCTGGGATTTGGCTGCGTGGAGCCTGCTTCTAAGCTGCCGGGCTCTTAGAGATGCACGGCTGATCCTGCTTCCTGCCCCAAGCCCTGCCCCAGCCAAGGGGCCACCACCCCCAGCATCGTCAGCTCCCCACTCTCTCTCTGGCGTCACTCCCCGCCTGCAGCATCACCCCAGACTCTGATCACTGTGAATACCACCCCAGTGAAGGCCATTCCACCCATCCCTCTTGACAAGCAGCCCTGGTGCAGGGCTCTGTTCTTCTGCCGGTGGGGGGAGGTGAAGGAGCAGCTCCTGGCCCAGGCAGAGAAACAGAAGCTGGGAAGAGGCCAGGACAGAGGTTCTGAGCCAGGCACCCAGCCCCACACTCAGCAGCCGTGTTGTGACCTCTGGCAATCACTGTGTGGGGCCTGGGCCCCTTTCTCCTCATCTGTAAAATGGGAAGATGCCAGCCAGGTGCAGTGGCTCATGCTTGTAAACCCAACACTTTAGGAGGCTGAGGCAGGTGGATCACAAGGTCAGGAGATAGAGACCATTCTGGCCAACATGGTGAAACCCTGTCTCTACCAAAAATACAAAAATTAGCTGGGTGTGGTGGCACATGCCTGTAATCCAAGCTGCTTGGGAGGCTGAGGCAGGAGAATTGCTTAAACCCAGAAGGTGGAGGTTACATTCAGTGAACTGAAATCACGCCACTACACTCCAGCCAGGGCAACAGAGTGAAACTTCATCTCAAAAAAAAAACAGGGGGAAGATGCCAAGTCCAGTCTCCACCTCACAGGGTCAGCATGAGGATTAACTAAGTCAGGGCAGTAGAGCATTTAGAAAAGCGGCCGCATGGCCTTTGAGCTCCGCAGGTGACAGTTGGTACCTTGATATCATCACTATGCTGGGAGGAAGCGAGGTGCCGGGAACTGTGGGCCCGGAGGAGGATGAGGGTGCCTAACACACCTGCCTTCATCCTCACAACCCCTGAGAAATGACTGTTGCCAGACCCCCGGAACACAAGAGGAAACCGAGGTCATACCCGAGCCACCAGACTTGGTGGCAACTGGATTTGACCCACCAAGCCCAGGCTAAAGGACTGGGCGGGGGAGGAGGGCACAGTGTTTTGCTGTGGCAGGGGGGTGGCATTGTGAGGACCTGCCTGGGGCCCACCAGGGCCAATCCCAATGTCCCTGTCCCTTAGGAGGCCGGCAGCCCTGGAGTCCCATTGCAGGCAGAGCCGGGACAGCCCTCCCTCCCATTGGTCCACATGTCTGACCCAACTGTCCCCTTCACTGAGAGGTCTTTGAGCTTCCCAAGGCTCCAGGCCCATCGGATGCCCCACATTGGGCTGGGGATGTGCTGGGCAGAGCTGGAAACAGGGACAACACTCACCAGCCCTTGGCATCCCGGGCCTTCCTTCCAGGCTGGTGAAATTCCATGTCTGTACCAAGGTCACCTCTACCATCCACACCAAGTGGCTAGGGTGGGAAGTGGCCACGAGGAGGCCCCTCTGCCCTCAGAGCCCCCCCACCAGAATTCTCCTGCCCAGAATTTCCCCAAGACTCATCTTGACTGCCTTGAGCCCCAGCACTTGGCGGGATGACAGGTCTTGGAACAAGCAGAAAGAAGGCAGGCGGAGAAAGCCCGGGAGCCTGCTGGCCAAGGCTGCCTATGATTCAGGAGCAGCTGGGAGCCTGGCAGCCTCCCGGAGCCTCAGTTTCCTCATCTATAAAATGGGGCAGATAACATCAGGCCTTGTGTCACCGGACTGTGAAAAAAGGGACCCAAGATGGAGTTGCAGGCAGCAGCAAGCAGGTGGTAAGCGCTCAGTGGAAATGAGCTGTGCCTGTTACCGCTGCCCCTGTCCAGATGCTCCGCACCAGCTCTTACGTGAGAAAGGCTTTGTAGAGTGCTGTAGTCATGCAGCTGGGTTATGGAGAAGGGTGGATGTGCAGACAAAGAGGCCTGGTGAAGTGGGAAGAGCCTGGCAAGGGGGTCAGGCACAGGTGAGCTCAAGACCTGACTCCCTGATGGGCGACCTTGATCATGCTGTTTAAACTCTCTGGACCTCTTTGCAAGGATTAAATGGGGAAAGGTGCATGAAGGGGTCTAGGAGGTGTCTGCGCACAGTTGAAGCTTAATAAATATCAATCTCATTAGCCTTTCACTCCTTGAATTTGTGAAGAGCAGAGAACAGATGCTTGTATACACCTATGCATTCTCCATCTCCCTCCATCTCACTCAAAGGGCCAATTTTGTTGGGGGAGGTGGCTCATGCCTATAATCCCAGCATCTTGGGAGGCTATGGTGGGCAGATCACCTGGAGTCAGAAATTCAAGACCAGCCTGGCCAACATGGTGAAACCCCATCTTTACTAAAAATACAAAAATCAGCTGGGCGTGGTGTTGCGCACCTGTAATTCCAGCAACTCAGGAGAATCACTTGAACCCAGGAGGCAGAGGTTACAGTGAGCTGAAATCATGCCACTGCACTCCAGCCTGGGAAATAGAGGAAGACTCTATCAAAAACAAACAAACAAACAAACAAAAAAAAAAACCCTGATTTGTATCATCTGCTAATTTCCATGGTGTAAATATGCCCACTATGATTGATTTCAAGCTACCAACCTAAGCAGCGTTGGGAAGAGCTGTGCACAGACAACTGTCGTGCATGATGAGAGCCAGCTCCAAGACATCACAGCTGCTCACAGCTCCCCTTCTCCACCGTCTACCCCTCTTCCCAACCCACTGCACTCCTGCCACACCCACCATCTTTCTGGTTCCACACATGCCATGCATGTTCCTGCCTCAGGGCCTTTGCACTGAACTGCTATGTCCTCTACTCAGAACTTTTCTCCCCTGGTTGTGACATGGCAGACATGTCTTGCTTCCCAGATCTCAGCTCAGATGTCACCTCCTCCAAGAAGCCTGTCCTGATCACCTTGCTAATATTGCTTCCCCACCCCACACACACACCTACCACTCTGCGATTTCATGATATTTTATTTCCTTGACTCACATTCATCTGTTATGTGCTGTCATGTAAGTTTATCTGTTGACTTTCTGTCTTACCCACTGTGGGGTTGGCTCCATCAGCGTCGGACCTCATCCCCGAGGTCCCAGCTGTGTCCTTGGTGTTTCACACAGTACCTGACACCTAGTAGGTGCTCAGGCAATGTTTACAGCACAGATGAATGAATGAACAAATGAACAATGAACGTCAGGACCCACCTGGGCTGATCTTCCCAGACCCTGCCTGGCCCCCAGCCCCGCCCCCATCACAGACTCCTCTTGCAGCAGCTCTAATTAGCAGAGCCCCCCCACCTCCCACCCCAGTGCAGCCCCCTCAACTGCAGCCCCATTGTGGACCCTGTAATTGCAGTTTTCTCCCCCACCCCAATTCTCCGTCTTCAGCAGAAAGAGGCCGGCCCCATTGTGCAGCTCCTGTTGACACAGAGATGACCTCACCAGGGCCTCCTGAGAGGGGCCCAGCAGGGGAAAGGGAGTGGGGAGTAGAGGGGTAGCAGTGGCTGGGCCCAGGTTGGGAAAGGCCTGGAGGCTGAGGCCTGGGACAAAGGGACAGGATGGGTAAAGCTAAGGGTGGGGGTGGGGGAAGAAATCAAGAGAGAGTTTCTGGGCATAAGACAAGGGTGCTTTCATTAGAGGAATACTTGAAGGAGGGAAGATTCCATCCTCAAGAAAGGATTCCCAGGGAAGACAGGGCCAGACGGCTGTGTGCTTGAGGGGTGTTTGGAGACACAGGAAGACCGACAGACGTAGGCCTAGGACCTGCCTGCCCTGAAGGCTTGGAGCAGAGACTCCCTGAGCCTGTATCTTCCTCTGTAAAATAGCAAATAAGAATGGTGCCTTCTGGGCCAGGCAAGGTGGCTAATGCCTGTAATCCTAGCACTTTGGGAGGCTGAGGCAGGTGGATCATGAGGTCAGGAGTTCAAGACCAGCCTGACCAAGATGGTGAAACCCCCGTCTCTAGTAAAAATATAAAAATTAGCTGGGCATGGTGGCAGGCACCTGTAATCCCAGCTACTCAGCAGGCTGAGGCAGAGAATTGCTTGAACTTGGGAGGTGGAGGCTGCAATGAACTGAGATCATGCCACTACACTCCAGCTTGGGTGACAAAGAGAGACCTTGCTCCCCCAAAACAAACAAACAAACAAAACACCTGGGACTGTCTTGGGGTCTCTAGTAGATAGAGGCCAGGTAAGGAAGGACACAGGAAAGGCTGAGTGATCATTCCTCCCTACCCACTGATGCCGACACACACGCACATGCGCTCTTGTTCTCTCTCTCTGTTTCTCTCTCTCTCTCTTCCTTTTACAGACTTTACTCATTCCTTCCCTCTCAAGCTGCCCACATTTTGGCAAGGCCCCTTCTCCAGTGACCCCCGGCTGAACCCAGGCACCCGTTGACTCCCGCTCTGGGCTCTTGCACCTTCCTCCTCATATGTGAGCCCCCAGCAAGGCCCTCTAGTGGCTGCGCCTGGATCTCCGCCCTAGGCCCCTGGTTACTACTCCAGCCCTGAGCACCCCATCCCAATTGCCCTATCTGAGAGGCCCCGGGGAGGAAGCATCTGCCCATGACACCTGGAGAGCCCTGGGTTTGCCATCAAGTGTCCCCCTGGGAAGGGAACAATCCCTGGGTCAGGACAGCTGCCAGATCCAGGGAGGCCCATGCACTGGAAAGAATGGAGTGGGGCTTGGTGGGGGCAGCACATGGGCTCGAGGGAGACTGCGGTGCCTGGCCAGGCCTTTCTCCTTGTCTATGAATCACATTTTTTTTTTTTTTTTTTTGAGATAGAGTCTCGCTCTGTCGCCCAGGCTGGAGTGCAATGGCACAATCTTGGCTCACTGCAACCTCCAACACCCAGGTTCAAGTGATTCTCCTGCCTCAGCCTCCCTCCCGAGTAGCTGGGATTACAGGTGTGTGCCACCATGCCTGGCTAATATTTGTATTTTTAGTAGAGAAGGGGTTTCACCGTGTTGTCCAGGCTGGTCTCAAACTCCCGACTTCAGGTGAGTCGCCTGCCTCATCCTCCCAAAGTGCTGGGATTATAGGCATGAGCCACCGCGCCCGGCCACATTTAATTTTAATCAGAATTTTGTCAGCATTGTATTATTTTCACGAGCAAGTATTTTGAAGATTGAAGCTCCTTACGTTAATTTAGTTTCTTGGCTTGTCTTCTATTGAGTGTGTTTCAAATGGTTCCTAACTTAGTCTTTTTACGTTCATTTCCATTTCACTGAACTTATTTTCACTGGCGTCTGTATTTCCCCCGGGACGTTTCCATTGAAGAGTTCATCTTACAAACAGTGTTCAGCCACGTCCCACTTTAGCTTCTGCCGCTGCGAGTTTCCTTTGCTGGCCATCGTTTTCTGCCAAAGTCAATGTCCTAAGTGCTAAATTTGGTTAGGGAGGTTTGATTCTAATCAAAATCAAGAGGTTTTCCTTGGTGCAGGCTTGGTCTGAGGTGGATGATTCTCCCAGCGAGGTTTCTCCCGCTCTAAAGGACTAGGACTCCTGCTGACTTCCCACAGCAAAGAGCCTCACAGGTACAGAGCAACCTATCCAGGCTCGGGTCAAAGTGACCTCCCCAGGGTCAAAGTGTGCTGAGTCTGAAGAGGGCCCAGGTCCTTGACAGCAGAATCAGGACTGGAAAAAAGTCCGCAGAAACCATGACAACCCAGTCAAGGCAGGACTAAGGGCCCAGACCCTTTAGGAAGGAAGGTTTGGGTCACCGAACTGACACAGAACCATGACCGACTCAGGTGCCCCCTCGTCTTCTGCCCAAACTTCTGCCTGGTGATTACTGTGGTGGGCGGAGTCTAAGAGGCCTGCGGCAATCTCTGCCCCACCCCCAGCGGTCACACCCTTCCCCTGAGCGCAGGCAGAACCGGAACTCGATTCTAGCCAATGGGGTACTCCAAAGGTGGTGAGACGACGTCACTTCCGCAGTGACATGACGTAAGCGTATGGCCTCCATCTTGCCAGCAGTGATGAATCCAAGCTGCCGTCGGGAAGAGGCCCGGCCGGAGCTGAGGTCCTCCAGGCCAGCGACCTGTGGGGAGCTGAATTCTGCCAGCAACCATGTGAGTTGGGAAGCAACTCTCCCCCAGTGGTGCTTACGCGTGAGACTGCAGAGCCTGTTCTCACGCCCTGATTGTAGCCTTGTCAAAGACATGAGAGTTTGGCCAGGCTCGGTGGCTCATGCCTGTAATCCCAGCACTTTGGGAGGCTAGAGTGGGCAGATCACATGAGGTCAGGAGTTCAAGACCAGCCTGGTGAAACCCCTTCTGTACTACAAATGCAAAAATTAGTTGGCCGTGGTGGCAGGCACCTCTAGTCCCAGCTACTCGGGAGGCTGAGGCAGGAGAATCGCTTGAACCCAGGAGACGGAGGTTGCAGTGAGCCGAGATCACACCACTGCACTCCAGCCTGGGTGACAAGAACAAGACTCCATCTCAAAAAAAAAAAAAAAACACACCCTAGAGCAAAGAACCCATCTACACTGAATAGCCTCCTGCCCCACAGATACCAGAAATCATAAGTGTGTTTTGCTGTAAGACTCTAAGTATCGGGCTAATTTATTTTGCAGCAATAGACAACGAATCCACCAGGCAACAAATAGCAAAGACAAGAAGAAGAATTAGTGGTAGAGTATAGAGATGTGTTTGTATACTGAGCACCTACTATGTGCCAGTCACTGTGTTAAGTACTGCACAGGCTTTGCCTTATTTATTCCTCACGTGAACTATAGTCATGCTTTAGTCACCTTTTACAGATGAAGAAACTGAGGCTCAGAAAGGCCAAAATGACTGGGAGGCTCCAGAGCAAGGCCCAGAGCCTGGCTCTGAGCTAAGGGCTGGTGGGAGAGGCAGGAGGTGACCCAGGAGCACCCACCCCACTTTCTGTTTTCCTCCCAGATCCACTGTCATCCACATCCTTCTTCTCTTTGGGTACAGACACCCTTCATGTTGTCACATAGTGATCACGTGGACATAAATGCACCTGCAATATGTTTATGCCGACAAACTTCCCAGAAACGTAACATCCATTTTACCTGCACTTTTAATAAGCATTTAATTCCTTCAATTGTCTGGTGGTCCATTTGCAGGAGAAACTGAACTACCTGATCATTTCTCACTTCACCTGCCGTATGAGAAAGAGATTCAATTAGAAAAATCTATTGCTAATTTGAAAGCTCTGATTCTATAATTTCCTACAGGGAAGACATGTAAATTGCGTGTTATTTAACACCCTTTCATGGCAGGTGAGTTCCGCGGGGGGCAATTATAATCCGCTCTCCACTCGTCTTACAGATTCCTGACAAGCGGGGAGGAGGGAAGAGGGAGAAGGAGGAGGAGGGAGAACAGGAGAGCATTTTGAAGGCTGGCTCCAAGTGGCTTTAGGAACCCATGAATTTAAAGGGCTTAAGCAGGTTGGTGCCTGCCGAGGGGCTGCCTGGGAACCCAGGCCAGACCCCACCCCCTTCAACTCTACAAGTCCTCTGGCCTTTCCCTAAGCATCTGGAAAATCACCGTGGCAGGGGGAGGGGGAGAGGGGTCAGGATGCCATGATCCATACTCCAGCCTTTGTCACCAGCTGTGTGGCACACAGCTGTCCCTTAATCTCTCTGGCCCTGGTCTCCATCTGTGCAATGGGAAAACATAACACTCCGCAGCCTGAGCTGCTGGGAGGACCAAACCCAGTATCAAGTGTAAAACACAAAAGGGGACTTCACAAACTACAGAGCACTGTCCCCTGGCGAAGAGCACTAGCACTGGGAGCCGGACCTTAAAGCACCCACTCAGCATCTCCCGCCCCACAAACTCCCTAGAAGGTTTTTCTCTAGTCGGACCTGAATCTTTCTGGCTAAGGGTTTTTCAAGATGAAACTATTTCTTCCTACACAATTATAGCAAACAAGCTCTTTGTAGCACCCCCCTACACACACACACACACACACACACACACATATACACACCCGTGCACACACACATGCATGCACCAGGCACCCCTGGGTACATGTCTCTGGAAGAATGTTTCAGAAGCCAAGGGGTCTCTGGAGGCCTCTAGGGTGGGGAGCTGGGGAGGGAGGAAGCAGAGAGACCTAGTTTTTACCAAAAGCTTTTTGTATGGCTTAGATTTCTTCCCTCCTTCCTTTCCATCGGATGCACCCATTACCTATTCAAAAGCATTCTTTCGTACTTTTATACATGTATTCACTTTTTTTTTTTTTGACACAGAGTCTCTCACTGTCACCCGGGCTGGAGTGCAATGGCTCAATCTCACCTCACTGCAACCTCTGCCTCCCAGGGTCACTCGATTCTCCTGCCTCAGCCCCCCAAGTAGTAACACTGTCACCCAGGCTGGAGTGCAATGGCTCAATCTCACCTCACTGCAACCGCCCGCCTCCTGGGGTTACAGGCGTACCCCACCACACCCGATTATTTTTTGTATTTTTAGTAGAGACAGGTTTCACTATGTTGGCCAGACTGGTCTCAAACTCCTGACCTCATGATCCACCTACCACAGCCTCCCAAAGTGCTGGGATTACAGGTGTGAGCCACTGCGCCTGGCCCATTTATTCACTTTTAACAAATGAAACATCTGACCCCTGGCTCTTCCCTCTGTCTGCCCACCCTGGACCCCTAGCTTCCTGGCCTCCTCGGCCTCCTGCAGTCATTCAGAACTCCTTGTTCCAGCACCTGCCCTCGCCAGACCCGGACCAGACTCCCCTTGAAGCTGGCAACCTGGAGCTGGTTCTAGAGGGAAGAGCAAAAGTGGCGCTGCTCCTTTCAGGGAGCTGTGAGCAGACACACCCCCAAACCCAAATGCCCTTGCATGGGGCGCCCTGCCGCCCAGCGGCCCTCCTTGCAGGCCCCACTGGCAGGCGGACGGGGGCGGGCGCCACCTGCTGGACACAAGTGAGAAGTGCACGCGGGTGCCTACTCTGAACTTGGTCCTTCCAGACTGAGTCCGGCTCGGGTCGCCAGCCCCAGGCGGTGTATCCCGGGCTCCTGCCGGGGAGGCAACATCCTCCTCCCCACAAGTTCATCCCAACAGCTGCTTCAGGTGTTTTTCCCAGACGTGACGTTTTTACATGTTAGAGGTGTGTCAGACTAAAAATCTCCATTCACTCCCCAAATGTGCACCAAGCCAGAACAGTGACGTGGTGACCAACAAGATATTCATGATCCCGGCAGGCTCTGAGGACCGGAGGCTGAGATTAAATAACGTATTACACAAAGAACCATTTAACTGCAAGCACAACCTCCCTTAATGGGGAAGGAGAGAACGGAGCGTGGGTTAAGTTGATCTCCTCACCAGACAGAGGAGGCTCAGAGAGGTGGAGTGACTCCCCTAACATCACACAGCAAGAGAAGATGGGGCTCAGATAGGGACCCGGTTGTCCAGGTCCCAGGAGGCTGGGAAGGTGCAGGTCCCTGGTAGACCCACTGCTAATTTGCAGAAATAGCCTCCAACCCCCCCCCCCACCAAGGGCCCAGGGAGGAGCTGTTTGCCCAAAGGCTTCTTTCAGCAGGTTCCAACCACTGCTAGGGGTTAGACAAGGCCCCCCGCAAGAGCTGCAGTCTCCTTTGCGTAAAGGGACAAGCAGACAGAACGGAGCCCTCAGACACTGTCCCTGAGAAGACAACCTTCCTCTGCTCACCTCCCTTTTCAGCAAACTAGCCCCCCATCCTTCATGACAGAAGAAGGCCTGCAGTAAAATGTAGCACACCTGGGCCACTACAAATTGCCATCTCCTCCCCAGCCTCAGTTTCCCTGCCTGTCTGTATAATGAGAGGTCAAAACAGATGGTCTAAAGGTCAAGGTTCACCTAAGTGCGGTAACCCTCTCTTCCCACCTCCCTTCATCAACCAGTGCAGAGATGTACATGATTCTCCGCAGTGCTGGATGTCCTCAGTTTCCCCAAAATGACCTGGCTTTGGGAGACAAGGCTGAAATGACGTGGTGACTGTGGAGGCCAACAGGACTCCCTGGCCACTTGTCTGCTCGAGGAGGTAGCCAGCAGGACAGCTTACCATCCCTTGGGAGGGTGATGCAATCCATGGGCAGCTGGGAGGGCCCCTGGGCAGGACCCCTCCCTGTCTGAGTTTTGGGCCCTCTCTGTGACCTGCAGACTCTCCCTGAGCTGGAATCGAAAGTCTCCTGTGGGTGAATCCTGCACTTCTCTAAACGTGGTGGAAAGGGCAGGGCAGGTTCAAGTCCAGCTCCCAACCTGCCACTGCCGTTTTCTTTTTTCTTTTCTTTCTTTCTCTCTTTCTTTTTCTTCTTTCTTTCCTCCCTCTCTCCCTTTCTCTCTCTCCCTTCCTTTCTTCCTCTCTCCCTCTCTTCCTCCTTTCTTTCGATGGAGTTTTGCTCTTGTTGCCTAGTATGAAGTGCAGTGGTGCCACCTCAGCTCACTGCAACCTCTGCCTCCCAGGTTCAAGCAATTCTTCTGCCTCAGCCTCCCAAGTAGTTGGGATTACAGGCATGCACCACCACGCCTGGCTACTTTTTTATTTTTACTTATTTATTTTTGTGAGACAGAGTCTCACTTTGTCACCCAAGCTGGAGTGCAATGGCATGATCTCAGCTCACTGAAACCTCCACCCACTGGGTTCAAGAGATTCTCCTGCCTAAGTCTCCCAAGTAACTGGGATTACAGGCACCTGCCACCGCACCTGGCTAATTTTTCTATTTTTAGTAGAGACAGGGTTTCACCATCTTGGCCAGGCTGGTCTTGAACTCCTGACCTCGTGATCCACGACGCCCAGCACCGCCACTGCTGTTTTCAAAGGCTTGTGCCCTTGGGCAGGTAACCTCACTGGCCCACTGGTGTCCTGTCTCTTTGTTCCCACGCAGATGTTGGTGACACCTGCCTCCCAGGTTATGGCAAGTGAGATGAGATAATCCCATCAGCAGAAGGCAGAGTGCCTTGAGGGCATTGGCACTCAGAGATTTAACCCTGATCGTGATGGCTGCTCAGGCTGGCCTGTGTCAGCCTCCCCAAATGATGAATGAAGAATGGATGGGAAAGCAAGGCACGGTGGCTCACACCTGTAATCCCAGCACTTTGGGAGGCTGAGGTGGGTGGATCACCTGAGGTCAGGAGTTCGAGACCAGCCTGACCAACATGGTGAAACCCCATCTCTACTAAATACAAAAAAGTAGCCAGGCGTGGTGGCGCATGCCTGTAATCCCAACTACTTGGGATGCTGAGGCAGAAGAATTGCTTGAACCTGGGAGGCAGAGGTTGCAGTGAGCCAGGATCGTACCATTGCACTCCAGCCTGGGCACCAAGAGCAAAACTCCATCGAAAGAAAGGAGGAAGAGAGGGAGGAAGGAAGGGAGGGAGAGAAAGGGCGAGAGGGAGGAAAGAAGGAAAAGAAAGAAAAAAAAGGAAGGAAGGAGCTAGGGAGGAAGGGAGGGAGGAGGGGAAGGAGTGAAGAAGGAAGGAAAGAAAGGAAGGAAGGAAGGGCAAACTTGGACCTTGGAAATGCTTGGTTCTCTTGCGTCTGTGACTTCACTTAACCCCCACAAAACCCCTGCTTACATCATTTTACGCTTGGGGAAACCGAGGCTCAGAGAAGGGAAACACATTCCCAGTGTCACGCAGTGCTGGGTTCCAGCTGGGCAGTCTTAGAATCAAAGCCCGGTCTCCGGGGAGGGAAAGCTGCAATTCGTCAGGGGAACAGCCTGGGCCACCGGGGCCGCGTTTCGCTGGAAAATCACTCCCTTCTCATCACAGCCGGCACCTCCCGACCTCGGCCACACGGGGGCAGCAGCGCCTCGGCCACGGCCGGGCCTCGCGCTGTTTCTTCGTGCTGGGAACGCCCGGGCGGCTGCGGCGGCAGAGTTCCAAGCAGGAAGGGGCCACGTCAGGGACCTCTAGGGTCTGCGAGGGGCCCGGGCTTGGTCCCGCCGCCCGGCTGCCTTCGTGCATGGAGGTCGGCTGTATGTTAGCCCCAGACCTGTCTGTCTGGCTGTGTGATCCAGGTAAGCTCCTGCCCCTCTCAGGCCTGTTTCCCCATCAAACGTAGAGTTGGTTTAGTTCAGGGGTGGCAAACTGGCCATCTGGAGCTTTGTCCGATCTACACGGGGTTTGTCAAACATTAAAATTGGTTGACAGCTTCTCTGGAGCGACCTGGCCAGGCCAGTGGACCACGTGGCCGCCTCTGCCAGCCCCCAGGGGCGACTCAGTGGACTTAACGCCCCCACCTACCTGATCAAGGCCCGAGTTTGTCAAGCCACCTGGCCCTCTGGAGACACCAGGAAACAAAGTCAGCAGTTCCCCATGAGCCAGGCTGGGGAAACAGCCTTCCAGGAGGGGCGACCAAGGCCCCCACCCAGCCGACCACCTGCCCGCCCTCAGGAACACCATCACAGTCCAGGGCAGCCGCCCTCTGCGGGAGGGAAGACAGCCTCGGGCATGGATGACAACAGATTACTTTTTGGGGAGATTCACTTTTTCTCCTCTGTAAAAATAGGTATAACCCAGAGAGGTCGTAAAGTTTGAGATTATATATATACATATTACTTGTCACAGGTCCTAGCACAAAATAATGATGTCCAACCACATCAGGGGACTGCTCCAACCCCACCGTGAGAAGACGACCCAGATCCCCAGACCTCTCCCCACTCTCCCCTCCCCATCCAGAATCAAGCACCAAAGTGCTGGATAAACACAGACTCCGGGATCGCAGAGCAGGAGGGCCTCAGGACCCGAAGCATCCTCTGGTCTCTGGATCCATTCCCCCAAGACTAACAACTTGCCCATCAGGGAAGTCATGGGAGGGATTCCCCTGGGTCAGTCTCAGTAGGTCACAAAGCCTGTGTCGCCACCCAGGCAGCCCAGGCTCCAGATAACACCAAGTGCCTCTGCCAGGCTGGAGTGGGGACCCCATAAAAGGGACCGTGGAACCACTGATGGGTTCCAAGTCTGCATTTCACAGAAGCAGTGGAGGCCTGACGGCATCACTACCTCCGTGCAGATGAGATGGAGACTCCGGAGGCTGACTCGATTTGCCTGAGATCCACGCAGAGTCAGACTCAGAGGCCATATTGGTTCATCCCAGAGAGAGCTAGGCTGTCTGTGGGAGCCCTGACCCACCCATGATAGCCCCGGGGAAGGCCCACAACCTGTGGCAACTCCGTTCATTCAAAGCCATTGCCCTTCCCTCTCCGTCCCCTGCCAGTGGGTAGCACCCCCACCCAGAGCCCCTCAAGCCTGAAACGTGGCATCTCCCAAAACTTCTCTGAGCCCCCTTAACTGCACACCTCCCACCCAACTCATCACCGACCCTGTGGATTCTCTCCAGGCCCACCTTTCAGGATGACGAAAATCGGTTTGAACCACATCTGGGTGTGCCTTCGGATTGAGTTGCGCACTACAGATTGCCACAGGCTTCGCGGCTCCCTGCTGCATCCCCAGCTCTGCGGACCCAGGTCAGCTGCTGTCATGTACTGGGCTTCACTGATGTGCTTTTTACAGTGAGGAAATAGTTCTTTGCCCCATCAAGTGTGCAGGAAGGAAAACTGGGCAGAGAGGTCTGCCTATCTGAAGAAAAAAAAAATCAGAAATGATTTTCTTCATGGGAGATAAGGCAATTTCTAAGGAGCATGCAACCAAAATGCATTATATGTAAAGTGTGTAATATCTAAATTTTTTTGTTTGTTTTGAGACAGAGTCTCACTCTGTCGCCCAGGCTGGAGTGCAATGGCGCGAACTCCACTCACTGCAACCTCCCGCTCCCGGATTCAAGCAATTCTCCTGCCTTGGCCTCCCTAGTAGCTGGGATTACAGGAACCCACCACTATGCCTGGCTAATTTTTGTATTTTTAGTAGAGACGGGGTTTCACCATGTTAGTCAGGCTGGTCTCAAACTCTTGACCTCAGGTGATCTGCCGCCTCGGCCTCCCAAAGTGCTGGGATTACAGGCGTGAGCCACCGTGCCTGGCCATATCTAATATTTTTTACGTTCAGCCCATGTTATACATTTTTGCCACCTGTCTGGCCACGGTAGGGTCTGGAGGTTGCAATCCCTGGGTTAGAGTAATCCTAGAACAGACTTAGAGTGAGCTGGGGGGGGCGTGGGCAGAGGAGAGGAAGAGTCAAGCCATTTAGATAACTTGGATTTACTCTCCAGTCCTCAAAAGTCAGGAAGGGGCACATAGGTACTACCTCCTATCAGATTCATAATCACTGCCACTTCCGTGCTCCTCCCTCTCAGTTTCCCACCTAATTCCCACACACTGGGCCCATCCACCGTCTCCTGTCCACAGTGTAAGCTGCAAAGCCTTGAGTTGTCTCTCAAGCCTCAACCAGGTGAACGATGGTGCCTCATGTCACCCAGGTCCTATTGAAATGATTATGTGTTCTTTTTCTTTAAACTGTTAATGAAATGAATTGTATTAATTAATTTCTTAATAATAAATCAGCTTTGCAGTCATAAGATAAACACAAGTTCATTATAATATACTGATTGAATTTTTTTTGAGATGGAAACTCACTCTGTAGCCCAAGCTGGAGTGCAGTGGTGCAACCTCAGCTCACTGCAACCTCCACCTCCTGCATTCAAGCAATTCTCCTTCCTCAGCCTCCCAGGTGGCTGGGATTACCGGCATCCAACACCACACCCTGCTGATTTTTTGTATTTTTAGTAGTCAGGTTTTACCACGTTGCCTTGAATGGTCTCCTGAGCTCAGGCAATCCGCCTACCTCGGCCTCCCAAGGTGCCGTGATTATAGGCGTGAGCCACCACACCTGGCCTATACTACATTTTTCAATTATCGTTGTTGCTGAATTCACTGTGCTAATAATTTTCAAGAATTCTTGGAATCTATGTTCATAGGTAAAATTGACGTGAAAGTTTTCTTTGTTGTCCTGTCTTCATCTGATTTTCAAGCTTATGCTACCCAAATGAGGCAGACTGACAGGTGTTGACTGCGTTTCTCCACTGTGGGGTAGAAATCTGGATAAGCTTAAACTTATATTTGTTCTTTGAATGTTTAGCCAAATTGTGATTTGGTTCCTCCCACTATCTTCCAGAGAAGGCTGGGCTGTTAATTTGGTGAATTCCAAATTCACATACCTGGAATTGTCATCTGGGACAAATGTTTTCTTTATAGGAAGATTTTAAACTACTAAATTAATATATTAAATAATTATAGGACCTTTCAGGTTTTCTATTTTTTCTTGAGTCAATTTTAATAAATTGTATTTTTCTAGGAATTTTGCGATTTTGTTTAAGATGTCGCGTGCATTGGCATATAGTCACTTACTATAGTCTTTCGATATTTAATATTATCCATGGACTCTATGAAGCATCTAGAATTATGTCCCTTCTTTCATCCCTAATATTGCTTATTTGTGCTCTCTCTTATGTCTTAAACTTGTAAGAGATTTGTATAATTTTTTTTAGTTCTTTTCAGAAATAATCTTTTGTCTTTGATTATCTTCCCTACTTGGGTTTGTGTTTGTTTTTTGTTTTTTGGTTTTTTTTTTGGTGACATCTTGCTATGTTGTCCAGGCTGGAGTGCAGTGGGGTGATCTCAGCTCATTGCAGCCTCCCAAATCTGGATTCAAGCAATTCTGCCTCAGCCTCCCAAATAGCTGGGACTACAGGCCCATGCCGCCACTCCCAGCTAATTTCTGTATTTTTTAGTACAGGTGGAGCTTTGCCATGTTGGCCAGGCGGGTCTTGAAGTCCTGGTCTCAAGTGATCCACCCGCCTCAGCCTCTCAGAGTGCTGGGGTTATAGGCAGGAGCCATCATGCCTGGCTATTTAGGTTTGTTTTCTACTTTATTGATTTCTGTTCTTAACATTTGATTCCTTTTACTGTCTTGGGGTTTATTCTGCTGTTCTTATTTTAAGTCAAATTCTTAGTTCATTCATTTGAAACATTTCTTTCTTCTACTTTTTTTCTCTTTCTTTCTTTCTTTCTTTTTTTTTTTAAGAAAGAGACTTGCTCTTTTGCCCAGGCTAGAGTGCAGGGATGCCGTGTCAGCTCATTGCAACCTTCACCTCCTCGGCTCAAGCACTCCTCCTGCCTCAGCCTCCGAAGTAGCTAAGACTACAGGTGTGCACCACCACACCCAGCTAATTGTATTTTTTGTAGAGACAGGATTTTGCAAGGTTGCCCAGGCTAGTCTCGAACTCCTGGGCTCAAGCAGTCCACCCGCCTCGGCCTCTCAAAGTGCTGGGAGGCAGGCGTGAGCCACCACACCCGGACCATGAAGCATTTCTGATTTGCCAATACCAGCGTTGAAGATTATAAACTCTCCTCTAAATACGGCTTTGCTTGGATCTCACAAGTCTTGATTCGGAACATTTTGGTGAATGCTCAGTTCTAAGTATTTTCTAATTTTAGCTGTGATTTCATTTTTGGACTGTGAGTTGTTTAGATGTACTGTTTTTCCTAAAGTACTAGCATGGACTCCTTGTCTTTTGGTTATTAACATCTGACTTGTTTAGATTGTGATCGGGGAATACAGTCTGTGTACACATTGTGGGGGAAGCTATGACTACTGCACAGCTTCCTCTTCCGGAACCAAGGAGTTAGTCTCCCAGCTGCCGGGAGCTGCTGGAGGATGGCCCCAGCTGTCTGCTCTCTTAGGAAGTTATGTGGGCTGAGGAGATTGCCTTGCTTCCTTCAATGAACAGCCTGCATGCAATGGCTGCTCAGGGTGGGAGTGTAAAAGACTGGTTTATTACCAACTCAAGACCCTTCTGAAGGACCACCCAGCTCCAGCACTCTCCACGGAGCTGGCAGAGGCCTCCGTGGTATGGCATGGCGGCACACCTCTTCCTCCGCGCGGACCTGCCTCATCCCATCCATTCCACAGGTGCCAATCCCAGGAGTGTTCCCTAATAAAATCCCTGCACCCCCGTCTCCACCTCAGAGCCTGGCTCAAGGAGATCCAGCCTACCACCCCCATCTTTCACACGCATTGAGGTTAGCTTTATAGTCTATGATATTTTGCAAATGTCCTATGCATGCTTGAAAAAAAAATGTGTTTGCCCCAATTTGGAGGTTTCATATGCTACGTGTTGATTATATGAAACTTATTGTGTTCCTCAAGTCTCTGGTTTCTTCACCAAAATGGCCTAAAAATATCCCATCCTGAAGGTGGAGATGTCTATTCTCGTTCCTTCCATCTTCGCTTTATATTTTTTGCAGCTATGATGATATTATATATAAATTGAGAACTGTTACAGCTTCCTAGTGAAACGGAGCCTTCCGCCATTAACTAGTGACTCTTGTGCCTAATAATGCTTTTCTCCCTTAAAGTCTACTTTTACCTTATATTAATATAGCTGATGCAACTTTCTTTTAGTTAGTATTCACCTAGCATATTTTTTCTATGTGTTTTTCTATACTTGGACTTTCAGCTGTTCTTGGTTCCTATGTTTGAGGTGTGGGATTATGTTCTCTTGTAAACAGAACATAATCGCAATGTGTTTAAAAATCATTCTGGGGCAGGCGCAGTGGCTCACACCTGTAATCTCAGCTCTTTGGGAGGCTGAGGCAGGGGGATCACCTGAGGTCAGGAGTTCAAGACCAGCCTGGCTAACATGGTGAAACCCTGTTTTTACTAAAAGTACGAAAAATTAGCTGGGCATTGTGGCAGGTGCCTGTAATTTCAGCTACTCTAGAGCCTGAGGCAGAAAGATCACTTGAACCTGGGAGTCGGAGGTTGCAGTGAGCCCACATCGTGCCATTGCACTCCATCTTGGGCAATAAGAGTGAAACTCCGTCTCAAAAAAAAAAAAAGGCTCACACCTGTAATCCCAGTACTTTGGGAGGCCGAGACAGGCAAATTACCTGAGGTAAGGAGTTCAAGACCAGCTTGATCAACATGGAGAAATCCCATCTCTGCTAAAAACACAAAATTAGCTGGGTGTGGTGGTGCATGCTTGTAATCCCAGCCACTCAGGAGGCTGAGGTAGGAGAATCACTTGAACCTGGGAGGTAGAGGTTGTAGTGAGCTGAGATCACGCCATTGCACTCCAGCCTGGTGACAGAGCGAGACTCTGTCTCAAAATAAATAAATAAATAATAGATAAAATAAAATTCATTCTGACAGTCGTTTTTTAACTAAAGAATTTAGTCCTTTAACATGAATTACTGATAACATAAACTTAGATTGAGATTAATTTCCATAATGTGGTTTTTTTTGGGTTTTTTTTTTGAGACGTAGTTTCGCTCTTGTTACCCAGGCTGGAGTGCAATGGCGCGATCTCGGCTCGCCGCAACCTCCACCTCCTGAGTTCAGGCAATTCTCCTGCCTCAGCCTCCTGAGTAGCTGGGATTACAGGCACGCGCACCACTGTGCCCAGCTAATTTTTTTTTTGTATTTTTAGTAGAGACGGGGTTTCACCATGTTGACCAGGATGGTCTCGATCTCCTGACCTCGTGATCCACCCACCTCAGCCTCCCAAAATGCTGGGATTACAGGCTTGAGCCACCGCGCCCGGCCCCATAACGAGTTTTCTATTCTATTTTTCCTACCCTCAGCCCCCTTTCTTACCTTCCTTTGAATCATTTGAGATGTTTGTCTTCTTTCTTTTATCCTGATTTGTCTTTCTAATTATTTAGAAGTTGCAAGCTCTATGACTCGTTTTTAGTGCCTCCTGTAGCTATTTTAACACTGAGCACTTAACAAAGTCTAAACTTCATATATTTGTCTTCTCCCCAGATAATAGAAAGAGATTCACAACTTGATTGAGCATTTCTCCCGTATCAGATGGTACTGTCTAGTATTTTAACACTGGCCCGTTTTTCCTGCCATAATTACACATTGTTATTGTGGAGTCACAGACTCCATGTTTGTTGAGTTTTCCACCAAATATGTCCAACGTATTTGCCCATCATTCCTTCTTGTATGCCTGGCCTTTTCTCTGGAATAATTTTGATTCTGTCTGAGCTACATTACATTTATATTTTTCCTTAGTGAAGATCTTTCAGAGGTAAAATCTCACCGTTTCTATTTCACCCTCAGACTGGAAGGATAGTAGAAAATTCTAAATTGGCCACTGGTTTTTTTCTCAGTTCATGAAAGATATAATTTCACTGTGTTCTGGTTTCCATTGATGATAGTGATACGTCAGCTATAAATTGAATTATTGATCCTTTAGAGATTTGTGTGTGTGTGTGTGTGACAGAGTTTAGCTCTTGTTGCCCAGGCTGGAGTGCAATGGGGCCATCTCAACTCACTGCAACCTCTGCCTCCCAGGTTCAAGGGATTCTCCTGCCTCAGCCTCCCCAGCGGCTGGGATTGTAAGTGCCCGCCACTATGCTGAGCCACTTTTGTAGTAGAGACGGTGTTTCACCATGTTGGCCAGGCTGGTCTCAAACTCCTGACCCCGTGTGATCTGCCCACCTCAGCCTCTCAAAGTGCTGGGATTACAGGTGTGAGCCACTGCCCCTGGCCAGATGCTTTCAACATCTTCTCCTTTTTTATGATGTTCCATAGTTTGCTTGGGATGTATGTAGATGTGAGTTTCTCTTTATTTCTCTTGCTTGGGATTCACTGGGCTTCCTGTATCTTAGATTTGTTATGTACAACAATTTCACAAAAGTATCAGCCATTACCTCTTCCTGTACTGCCTGTTCCCCTATTCGGTTAGCTCCTTCTAGAACTCTACATGCATTTACATTAGGCCCTGTCACCGAATTTTTCTGGATAATTCCTTGGGTTCTACTAGCTTATTAAACCTCTCTTCGGCTGTGTCTAATCTGCTGCTCATTCTGCTTATTTCAAATTTCAAATGTTATTGTTTTCACTTCTGTAAGTTTTATTTGATTCTTTTTCAAATCTGCTTGTTCCTTTTTTTTTTTTTTTGGTCCGAGATGGAGTCTTGCTCTGTCTCCCAGGCTGGACCCAGCTCACTGCAACCTCCACCTCCAGGGTTCAAGCGATTCTCCTGCCTCAGCCTTCCAAGTAGCTGGGATTACAGGCACCCGCCACCATGCCCGGCTAATTTATTTTTAGTAGAGACAGGGTTTCACCATGTTGCCCAAGCTGGTCTCAAACTCCTGACCTCAGTGATCCACCCTCCTCAGCCTCCCAAAGTGCTGGGATTACAGGTGTGCACCACCGCGCCCGGCCCTGGTTGTTCCTTATGCACTCTTATTCCCTGTTCGTATTTCAAACTGCTCTTTTAATTCTTCGAAAACATAAAAATAGTTATTTTAAATATATATTCTGCATGTGATCATTTCAGACCTGAAAGCGCAAAGGTTCCACTTCTGTCTCTTGCTTCTGCTGGTCTTGTTTTCCTTGTGGAGTTTGTTATTTTTCACTGTGAGCTGCTCATTTTCTTGAGAAATTTGCGGATGTTTCTATGAGGCTGAGATGGCAGCTAAAATTCTGGAGGGAAGTTTAAGGCGCACATCTGCAAACTGACTGCAGGTACTATCAAGCAGGGGCCAGTTTCAGTTTTCAACTTCAGTGTTTTTGAACCACACAAGTAGCAGGAATTCAAACTGAAAGTCACGTGAGGGCCAGCTTGTGGTTACAGATTCTCAGCGGAGATATTTTTCTCAACCCAACGTCAAGGTCAGGGCAGGCAAGCTTCCTTTCTCTTCTCTGCGGGGTGGGATTTGCTTTCATTCTTTCTGACACTCTAGACATAGACCTCTTGGACTCTGGCTTTGAAGAGGTCTCCTGTTACATCCCCCCTTGGGTGAAGCCCAGACTTTGTCTCCTGTTCCTTGCACCTCACACAGCTATGGAAACACAAGCTCAAAGTCTCCAAGGCGTCCACTTTTGCTTCATTTTGGAAATCCGCCAGGCTTGCATTCATGCTAACTCAGCAATGTGTTAAAAAAAAAAAAAAGATTAAAGCAATATTTTATCCCGCATTTTGGTTATAATCAAGGGAGTGATTAAAGGTATCGAATCTGGCAGAGTGCCAGAAACAGAAGCTCTCTCTGAGAACTTTCCAGAGCATGCCTTGGCCTCAGGTCTGCACTTTTCTTTCAATGCACACAAGAGCATATTCACAGGTGTATCTGTGGGTTGCTGTCGCTGTTGCATCTGCAGCCAGGAGGAAGAGAGAGTTCAGGGTTCTCGATCTTGATGTGGCCACAAAACAGTGAAGACTCTTGCGAGTTGAGTAGCGGAATGGTGGCTGTTATGATGGCGTTTGAGCTCGTATTTGCACGTCACCCCACTGTTAATCACAGCTTCCCCTCTGTACCGTGGAATGCATTTCAACCGGGATATGGTCACAGAAAGCTTCAAAACTGACCTGCAAAAAGAGTTTTCATGCCACAAAATGAAAATACTTCTTGCCAGTTGGAATCACACCAACCAAAGCTGGGGCCTGTGGATCTCAGCAGCCCTAACCAGAAGGCCCAACCGACGGGCGTCAGGAGCCTGGCAGGAAAGCGCTGGACTGTCTGATGGAGCGTGGATGCTGCAACCCTCATCTTTCTTAAAATGGAAGCAATCCTGGTCCCTAAATATACATGGGTCTTTCAAAACCTTGCTCCTTCTCCCACCTACCTTCACACTTCTGACTCAAGGGGGAAAAATAGCCCTCCGGCAATTCATCTTCTTCACGGGCTGCCGGCAAGCTTCTAATTTTTTTTTCACAGCTGAGTTATTTCTGATCTATGTCCTGGCAAAAAGAAATATAGAGCAACAGTGGCTAGGAGACGTTTGGAAGCTGTGCCAAGCCAAACAGTGTCTAAAAGTCTACATCTGAGCCGCCAACCTTGGGAAAGTGTGTTTTAATTCTACACACACACACACACACATACACACACACGCACCCCAAAACCTTAAAACATGTGTGATGTAAAACGAACTTAAAATGAGGGTCAGAAAGGAACTCTGATGAGTTATAATGGGAGGCAGCCCCCAGCCCCCAAACATGTGACCTCGCACACCCCTTCTGAGGGCATCAGAAGAACCACAAAGCATTGCAGCTCAGCACGTCCCAGAGGCACCTGGTGACAGCGGAGCTTGGGAGGTGACAGACAAGCTTGTGAGCTCACCACACTGGGACTGATGCCTTCTTCACCCCTTAGCCGGGTGCTCCTGGGCAATGTATTTGGCCTGAGCCTTCGTTTGCTGAACTGTAAAACTGATGCCAAGAAACCTATCTCATGAGGTCAACATAGCAATCAGATAAAATTGTGTAGGTAATCATACATAATCACAGCGGTTAGCGAGCTCTAATGCCTGCTAAGTGCTCATGATGACAAATGCCACATTTTTATGTTGTATCGATGCTGAGTAGATGATGATGGTAACTGATGAAGTTGATGATGATAAAGGAGGAGGAGCAGAAGAAATTGAATCTGAGAGAGACATGATTAAAGTCATTTGGGCAGAGAGCAGTGACTCATACCTGTAATCCCAGCACTTTGGGAGGCTGAGGTGAAGGATCGCTGGAGTCCAGCAGTTCAAGACCACCTGGGTAACATGGCAAAACCCCATCTTTACAAAAAACACAAAAATTATCAGGGTGCGATGGTGTGCACCTGTAATTCCAGATAGGAGGCTGAGGTGGGAGGATTCCTTGAGCCCCGGAGGTCAAGGTTGCCGGAAGCTGTGATGTCACCACTTTACTCCAGCCTGGGCACAGAGTGAGACCCTATCTCAAAAAAATTAAAAATAACATCATTTTAAAAAGCAGTCAGTGCAGACACAGTGCATTTTAGCCTGGCTCTCCTGCTTCCAGTCCCGTCTTCTTGCTATCATTGCCTTCCTTTTTTTTTTTTTTTTTTCAGGTGGAGTCTCACTGTGTCGCCCAGGCTGGAGTCACTGGCACAATCTTGACTCACTGTAACCTCCACCTCCTGGGTTCAAGCGATTCTCCTACCTCAGCCTCCCGAGTAGCTGGGAGAACAGGTGGCTGCCACCACACCTGGCTAATTTTTTTTTTTTTTTTTGAGACGGAGTTTCGCTCTTGTTAGCCAGGCTGGAATGCAATGGCGCGTTCTTGGCTCACCGCAACCTCCGCCTCCTGGGTTCAGGCAATTCTCCTGCCTCAGCCTCCTGAGTAGCTGGGATTATAGGCATGCGCCACCATGCCCAGCTAAGTTTTTGTATTTGTAGTAGAGATGGGGTTTCACCATGTTGACCAGGATGGTCTCGATCTCTTGACCTCGTGATCCACCCGCCTCAGCCTCCCAAAGTGCTGGGATTACAGGCTTGAGCCACCGCGCCTGGCACACCCAGCTAATTTTTGTATTTTTGGTAGAGATGGGGTTTCACCATACTGGCCAAGCTGGTCTCCAACTCCTGATTTCGTGATCCACCCGCCTCAGCCTCCCAAAGTGCTGGGATTACAGGCTTGAGCCACCGCGCCTGGCACACCCAGCTAATTTTTGTATTTTTGGTAGAGATGGGGTTTCACCATACTGGCCAAGCTGGTCTCCAACTCCTGATTTCGTGATCCACCCGCCTCAGCCTCCCAAAGTGCTGGGATTACAGGCGTGAGCCACCGCGCCTGGCCCTCTACCATTGCTTTCTACCGTTATCAACGTCACAGTCATTCTTTTAGTATTACTGTTAACCTCCAACAGTTCTAAAGGGGTCTGATGCTCACTCAGTGCTCCCAACACATCTTCCTGGCACTGTTTTATGTCAACTGTGTGAGAAAATCTGGTGACACCCATTTGCAGATGAAACCGAAACAGAAATAAAATAATTTGTCCAACTCCAGTAAGTCAATAGCAGAACTGGGGTCTGAACTCGGACCTCTTGGGAGAAGGTCAACCCTGCTTTTCTCTTCTAAAATATCAAACTAATATTCATTGAGGCTGGATCCTGTGCTCGCTCAGGGGACTCAGACAGGACATGGAACTTTTCCCTACCCTGAGGACACTCACAGACTAATGGGTCAGACAGACACTGCAAGAAATAAATAGGGACTTCCAGGCCCAGCACAGTGGCTCACACCTGTAATCCCAGCACTTTGGGAGGCCAAGGTGAGTGGATCACCTGAGGTCAGGAGTTCGAGACCACCCCGGCCAACATGGCGAAACCCCATCTCTATTAAATACAAAAATTAGTCAGGCATGGTGGCGGCTACCTGTAATCCCAGCCACTCAGGAGGCTGAGGCAGGAGAATCGCTTGAACCCAGGAGGCGGAGGTTGCAGTGAGCCGAGATTGTGCTATTGCACTCCAGCCTGGGCAACAGAGTGAGATTCTGTCTCAAAATAAATAAATAATAATAATAATTAAATAACAAAAAATAAATTGAAAAAAGATAAAATGAGGGTAGAACTAATTGAATATCTCTTCAAGAAATAAAGCCCCAGAGTCTTCTCCCCAGTTCCAGACAGCCATGCAACGCACCTCTCCACCACTCCCTCAGAGGGGCCTAGAGGTTTACACTCTGGAAAGGGCGAGAGAGGGCCTCTGAACAGGTGCATGTGGGATGCGAAGAAGCCTAGGACTTTCCTCTTTGCTGTCTAGTTAGTGCCGCGTTTTCCACATTTTTGTACTTTTTGTTGATTATTTCACTGGGATTTTTTTTTTTTTTTTTTTTTTGAGACAGAGTCTCACTCTATGGCCCAGGCTGGAGTGCAGTGGCGTGATCTTGGCTCACCACAACCTCCACCTCCTGAGTTCAAGTGATTCTCCTGCCTCAGCCTCCTGAGTGGTTGGGATTACAGGCACTTGCCACCACACCTGACTAATTTTTGTATTTTTAGTAGAGACAGGGTTTCACCATGTTGGTCAGGATGGTCTCGAACTCCTGACTTCAGGTGATCCACCCACCTCAGCCTCCCAAAGTGCTGGGATTACAGGTGTGAGCCACTGTGCCCAGCTGATTTCCCTGTTTTAAATGCCCCTCCCTCACACCCCTCCACCAAGCTCAGTGTTGAAGGGCTGTTGATACGGTTTGGCTGTGTCCCCACCCAGATTTCATCTTGAATTCCCACATGTTGTGGGACGGGCCCAGTGGGAGGTAATTGAATCATGGGGGTGGGTCTTTCCTGTGCTGTTCTTGTGATAATAAGTCTCACAAGATCTGATGGTTATCATAAGAGGGAGTTTTCCTTCACAAGCTCTCTTTTTCTGCCACCGGCACCATCCACATAAGATGTGACTTGCTCCTTCTTGCCTTCCGCCATAATTACGAGTCCTCCCCAGCCACGTGGAACTGTAAGTCCAATTAAACCTCTTTTTCTTTTCTTTTTTTAAACCTCTTTTTCTTTTGTAAATTGCCCAGTCCGATAAGTCTTTATCAGCAGCATGAAAATGGACTAATACAGGTGTGCAGTGTTTCTAAGTGCAAGAAGTCTGAGGTGTGCCTTATGGAGAAAGTCCGTGTTAGAGAAGCTTCATTCAGGCAGGAATTAGAGTGCCGATGGCCGTGAGCTCAGTGTGAATGAGTCAACAATATATATTAAATAAGGAATCCTTTTTTTATTGTACTTTAGACTCTGGGGTACATGTGCAGATCATGCAAGATTGTTGCATAGGCACATTCATGGCAAGGTGGTTTGCTTGCCTCCATCCCCCATGACCTATATCTGACATTTCTCCCCATGTTATCCCTTCCCACCCTCCCTCCCACCATCCCTCCCTTAGCCCCAACCCCACGGATCCCAGGTGTGATGCTCCCCTCTCTGTGTCCAGGTGTTTTCTTTGTTCAACACCCACCTATGAGTGAGAACATGCGGTGTTTGATTTTCTGTTCTTGTGTCAGTTTGCTGAGAATGATCATTTCCAGATTCATCCATGTCCCTACAAAGGACATGAACTCATCGTTTTTGATGGCTGCATAGTATTCCATGGTGTGTATGTGCCACTTTTTCTTTGTTCAGTCTGTCATTGATGGGCATTTGGGTTGGTTCCAGGTCTTTGCTATTGTAAACAGCACCGCAACAAACATTTGTATGCATGTGTTTTTATAATAGGTATATACCCAAAGGACTATAAATCGTTCTAAATAAGGAATCTTTAAACAGAAACATATATGTGTTAAAAAGTTATGCATTGATCAGTTGGTGACAACACTGTGACCCCAGACTTGTAGGAACAAACCCTGGATTTCCCTCTTGGAGCAATGGCTTAGAATTGACTAATTCAGCGTTTTTGGTGACTTGCTAGACCAGAACAGGTGTGAATAATGACAATAGGCTCTGCTTTCTTGCAGCTTTCTCTGGAGATTAGTAGAGAAGATACTTCACTAGAATGAGGGCTAAATCAAGAAAGAGGAAAATATGGGATACGGGAAAAAGAGAAAGGCAAAGGGGTATCCCAGGCTGTTGGGGGAAGGAGCCCCACAAACCCGGGGTGCCAGTCTTGGGCTTCCCTGGGCAGATGGGCGTGAAGACTCCAGTGCATCTCAGAGCCCTGCCAGGAAAGTTCAGGACTGAATTCGCAACAGTTGTGTAGAGAACGATGCAAAGGAGAAACCAAGAAAATGATTTGCTGGGGTGGGGGTCAGGAGTGCAACTGTGCAGGAAAGGTTGACAGAGAGGACAGCCATTTGTTTGCTGCTGGAAGCCTTTTACATGAATTGGCTCATGGAAAGCAAGGCCAGGTGGAAGCAATCAAGCGAGAGGCTGAGGAATTTGCCCAGGATCACAGCAGAAGAGCTAGAACCCAGGAAAGTGGCTCAAGACTCCATGCCCTTCTCCACTGACAGTGCTGGTGACCTGAGAACAGGTCTGAGGTTGGAGGCAGGTGCGCACAGTGAGCGGGGACCAGGAGGCAGCGGTAGCCTCACTTTCCAGAAAGAGAGGTCAGCCGATGAGGCTGACAACTTAAAAATATATATATATCAAGAGTCTCAGAGGCCAGGCAGAGTGGCTCACACCTGTAATCCCAGTACTTTGGGAGGCCGAGGTGGGTGATCACCTAAGGTCAGGAGTTCAAGACTAGCCTGGGCAACATGGCAAACCCTACCTCTACTAAAAATACAAAAATTAGCCAGGTGTGGCGGCAGGCGCCTGTAATCCCAGCTACTCAGGAGGCTGGGGCAGGAAAATCACTTGAACCCAGGAGGCAGAGGTTGCAGTAAGCAGATATCATCCACTGCACTCCAGCCTGGGCAATAGAGCAAGACTCTGTCTCAAAAAAAAAAATGCAGTCTCAGAGGCAAATGACACAGGGTAAAAACAAAATAATTGGTTAAAGGAGGTGAAATAGTTGCCTCTAGGGAGGAGACAGGAGCAGGTGAACGACAGGGACAGGGAACTGCTGCTTTTCTTAACAAACCTTGTAGAACTATTTGCCTGTATGAGTTTGATAAAAATACAAGCTAAAAATAAAGAGAAGAAATAAACACCGTTCCATGATCCTAGACAGAGCCTGAAAGCCAGGGCTGCCAGGTGGGGCCCCGGGAGCGGGGGAGCCGTGGCTTTTCGTGTTTGCCCTGGAGACTTCATCTTTGGCCTGGGAGACACCCTCTGGCCCTCCAGCACCAAGCAGGGTGTGTATGGCCCCAGAGTGGTTAACAATCCCAGCAGGGACTCGCCTGCCTGTGGAAGACCCCATCTGCACCAACCTTCCTGCTCATTCAGGGGCTGCTGGGATTGCCCTATCGGTGTCAATTGCAAATGAGGGGTCCTCCCGCAGCTGCTCAGTCGGCCCCTCATCCGAGACCCGTGCTCCAAAAAAGAAGCTGGGGTGGCAGAGGGCTGTCACCTCACACACTAATTACATAGGCACAGACACATGAGTTCCCCAAAAGACACCCCCAGCACCTGAGGTCACAGAGACAAAGTCGAATCCACAGAGCACTGGCGCCCCAAAGAGGCAGGGAACCCTCACCCCATCTCCAATCCCACCCTGGCCCCCACTCCCCAGTCCAGATGGGACTCCCTGCCTCTTTCCCTGATGTCCCCCACACTGACTCACTGTGGGCAGCAGCTTTTACATAAGAGTCCCAGGTGATGGTCCCCACAACAGATCATCTTAGACTGAGTATTAGATGCCACTGCATACCAGCCCCGCCTCTTTTTCTCTTCCTGTCAAACTCAGTAATGGGGGCAATCTCCTTCCTCTAGGAGTTTCAGATGCTGAGAGGCACACTCTTCCTCTCACAGCTACCATAACTGTGTCATCGCATCTGTCCCTTAGCAATTTTTGAACCTCAGCACATTCAGCCAGTGGAATTAATGCTTCTCGCCTCCTTCTCAGGGTTCCTTTGAGGGCCAAATGAATCATGCAGGCTATTTTGGGAAATAAAAGGGTGAGAAATCCAAAGAATATTTTGAGGAACACAAGCAATCAGCCCTCTTGGGTATTAAAATAGATGATTAAGTCCCTGATTAAACAACAGAGCCGGCATGAATGGAACTGGCCAGGGAGCAGAGAAACGTTCTCATGTACATGCATTTAATACATGATCAAGCTGCCTTCAGTGGGTAAAGAACATGGAAGGAGTAGCCACTAAAAAGGCAGCTTAGATGCCTTCTTATCTTTCACAGATGCTGAAAAAAGAGATGATTTATCAAGCAAAGCAAACCCTAGGAGGGCTGGTCAAAAATACAGGTGAATATTGACCGGATCTCGAGAGGAATGTGAAGTCTTTGAGCTTTAAAATCATCAGGGACAAGGCCGGGCACGGTGGCTCATGCCTGTAATCCCAGCACTTTGGGAGGCCGAGGCGGGCGGATCACGAGGTCAAGAGATTGAGACCATCCTGGCCAACATGGTGAAACCCCGTCTCTACTAAAAATACAAAAATTAGCTGGGCACGGTGGCGCATGCCTGTAATCCCAGCTACTCAGGAGGCTGAGGGAGGAGAATTGCCTGAACCCAGGAGGCGGAGGTTGCGGTGAGCTGAGATCGCGCCATTGCACTCCAGCCTTGCACCTGGCAACAGAGCAAGACTCTATCTCAAAAAACAATAAATTAATTAACTAAATTAAATCATCAGGGAGATTTTTTTAAGGGGGAAGGAGAAGTGATTGACAACTAATATATATATAATTCCCATGCCATAGAAAAAACTAATGGGGGTTGAGGGGGACTAGACTGAAAGCGAATGAATGGCAAAGGGTTAATATCAATAATCTGTGAAAACTCTACACTGTCTGGTAAGAAAAGCCTTAAACCAACAGGGTTTCTATTTTATTTTATTTTTTGGAACTTGACAAAATGATACCAAATTTCATCTGGAAAAATAAACATGTGAGACCAGCCAAGGAAATTCTGAGGCAAAACAAAAGTGGTGGAGGAGGACTGGCTTTACCAGATGTTAAAACATCCTAGGAAAGCACAGTAATTTTTAAAGTGTAGTCCTGGAAAAGAAGTAGGCAGCTCCATCCAGACCCGGGTGCAGAAATAGATGGAAATATGTAGGACTTCAGCACCTGAATGAGAGAAGGCGTTTCACATCAGAGGGGGAAGATGCATTGTTGAAAGGCCGGCGCAGAGATAACTGGGTAGTTGGCCATCTGGAAAAAATAAAGCGGAATCCCTACCTCACCCCCTACACCCAGATCAGTTCCAGATGGGTCCAAAATTTAAACCAAAAAAGGAAACCATAAAAATTCTAAAAGAAAACATAGGTGAACTTAACAATCTTTGGAAAGGAAAGATCTTTCTAAGCAGGATACAGAACTAGAAGCCACAATAAAATTCATGTGGGGAAATCAATGGGCGAGAAGTCCCAAGGATATTTTGAGAAAGATGGGGAATAAGCCCTCTCTGATATGAGAATACACGATGAATGGGGAGAAACAGGCTTTCCTCCATAAACCAGTTCAATACGGGATGATGGTGTCTCCAGACAATGAACAGTAGGAAGAATGTTCAGATGGTGAAGTTGGGACATCACGAAAGGAAACAGATTTAAGTCCATTTTCCACATATACTCAAGAATAAATTATTTATAAAGCAAATCAAATCTTAGAAAGGGTGGCCAGAACGATAAAGGAATATTGAACAGGACTCTGGAGGGATGAGAACCTTCCAAGCATCACAATGATTGAGGAAATCACAAAAAAAAAAGGAGAATTGATTCAACTATTTAGAAAAGACCTTTTGTATCAAAACAATCAAAGTCCAACAATTTTGACTACATCACATTTTTTCATTTCTAGGTGAATAAAAGTATTACCAAATCAAGACAGAAGCTGAACAGGGACTGGCATTCACCAAATTAATTGCCTTAATTTAGAAACACGTCCATACAAGTAAATGAAAGAAAGACATAAAACCTAACAGATAATTGACAAAATTTGAATATGAAAAGGCAATTCCCAGAAAAACAAATTGGAATGAATGGTAGCCATATGAAAAATGTTCATGCTCACTCATCATCAAGAAACAATACTACACCCTTTGGTGATAGGTTAAAAACCTATCAAAAGGGTCAAGATTTTTAAGTTTGAAAATACCCCAAATATATGGGAAAACAGCCATTCTCAAACACTGGTTGTGGGAGTATAAACTGGTCTATTCCACTCCTTTTAATGGCTGTATAATACTCCATGTGTGGATGTAGCAACATTTATTCAACCAGTCCCTGTTTATGGACATTTAGGATTTTCTCCTCCCCGTTGAGTGGTGCCATGATGAGAGTCCTTGGACACACATCCTTGCATCCATATGTAAATACAGGTGTAGAAATTCTTGGCAATGGAATTTCACAGTGAATGACACTTTGCTGTGAAAATTTTGACAGACGTTTCCAAACTGCCTCCTGTAAGGTCACAGTCATTTGCACTCTGACCAATTGGATTAAAAAATATCTGTATTCCTATACTTTATCCAGAAGCAAAACTTATAGCATTCATATTGTTTTGTTTTCATTAAGTATATGGATAGACAGGTGATTTTTTTTTTTTTTTTTTTTTGAGACGGAGTTTCGCTTTTGCTACCCAGGCTGGAGTGCAATGGCGCAATCTCGGCTCACTGCAACCTGGGTTGAAGTGAGCCTCCTGCCTCAGCCTCCTGAGTGGCTGGGATTACAGGTGCCCATCACCACATCCAGCTAATTTTTGTATTTTTAGTAGAGACAGGGTTTCATTGTGTTGGCCAGGACAGTTTCAATCTCTTGACCTCGTGATCTGCCCCTCGTGATCTGCCCACTCGGCCTCCCAAAGTGCTGGGATTACAGGCATGAGCCACCACACCTGGCTCATTGGTGAGAGAGAGAGAGAGAGAGAGAGAGAGTTTTGAGACGGAGTTTTACTCTGTTTTCTAGGCTGGAGTGCAGTGGTGCAGTCTCGGCTCACTTCAGCCTCTGCCCCCTGGGTTCCAGTGATTCTACTGCCTTAGCCTCCTGGGTAGCTGGGATTACAGGCATATGCCACCACCATGCCTGGCTAATTTTTTTTGTATTTTTAGTAAAGATAGGGTTTCACCACATTGGCCGGGCTGGTCTCCAACTCTTGACCTCAGGTGATCCGCCCTCCTCGGCCTCCCAAAGTGCTGGGATTACAGGCATGAGCCATGGCGCCTCACTATTAAGTATTTTTTTTTAAAGGGCGAGTGGGGTGAGGTGAGTAGGGGAATTGTCGGGAAAATTGCAATTTTCTTCACCTTTGCCGCTTACCTGCTGTGAGCTCCTCGGCTTATCTTCTTCCCCCTCCCTGGGCCTCAGTTTTCCCATCTGTGAAACAGGAGAATGAAATAAATTGACATTTTCCAAACTTACTCACCAAATGGCAAAGCTGAGTGAAGTGATCTTACCTCTGTGTGGCTGGGGTAGGTGGGATGCTGCCCCTGCCACTCTTCCCTCCTACACACCAGAGAAGAAACCACACATCAGGGACTCCAGCCTGGCGCAGCTCAAGCATTCAGGACTTGGGTCTCATTCCCAAGCTGTCACTGAGGAAGGCTGGAAGCCAATTCTGTTGCAAAGGTGGTTATTTTTCTGCCGTAAGTGAGGTTGGACCCCAGAGCTGCCTTTCCCAGTGTCTTAGCTGTGGACTCTTCAAACACCAATCCTGCCCTGAACCATCTGTGGCTCCCTATTGCTTAGGGAATTAATGCTACCTCCCTTCATTGATTCTGGCTTTGAGGCTCCAGATTTTGGCTCCAGCCTCTCTCCATGGTCCGGCCAGACACCCAGTCTCTGTCTCCTGCAAACCAAGCCTTGGACACACACTTTATCCAGGGGCTCCTCCTCCTCCCGGCCTTTGTCCACCCGCAAGGCCTCCCACTCATCTCTAGTGACTTCCTCTACCACCAATTAACTGTGTGTGCCCTTGTACATCATCTATAGGGCGTCGCAAGATACAGGAATCAAAGGCCATAGGGTCATAACAAGGAAATCTATCAGCCTTCATCAAAGCTTTGTGAATCTTAGAGAATCGAAGAGAAAAAAAGCAAGCATACTCAAGGGCAAGTATAGTTAATTACAATTAAATTTGGGTAGATGTACATGGGTGAAGAAAAAGACTGGCAGGAAATATAATACACCAAAATGCCCCAGGTCTTGAGTATCTTCAAGATAATAACATTAATAGGGCAGGCACAGTGGCTCAGACCTGTAGTCCCAGCACTTTGGGAGGCCGAGGCAGGTGGGTCACCTGAGGTCAGGAGTTCAAGACCAGCCAGGCTAACATGGTGAAACCCCATCTCTACTAAAAATACAAAATTAGCTGGGCATGGTGGCACACACCTGCAATACCAGCTCCTCAGAAGGCCGAGGCAGGAAAATCGCTTGAACCCAGGAGGAGGAGTTTGCAGTGAGCCCAGATCGCACCATTGCACTCCAGCCTGGGCAACAAGGGCCAAACTCCAACTCAAAAAAAACCATTGATCGTGGTGATGATGATAGCTTACTCATGTTAAACACACCATGCGAGGAGAACGCCAGGCATTTTATATGATCTCTTTCCCTAATTTTATATACTTTAAGTTCTCTGTAATTTATGTGTATAACTTTTGTCGTAAGAAAGATGCGTTGCTTTTTTTTTATTATTATTATTGAGACGGAGTTTTGCTTTTGTTACCCAGGCTGGAGTGCAATGGCACAATCTCGGCTCACTGCAACCTCTGCCTCCTGGGTTCAGGCAATTCTGCCTCAGCCTCCTGAGCAGCTGGGATCACAGGCACGCGCCACCGTGCCCAGCTAATTTTTTTTTTGTATTTTTTAGTAGAGACGGGGTTTCACCATGTTGACCAGGATGGTCTCCATCTCTTGACCTCGCGATTCACCCGCCTCGGCCTCCCAAAGTGCTGGGATTACAGGCGTGAGCCACCGCGCCTGGCCTGGATGTATTGCTTTTTAACATATTAGAGTTAAATTGTGATGGATGGAGAATTATTTTTGTACAATGAAAAGTAGGTTCTGGATACAGGGGGCTAAAGTCAGACTCCTCCCACCTTCCAGATGAGGTTCCTAGGGTTCTTGACCCCCTCCTCTGCTGCCCCCTCCCCACAACCCTGCAGCCTCCCTGAAAGATGGGGCCAACAGTGGGCTCTCAGAAGAATGAAGCTAGAACCCCAGGTCCCAGGAGTCCCCTCCGCTGACCTATTTTAGGTGACCCAAGCTCTCACAGCCACCAGGCAGCAGGGTGATGGTCAAGAGCCCAGACTCTGGAAGTCAGACTCTCCGTGACCCTGTTGTGTGCCCCTGTGTGAACTTGGCCAAGTGGCTCCTTCCTCTGTGCCTCAGTTTCCCCATCTGTAAAACAGCCATCATGGCAGAAGCCAGCTCCTTTGTAGACCTGGGTGAGGAGGAAACAGGATGAGTTCAGAAAAGTGCCATATCCAAGGTCTGGTACATAGTAGGCCCTCAATACCCAGGTGCTATCACCTTTGTCATTATTATTTGTTGTTAATCTGTTGAAGGAATACTCAGAGGCAGCAGGCAGACATTTCCCCAAAAGTAAGCTCTTAGGAAGAAGCCCTCTGGACGCGGGCTCGGAAAACCGGAATGTTAAAAAGATAAATAAAGCCTCTCTGTAGCTGGACAAAGTCTGGGCGGCCCAGAGGGGGCAGGGGAATTCGGCTGCGGAGAAGGATTTAAGCCCTGGACAATGGGCGCTGTCTGAACTAACCAGGGCCGCTTCTTTGAGTCGTGAGAAGAGCTATTTTCTCCTTTAAAGCCTTAAAGAGCTATTAAGTTGGGCAAATCACTGGTAAAACAGCTGGAAACCTAAGTAGCAATTTAAACAGCCCATTGCCCTTCCGTCCCGACGTAGAATGCGTTCTCTGGGGCAGACCGTCTCCAGGTCCGACTTTGCCAAGCCTAAGAGGATTGAGTGGGGGACCCTTCCCCAAGCTCTGAATGCAGCCAGGAGCTTTATTTAGCAAATCCACAATTTCTACCCCACCCCCTCCTCTCTCTTTTTTTTTTTAAGTAAGCAGACTGAACTCTAATTTTCCCTCTTTTCTCTCCCCAGTCTCCTTGAATCGGCCCATTCTTTCATTATGTGGAACTAATGAAGGCCTCGCGGAGTCCCTGCTCAGGAATAGGGCCCTTAAATAAAACATGTTTCATTGATCAACTTCAAAAAGTCTTTTAGTGGGGTTGGAGGTGGGAGAGGGAGGAGGTAGTTGGGATGGAGTGGAGCGGGGGAGGGTCTCCCAAGGCACCAGCGGGGGAAGCTGAGCCTGGCGAGTGACAGCCTGGGAGCTGGGGGAGGTATGCATAATGTCTGTTTCTGTCCCCAGGATCCAAAATCCGATCCACAATCCATTTGTTTGTTTTGTGGGACGGTGATTCTGCAGGCGCCGAGACACGCCTGCCTGAAGCCTCCCCATTCACCCACAGTGGACGGGAAGGGCTGGATCGCTTTAAATTTTTTATTTTATTTTTTCTTAATCTCCCCGCAAGTAAAACTTTTGGCCAGCTAAACAGAGCTCTGGACTTAGAGCAGTCCCCCGGGGAAAATGTGGCCGCCAGCTCTGGGCTCCTCTAACATCCGTTCCAGCAACATCCCTCAGGCATAGTGTGAGGGGGGAGTCGCAGACAGCGGGACCCCTGCTGGCTAATGAATATTAAGTGAGCACCTACTATGTGTGGGGAGCTCTATAGATTAATTTTACTTTTATGTTTTTTTTTAATTGTCTGAATTGCAAAAGCAGTGAATGCCAATTGCAGAGCCATTCCATGGCAGTATGAAGTACTCAGAAAACAGTAAAAGTCCCTAGCAGGGATTTTTTTTTTTTTTTTTTTTTGAGACAGAGTCTTGCTCTGGTCCCCCAGGCTGGAGTGCAGTGACACAATCTCAGCTCACTGCAACCTCCACCTCCTGGGTTTAAGAGATTCTCTTGCCTCAGCCTCCCAAGTAGCTGGCATTACAGGTGACTGCCACTGTGCCTCCCAAAGTGCTAGGATTACAGGCATGAGCCTAGAACACAAATCTGCTGTCATACCCTTGCCCCAAGCCCACCACTGCTGGGATAAAGTGGGAATCCCCACCCACAGCTTCACCTCCAGGCCCAACACACTATTTGCCATTTGTGCTGCTTCCCAGGATGCTTCACGTCTATTCCTCTCCTTGGAATGTTCTTAGTCTCCAAGGTACCTGTCGAAATCCTACTCATCCCACAAAACCCCACTTACCCCTCTGGTGAAGCTTTATCATCTAACACATGCCTGTCCTGCTTAGTGGGATGCCTCCCTGCTTTATCGCAAAACTGCACGTGTTGTGGACCTCAAACCCAGCCCCTATGTCTCCAAGAGGTGACTATCTGCTCATTTCTATCCCCTGATAGACTCTGAGTTCCTGGAGAGCAAAAGCTGTGCCCAGAACAGTGCTTGGCATATAGTGGGTACTCGGTTAAATGTTTGTTGAATGACGAAGTGAATGTTTCTCTAAAAGAATGTCACCCAAAGGAAAGTACAGAGGTTTGATGATAGTTACTTTATTTGCTCTGAGTTCTGTGGAATTGATTATCCAGGACCAGAAACCCAAAGAGGAAATTAAGGGTTGGTCAATAGTTTGGCAAGGAAGACACTGCCGAAAATGCCATGTCCCTTAGGTGCTGGTTAGGTGGCATCCTTCGGCAAGTCCTTCCTGGGTAGGTCATGATGGCATTCGTTCCCCCATTCCCCATACCCTTGGGGGTGTGACATTCTCCCTGTAAGGCCCAGAGCCAATGCCACCTTCTCCTGGAAGCCCTCTGGGAGGCACACAGCAAGTTCGCAAAAGAGGTTTCCTTTTTATTTTGTTTTGTTTTGTTTCAAGACGGAGTCTCGCTCTGTCACCCAGGCCGGAGTGCAGTGGCGCGATCTCTGCTCACTGCAACCTCTGCTTCCCAGGTTCAAGCTATCCTCCTGCCTCAGCCTCCCGAGTAGCTGGGATTAAAGTCATGCGCCACCACACCCAGCTAATTTTTTGTGTTTTTAATAGAGACAGGGCTTCTCCATGTTGGCCAGGCTGGTCTTGAACTCCTGACCTCAGGTTATCCACCCACCTCCGCCTCCCAAAGTGCTGGGATGACAGGCATGAGCCACTGAACTCAGCAGTGATGGGAGTTTTTTATTCTCATTTTTATATATGAGGAAGCCCAAGCTCAGAGAAGCTAAGTAACTTTCCTGAGGACACACAACTGTCTAAAAACGCGTGTGTCAGTTCAAGTCCAAAACCAGTGTGTGTGGTCAGTTGCGGGAGACTTGCAGTCTAGAAAAGACGAAGCAGGCCCCTCTGGCTGGAATCTTGACTGCCTCCTGCAGAACTCATTGCTGACGTCTCCTTCTCTAGCCTCAGGTTGATCATGGGCAGGGGCCGGGTCTCTTCCTGTGCCTCTAGTGTCTGCCACAGAGCCTGGAATGGAGTTCCTGCTTAGTCAGTTTCTTTCTACATGAAATGAATTATTTTCCATCTCTGCTGGGTACAATCCAACATCTGAATAGCTCTTTTTCTTTCTGTAATGACTCAGGTGGGACCAGCACAGCCTTGGGTGAGGGGGACTTAACTTTTCTTGGCCTCAATTTCTCCATCTGCAAAGTGAAGGATATGAAATGCCCGAGATCAGCCTTTGACTCTGATCAAACAGGCCGATGGATATGACTGAGTCTGGCAAACCGTGAAGTCCTGTACAAAGCCCATTGTCACTGTCACCGTGACCTCTCCCAACTACATCACAGGCACCAAGCTAGTTATCAAAGAGCAGAGCTGGCCTTGGGGGCAGAGAGCTCAAGCCCTTTGGTCAAGCTCTCCCCGGCTGGCCTTGACTCCCCTGCATTCCTTGGAGATAAGACTGTCAGGCAAGAGACCATCACGGCTTGTTGTGTGTGGGGTGCTGCGTCTGTCTGCAGCCCAGCATGGGCAGCTGTGGGGAGACTTATCATGGCGATACTTGCACCCTCCTCCCCTTATGCTGGGCACAGACTTAGAATTGAACCAGACCTGTGTGGGCGTGGTGGCTCATGCCTATAATAATCCCAGCACTTTGGGAGGCCAAGGCAGGTGGTTAATGAAGTCAGGAGTTCGAAACCAGCCTGGCCAATATGGGTAAACCCCGTCTCTACAAAAATACAAAAATTAGTTGGGCGTGGTGGCATGTGCTTATAGTCCCTGCTACTCGGGAGGCTGAAGCAGGAGGGTTGCTTGAACCTGGGAGGCAGAGGTTGCAGTGAGCCGAGATCATGCCGCTGCACTCCAGCCTGGGTGACAGAGTGAGACTCTATCTCAAAAAAAAAAAAAAGGAATTGAACTAGACCTAACCTGGGACCAGAGGAGGATTAGCATCTTCCATTCAAAACAGCAAACCGGGGGAAGGCCCGGTTTGGGAAAGCTGTGGATCACTGGGAGAGAGCCTGTAACTTCTTCCTGGATCCTGGGAGATCCCCCCCCGGATGTACTGAGAAGCAGCACCGCTTCCTATTTCTATGTTGTCACTTCCACTAACTAACCTTAGGAAACACGTTTAAGGGGAATACAGGCAATAGGGTCCTCCTGGATTCATGGGATTCTCCCACCTCAGCCTCCCAAGTAGCTGGGACAACAAGCACATGCTACCACAATGATTTATTTTATTTTATTTTTATTTTGTATTTTGTATTTTTTTGTAGTCTCACCGTGTGGCCCAGGCTGGTCTTGAACTTCTGGGCTCAAGCACTCCTCCTGCCTCAGTGCTCATCCCAAAGTGCTGGGATTATAGGCGTGAGCCACCATGTCCAGTCAAAAATCCAGGAAAATACCTATTTTCAGTACCTTCTCTGTTGGACCACTTGCTAGGCACTAAAGGAAGAAAAGAAGAAAGTAGACTAGTGACTCCCTAAATTATTGATGCCCCCAAATTCATGAGGTCTTTTCTCTGTGCCTAGTATCAAGGCTCCTGCCCCCCTCTGCAGCCTCAGAGCCCCCACCTGGCTTCCCAGGGGTGTCACCTCCTAGGTCTTGGGTTTAGAGAGCTGCTTGCAGCCCGGAGGGTAGTATCCTTGGGCAAGGCCCCAGGAGGAGTGCTAGGGAGTGACCACAAAGGGCAGGGGAGACTGCAGAGGTAGAGAGGGCTCCACGGAGCTGAGAGTCACTTAAAGGGAAAATTGACAGGACTCGATAACGTCTTTTTGTGTGTGTGAGACAAAGTCTCGATCTTGTTCCCCAGGCTGGAGTGCAGTGGCGTGATCTCGGCTCACTGCAGCCTCTGCCTCCCAGGTTTCAGCAATTCTCCTGCCTCAGCCTTCCAAGTAGCTGGGAATACAGGCACACGCCACCATGCCCAGCTAATTTTTGTATTTTTAGTAGAGACAGGGTTTCACTATGTTGGCCAGGATGGTCTTGATCTCTCAACCTCGTGATCCGCCCTCCTTGGCCTCCCAAAGTGATGGGATTATAGGCGTGAGCCACCAAGCCCAGCCTAAATGATGCACTTAAATGGTACATTTTACTATCTGCAAAGTATGTCTCTATAAATATAATTTAAATAATATAAAAACTAAATACACATAGAGGCCAGAAAAATATGCTGTATGTGCAATATGGCCTTAGTTTTATTTTTTTTAATGTATATGCTCATGGATAGTAGAATGTTAATTAACATCCTTTCTTCATCTTTTTTTTTTTTTTTTTGTGACAGAGTCTTGCTCTGTCACCCAGGCTGGAGTGCAATGGCACGATTTCGGCTCACTGCAATCTCCACCTCCCAGGTTCAAGAGACTCTCGTGCCTCAGCCTCCTGAGTAGCTGGTACTACACACGCTATCAAGTCATATCTATATTGAACAGATACAGCTTTTTTTAATTGGAAAAATCTTACTTTTTGTGTACAAGGTGTTCTTGCACAGATCAGCATTTGCAGGGGAAAGCAGGTGAGGGCACACTTATGCCTGCATCAAAATACGTTGCATTCATTCATTCGTTCACACCCCCTCCTCTGCTCCCCACCATGCTATTTAAATAATGTTGGCAGCACCATCATCTTGGGAGAGGGGGTTTGGTATAGGGTGCAGTGTACCATTCTTTTTTTCAGCAAAAAAAAAAAAAAAAAGACTCTAAGAGAATTTTAAAGATCAAGTCTGTAACTCCTTGAGGTAGACTTCCAGCCACTCTCGGCATACTGGTTCTGTTTGATTTTAATTTTTGGGTCTGATACAAGCATCAGCTCCTGGGAGTGACCTCAGATGATGCCCCCCACTCCACCACACCTCCATGCTGGATGGCACCAGCCTACTTCAGTTCTCTGCAAAACGCTGATCACTGAGTTAGGCTTGTCTTGTTTCTCATTTTGTTTCTTGCTTATCTGTCTGCTGTTCCCAGCTGGGGATGTCCAGCCTATGCTCTTCATTTTGTTATAAGCCCCATGAAGGCAACCCCCTCACTGCCGTATCCCCAGCATTCAAAAGAGTGTCTGTACAGAGCATCTTTTCAATGAATGGCTGCCTCATGTTCAGTGCCTAGGCTGTTTTACAAAAGTGATTTTAGGAGCGTTTCCTTGCCCACACTGCAAGGTCAACATTCTTAGCTCAGTTTTTGTTGTGTTTTGTTCTTGTTTTTTGAGATGGAATTTCACTCTGTTGCCCAGGCTGGAGTTCAGTGGCGTGATCACAGCTCACTACAACCTCCGCCTCCCAGGTTCAAGCGATTCTCCTGCCTCAGCCTCCCAAGTAACTGGAACTACAGGTGTGCACCACCACGCCCAACTGATTTTTGTATTTTTGGTAGAGACGAGGTTTCACCATATTGGTCAGGCTTGTGTCTAACTCCTGACCTCAGGGGATCCAACTACCTCGACCTCCTAAAGTGCTGGGATTACAGGCGTGAGCCACAGTGACCTGCCGTTTAGCTCAGTTTTACAGATGAGTATATTGAGTCACAGAGGCACTGTGGTTTGCCCAAGGCCACACAGTAAGTGGCAAAGCTTGCCTCTGTGTTCTGATCTGTCAGGTTCCTGCCCTTCCTCTTCACCTCTTCATATAAGTCTTACATGCTTAGATGGAGTGGAGCATCTAAGACTGAAGGATGGAAGGAGGATGGAGGAACCCTGGCCAAGGAATCAGGAGCCCACAGCCCCTTCCAACCCCAGTGGTGACTGGCTGGGTGACTGAGGGCAGCACTTCCCATTCATTCATTCAACCATTCATTCCACAAGTAGTCAAGGAACTCCAGTTCTTGCTGCTGTTGGAACAGTCATAGAATTGTCACACCTGGATAAATAGAACGTGAACAAGAAATCATGGGTTTTTTGTTACAAAGAAAAGAATAGGAGCATTTTTGAGTGATTCAATCAACTATCACGGTTATATCTGTTTGAGTGGCAGAGTATGTAGTACCTAAGAGCCATTAGTACCTAAGTTTGACTCCTGGTTCTGCTGTGTGACCTTGGGCCAGTCACTTAACCTCTCTGTGCCACATTCCACACCTGTAAATGGGAATAATAGTGCCTGTAGGATTGTAATGTATGTAAAGTGTTTAGGACAAAGGCTGGCCTGTGTGTTATTTGTCACTTGTGTCATTTCACAGAGGCACCCCCACCCCCACCTTGCACAATGATTGAGCAGGAGTATTTTGGCTGCAACTGGCAGAAACGTAAGTGTCTTAAGAGCAGAAGGGACGGTTCAACCAGGGCCTCAAACAATGTCACATTCTTCCTTTCTCCTCCTCCTCTACTTTCTTTCTCTCTTCTCTTTCCCTCTCTAACTTTCCTCTCCATTTCTCTCTGACTGGTGAACCTGTTCTCCCAGGTAAGCTGTCCGCACAATGGTAGGACCACAGTGACAGGCAGCTCTGGACACCCGTCCTTACTGCTTTGTGCCCACACAGGAATGAAGACGCCCCCACCCAGCTCCACCTAGAGAAGCCCAGGGAAGGCATCTCCCTGGAGTGGCCCCATTGTGTGTCCCTGTCTCTAAGGCTGGGGGGTAGATGACAATGAATGGCTCAGCCAGTCACGTGTTCACTTCTAAGGGCTTGGGTTGCCATCTGGCAGGGATACTAGGTGGCCAGGATATCTAGCTAACCTGCACACCTGCCATGGCATTTTGACCTAAGCAGGAGACATGGACTAGCCGACAGATTCCAGGTTTCAATTCTCTCCCAGTACTCATGGCAGAAGGGCATGCAGGGCACAGTTGCGGCTCAGCACAGGGACTGGTGCCCGAAAACAGGGCACCCGAGCTGAGCCTGAGTCTGCCTGCCAGGGGCAGGAGACGGGAAGGGCATGCAAGAAGAGGGAAAATACACTCAATCCTCCGAGCTGTAGCTCATGGGGTAGCTGCAGCATAGGGTAGAGATGAAGCGTGGGGTTTACCAGATGGGGTGAGGGTGGAGAGGCCAACAGAGCACCATCTCCAAAGGTCTTCAGTGGATTTTGTCCCACAGGTGGCAAAGACTGGCAAGGTCAGGCCAGCCCTTTGAGAACTGCCTCTAGCTACTCTGGGGTTATGAATTTGAGCCTCCATGGGTGAGAGCCAGTGCCAGTGGGCAAGGGGATGGAGAGGAGAGGTTGTGGATGCAGTGCTGACAGGGGGCAGGAAGTGGAGAGAGGAGAGGTGAAAAGTTGGGGAGTGGAGAGAGAAGAGGAGAGATGAGAGGTTCTCCCGCCCCAGCTGGGACTCCTGAAAGAAGCATGCTTGGGCAGGAGGAGCTGAAGGTCCACTTGGTGGACTTTAGGTACCGGAGGGGGTCCAGATGGATGTGTCCGAGGGGCAGCAGATCTGTGAGGCTGGGCCTCAGTTTCCCCAGATGTCAAATGAAGAGCATAGGCTGGACCATCACTAAAATTCATCTGCGGCTTTTCCTGTCGATGTGTCCATGAACTTGCAGTCATGAGGTGATGGGTAGAGAGGAGCCTGGTATACTGCAAGGCTCCACACGGCGCGGCTACAAGAGAAGAGTGGCTAGTCCTCCAGCTCTCACTAGGAGACTCCGAGAAGTCCTTCTTGGTGTTGTCCCATTTCTTGTGTCTCCTTTGCACGTGGGAGGGTGGCTCCAACAGATCTGGGGACTCTTAGAAAGATGAGAGAACATAAAATTGAGTCATCCCTACAACCAACCCTGCGAATTATAAACTGTGCCAATTTGACCATGGTGTTAGTCTGTTCTTGCATTACTAGAAAGAACTACCTGAGACTGGGTAATTTATAAAGAAAAGAGGTTCAATTGACTCCTAGTTCTGCAGGCTGCACAGGAAGCACGGCTAGGAAGGCCTCAGGAAACTTAGAATCATGGTGGAAGGCAAAGGGGAAGCAGGGTCGTCTCACGTGGCAGGAGCAGGGGGAAGAGTGCCAGGGGCCGGTGCTACACACTTTTTTTTTTTTTTTGGAGACGGAGTCTCTTTCTGTCGCCCAGGCTGGAGTGCAGTGGTGTGATCTCGGCTCACGGCAACCTCCGTCTCCTGGTTTCAGGTGATTCTCCTGCCTCAGCCTCCCGAGTAGCTGGGACTATAGGCATGTGCCACCATGCCCAGCTAATTTTTTGTATTTTTAGTACAGATGGGGTTTCACCATGTTAGCCAGGATGGTTTCGATCTCCTTACCTCGTGATCCGCCCGCCTTGGCCTCCCAAAGTGCTGGGATTACAGCACATTTTTAAACAACCAGATCTCATGGGAACTCACTCACTATCACGAGAACAGCAAGGGGGAAGTACGACCCCCTGATCCAATCACCTCCCATCAGGCCCTTCCTCCTCCCACACTGGAGATTACAACTGGACATGAGATTTGGGTGGTAATATGATTTGGTTCTGTCCTCCCACCCAAATATCATCTTGAATGGTATTCCCATAATTCCCACATGTTGTGGAAGGGACCTGGTGGGAGATAATTGAATCATGGGGGTGGTTCCCCCCATATTGTTCTCATGGTAGTGAATAAGTCTCATGAGATCTGATGATTTTATCAGAGGGTTCTGCTTTTGCATCTTTCTCATTCTCTCTTTATGTGCTGCCATCCATGTAAGACGGGACTTGCTCCTCCTTGCCTTACACCATGATTGGGAGGCTTCCCCAGCCACATGGAACTGTAAGTCCAATTGAACCTCTTGCTTTTGTAAATTGCTCATTCTCAGGTATGTCTTTATCAGCAGCATGAAAATGGACTAATACAGGTGGGAACACAAATTCAAACCATATCAGCCACTACATGAAAACCACTTTTCTCAATATCTAAACTAAGAAAGTAAAACTTGAAGCATTACAACCAGGAGCATCCTACCACTCCACACCCCTCAGCCCTTTGAGTCTCTGAGTCTGTTTCATTAAAGAAGAATGGTAAAGAGTGTGACGTGGGGGGTCACACTGACCTGGGTTCAAATCCCACCTTTGCCACTTGCTGGCACTGGGATCCTGGGCAGGCAGCCTGAGTCCCCATCTCTGCAGGTGTGAAGTGGAGATGGCTTCACAGGCTTAAAAGATATAATGCCTGGGACATCTCAGCAGAGTGCCTGGTTCATATAACATATAACACTCAACATGTCAGCTATTGTTACCCCTTGGGAAGAAAGAAGCAGTGACAGGTCAGAATATGCTGAGTGACGCAACTCAGGTGGGATGCTTCAGAATCTGGAACGTGGATTCCTGGGAACTAAGACCCTCACTTTGACGGGTCAGGCCAAGAGATGGGCCTGTGTGGCCAAAGGTCATTTAGGGGTTAAAAAAAAAAGTCTATCCTCAAAGGTCTAAAAACGTGTGCAACCACAGGAGGCTATTATGCAATTTCGCTTTTAATTTTTAAAAAGATACCTGGAGGCAGTGGCTCATGGGAGGCCAAAGTGGGCAGACTGCCTTAACTCAGGAGTTCAAGACCAGCCTGGGAAACGTGGTGAAACCCTGTCTTTACTAAAAAATAAAACAAAACAGAAAAAAAGCCTGTGGTGGGACGTGCCTGTAATCTCAGCTACTCAGGAGGCTGAGGCACAAAAATCACTTGAACCCAGGAGGCAGAGGTCACAGTGAGCCGAGATTGCGCCGTTGCACTCCACCCTGGGTGACAGAGCCAGACTTTGTCTCAAAAAAAAGAAAAGAAAAAAAGGAAGACACGAGCATCTAAAGGAATGAAGGTGAAGACTTGACATCTACGTAGTAACCTTTTATGCTTGCAGAGAACTTTGTTTTCTGAAAGAACTTCCCCAACCGTTGTTAAGCAAGGGAATTCTTCATTAGGAAGTTTTTAAAATGGAAAAATTTTTTTTTTTGAAACAGAGTTTCATTCTTGTTACCCGGACTGGAGTGCAATGGCACAGTCTCGGTTCACCACAACCTCTGTCTCCTGAGTTCAAGCAAGTCTCCTGCCTCAGCCTCCCGAGTAGCTGGGACTACAGGCATGTGCCACCATGTCCCATGCCCGGCTAATTTTGTATTTTTAGTAGAGATGGGTTTCTCCATGTTGGTCAGGCTGGTCTCGAACTCCCAACCTCAGGCGATCCACCCGCCTCAGCTTCCCAAAGTGCTAGGAATACAGGTGTGAGCCACCGCACCAGGCCAAGATATTCTTAACTGGTTGCATATTACTAGTGGTGATAGTAGTAGTGAGAATAGTCATCTAATAATAACCATCATCATGGTCCTAAGGGCTTTATGTACAAAATCTCACTGAATCCTCCCCACAGGTGAGTGAAAAACACTAGCTACCATCACTCTCAGGTTACTGATGAGAAACCTGAGGTTTGGAGAGGTTCCACACCATTTCTGCTGTGTTGAATCTTCCTGACAACTCTAAGAGGTTGGTCACCCATACAGAGGAGGAACCTGAACCCACAGAGGTGTCAATAGATTTAGCCCAGGTTACTGGGTGTGGTCTGGAGGCAGACCTGCTGGGTGCAGGGCCTCTGGCTTTCCCATTGCTGAGCACTGGAGTCAGCCACTGGAGTTGGGTCCAAGAGAGTGTGCCTGGAATGAAGGAAGAGAGGAGCTCACCTCCTCTGCCTCCTCTTCCACTTAGACCTGTGCAAGGTGTCACCAGGGGGAGCCAAAGGGCCCCAGGTCGGCCACTCTGGGCCGCCGAGGACTGCCATCCTGCTGGCTAAACCAGCATGCCCCCCGAGCCACAGAGGTGGTGTTGGACAGGATGGAGCAGGCAGTTGGATTCACTCTGAAGGTCCCATCAAATAGACAAATATTTGGCTTAAATTCTCCTCTGGCTTCTTGCTCCTTTTCCCCAGAGCCACAAGAATTACCAGTTAAATGATGTCCGTCTTGTTTCTTTGTTCATTCATTCATTCATTCAACAGTAATTTCTTCGGTCCCAACTAGGAGCTGTGGCCTCAGATATAGATCAGTTGTGAGCCCTGCCCTCGAGAGCCCCGTCTAGGAGGAGACAGATGTAAAACTCAGGGTGAGCCGGCTCTGATGAGGCAACTACAAGGGACTGTGGGATCCCAAAGGAGGCCCCATACCCAGCTGGGGGCAAGGGGCAGGGTGTGGGCAGAAGAGGGGGTGGGGGTGCCTTGAAGAAGGGAAACCAAAGGTTTCCTGGTAGGGTGAGGGATGTAGGCTCTGGGGTGTGAAAACTAGGACTTGTGTGAGGTTCCCTTTGCAGCAGTTTGGTGAGGCCGGGACTGCTGCAGAGGGGCAAGTGGTGCCTTGTTTGCCATGCAGAGAACACGCAGGTCATTTGGAGGTGACAGGAGCCATAGTGTGCTCCCTGCCAAGGTCACTGTGCAATTCAGCAGCCTTCAGCCTCCACTATCCCAGCTCCACATCCAGAGGTTCCAAATCATCCCTTGCTGGAGGCCTGGCTGTGGGCTCCCACCTGCCAGCCCATCCCACTTCAAAACAGGCTCATCCATTTCTATAGGCAGCCTACAGTGCTCTGCAGTTTTCGAGATGCTTCCAGAACATTCTCTGGCTCACTTGTTCAGTCCTCACCTTCTCTCATGGACCTTGGCGGACTCTCTGTTGGTCCTTCTTGTCCATTAGGCAAATCTCTTTATGCTCTGTGTCCAGCCCAGGTCACCTACCCTAAGAGGCCTCCGTCATGGCTCCCAGGGGCAGAAGTGACCTCCTCTTTCTCTGCCCCACAGGCCACCTCCTTTCCTGCACCTGTGAGGGGCTTACAGGTGTGTCTTCTCTCCATTTCCCTCCTCCTCTGCTCACTGACTCCTCCATGTAGACAACAAGCTCCTGGAAGGAAGCGCTTTCTGTCTGCACACCTTAGAAGGTGTTAATTCACCAGCAAACTTGACCTAAGCAATTACTTTAGGGCAGGCTGGGACTAACCGTACAAGGGAGAGCTACCTCTGGGCTGTGGGGTCACAGAGTAACCTGCCTCCGTTCATACCTGGATTTGTGGGGTCAGAGCCTGGAAGAAGGTTCTCCTGCTGCCATCAGGCTTGAGGGGCACCTGGCCAGGGCTGGGGGTCCCTAATGACCAGGTGCATTAAAGGTCATTGTTTCCAGTAGCTCAGAGCCCCCTGGAGGAACCTCCCCACCACCTCACACTGCTGGCCCTGTTCTCCAGAGCACAGGGCAATATGTGGTTCTGAGGGAACTCCCCACCCCCTGCAGAAACTCAAAGCCACACAATTGACAAGGAGACAAAATAAAGCCTGTCAACAGCATCTCCCAACTTAAACCAGCAGCCATGCAGACCAAAACGTCTCACGTCTCGAGCAATGGGATAGAGGCTCGGTGGAGACCGGAGGCAGCATGTCCTTCTTCCTTGGGCCTTTCTGGCCTCCCAACACCTCCCATCCCCATGTAGGGGACCCCTTGCCTCGGCCACCAGGACAGTGTCCCAAACTGACAGAAAGTCAGATGGGAGTAAGAACTGGCTGGAGGAGTTCATCTACAACAGGTCGGATGAGTGTGTGAAGACGCATGTGTGAGTGGGTGTGTGCTGGAGGGTGGGAGGGTGTGTGTGAGGCTGCGATTGCATGTGTCTACATGCATGTGCCTGTATGTGTGATGGTGTGTGCGTGTGTGTGTTGGGGGCAGCAAAGGCAGCTGGCGTGGAGGGTCTGAAACTGGTGCAGGCCGAGTGGACAAAAAAGAGAAAAGTGTTGTCTTTGAGTCGGGGCTGGAGAGCAGGAGAAGAAAAAAGGAGCTCTTATTGGTGGTTGTCAAGGAGATGGGCCTTGGAGTGTGCTGAACTTTCTTCCCTTAAAGCGCCCGGAGCTGAGAGGGGCCATTTATTTCCAGCCGCGCCTCCCTCTCAGGCCGGGTGGGACCAGACCCAAGCCCGAACCTCGCCAGGCGTCAGGTGTAAACCCCAGGCCAGGCCAGAGCACTTCCTGGGTCTTCCGACCGCAATGCGCGCCCCGCCCCTCCTCCTGGCCCCGCCGGGGCTGTCACTGGGGAGGCCTCGGCCTCGCATTCCCAGCCGCGAACTTCCCAGGCCGAGGTCAGCCCCATGCGGGGCCTCGCCCGGGACCTGCCGCCAAGGGGCATTGTCCGCCCCGGGCGCCCCGTTCCAGACGCGGGTCCGGCGGCCGCCTCCTGACGAGCGCACTGACCAGCCACTGTCCTTCGGCGAGTGCTAAAAAGTTGGTTTGTCCGCATGTTCTCACTCCTAGGCGGTGTTGAACAATGAGAACACATGGACACAGGGAGGGGAGCAACACACGCTGGGGTCTGTCGGGGGAAATAGGGGAGGGACAGCAGGGGGCGGGGAGTTGGGGAGAGAGAGCGCGGGGAGAAATGCCAGATATGATATAGGTGATGGGGAGGAAGGCAGCACATCACACTGCCATGTGTGTACCTATGCAACAGTCTTGTATGTTCTTCACATGTAGCCCAAAACCTAAAATGCAATAAAAATAAATAAATAAATAATTTTAAAAAAATAAAAAGTTGGTTTGTTCTGAAGGTGAATGTTTAAGCGATCTGCAACGCGTTTCCCCGCCCGGTTCGCTCGCTGCTGCCTCGCCCGTGCTCAGCCCCCAGTAGGTGCTCAGGAAACGTCCAGTGAACCCGGGGCGCGGACGAGTCTGTTCTGCTCGCGGGCGCGTTTCCCTGCAAACGGGTGGCGGGCGACCTCGCAGGACCCCCGGCTCGCAGGAGCCCCGCCCCCGAGGGTGCGGCCGGGAGGGAATGGGCTGCCCCAGTCGGGGGCGTCCACCCTGGACGGCTAGGGCCGGGGGGTCGGGGGCAGGGGAGGGCGCAGCCTCCGAGCAGCCCCAGCCTGGCCGAGACCCCGCGCCCGCAGTCCCGCGAGCTGGCCGGCCAGCCGGGCTCCCACCCCCACCCCCCACCTGCCGACCGCCCCAGGGGAGGGCCCCCCCCAGGCCGTCCGCGCCCCCCTCTCCCCCACCCCCACCGCGGGCCGGTTGCCCGCACCCATTGGCCGGCCCTGCGCGACGCCCCGCCCCCCGGCGCCGCTGGCCAATGAGCGCGCGCTGTCAGCTCGTCAGCCGGGCCGGCTGGGCGGCTCGGCAGCCCGAGCGGTGGCGGAGCGGCGAGCAGCGAGCAGCGCCTGCGGGAGCGGCCGGTCGGTCGGGTCCCCGCGCCCCGCACGCCCGCACGCCCGGCCGGGCCCGCATTGAGCATGGGCGCGGCGGCCGTGCGCTGGCACTTGTACGTGCTGCTGGCCCTGGGCGTGCGCGGGCGCCTGGCGGGGGGCAGCGGGCCCCCAGGTAAGCCCCAACCCAGGTTGGGGGGAGGCGGACGCGGGGGGCGCGGGCAGCCGACGCGCGGTCCGGGAGCCTCCTTCCCCGTGCATCCGGAGCTTGCACCGCGCGGCCCCGCGCAGCCCCCCACCTCTTTCCAAAGTAACTTCTGGGGCCGGCCCGGGGCGCCCCCTCCCCGCAGCCCGGGCGGCCGGGGCTCCTGAGCCCAGCGGGGCGGGGGCTCGTGGGTCTGGGCCCCGGGAGGGGAAATACGAGCGCGGGAGCGAGGAAGAAAGGCGGCGGCTCCCGGGGGCCCGGCGTGCGGACCGGGGCGGGGTGGGACCCCGAGCGCAAAGGGGGCTGTCCTCCCAGGAGAGGGGGCGCGGGGCAGGGCGGGGCGGGGCGGGCGGAGGGGACACGCCGGGAGGTGAACGGGGAAAGGGACGGACCGAGGGACAGGGACGGGCAGGAGGTGCGGGACAGACGGACAGAAGAACCGGCGCAGGGGAAGCAGAGACAAAAGGACGCAGGAGGAGGCCCGGAGAAAAGACCGACGCGGAAGGGTGGAGAGGAGGCCCGCGCGGCCCGGGGAAGGAGGGGACCCGAGGGAGGGAGGAGGAGGCCCAGGGACGAGGGGGAATCAAGAGGGACGAGGAACGGTCCCACCGATAAGTGAGAGAGGAGGAGACGCGGGACAGATGGACGCCAGAGAAAGACGGAGTGAGGAGGGGGCAGCGGAGGGAGACTGGGAAAGAGAGAGGGACAGAGATGCCTGGAGAGCCGTGGACGACGGACCGTCTGACAGGACGGGGAGGAGAGACAGAGGGAAGGAACGCAGAAGAGACAGAGGGACAGACGCGGGGAGGAGAGTCCGGACTCAGGACGTCGGTGGAGCAGACCCAGGAGGGGGAGGGGAGGCCCGGAGGCCACCGGCCCAGCCCCGAGGCTTTCACGGGGACCCCTCACTGTCCCACCCATCCCCTCCTCTCTGGCTGTCTGCAGAGGCTTCCCGAAAAGCTGGAGTCACTTTCTCTCCTCTGCGTCATCAGAGGCTTTTCCTCCCGTGCTCTGCTCGGAGCAGGGGCAGGGGGAGGGTTCTGCACGTCCTTCCAGGCTCCCTGAAGTCTGGTTTGGGTGACTAGGGTCTGTTCCTGGTGGTGACGCGTGCCCAGAGTGGGGATGCTGGGCCAGTGAGACTCCTCCACAGCAACACCTCTCCCGGAAGCCCAGCCCTGCTGCCCCATCCCCCTTGTGGGTGTCTCTCAAGCTTTGGGGTCCCTCACCTCTGAGTGACTGTTTCTGGGTGTGCCTATCACCACCTGTGTCCCTCCTCTGTGTCTGCCTCTGTCTCCTCCCCAACCCTCTCGGTGGAAGCCCCATGACTGTGAAACTCCAGCAGCCTGTCCCTAACATAAGCAAACCAGAGTCCAAGGGAGCTCCCTTTGACTCAGGTGCGGGGAGGGCTGGGCCACCCTGCATGGGAGTCTCCAGCCCAGACAGGAGCCAGAGCTGGCAGAGGACCAGTGGGGACAAGTGGCTCCTCCCCGTCTCTCCTCAAACTCGCATGCCCTCTCCACCGAGAACACCCAAGTGTTTAAAGGTGCATTGGGAGCTAGCTTCACCCACTCTCATCTGCGTCCATCTGTTTCCATCCCAGTGAAGACACCGGGCTAGGGGGTAGATTGGGGGTGGGGGCACAAGGGGCTCACACCCCTCATTCCCATGCACAGGTCCCGGGGAAGTGGGAAGAGCCATATCTGTGGCCTGCTGCCCCTGCTGGTCCTGTCTCAGAAGTGACACCAATCCTCCCAAACAGAAGCATGGAAATGGGCCCCCTCTGACCTCTGGTTCCCAGCCCTAGAGGCAGTGCCACCCCTGCACAAGAGTCCCTCTGTTGACACTTTCCCAGAAGGTGCTCATGGATGTTTCTGCTGGACCAGCCATCCAGTTGCCGGCTGGGTCCTCTCCAGTCCCTGCCTCCTGGTCCCTTTTCCACTCTTCCCCTGAGCAGTTGTCAAGGATAGGCTGCCCACCTGAGCAGATGCAGCCCCCCTGAAAAGTGATACCACCTGCTGTGTGTGTGCAAGGTGGTCATGCTGTTGTGTTTCTGTTTGATGCCTCTCTTCCTTTAGTGGTGGGAAGGAGACTTGGGGGCTGGGGCAAAGAAGGAGGACACCTAGGGAGCATGGATCTCATAGGCCCCACTGGCAGATTTCAAACCCAGATATTATTCAGGGGAGAAATTTAGACACTCATGGGGACCCAACCATCTAAGGTGAGACCAGAGGCATGAAGAGATGGGGACATTCTGAGCTCACCCCTGGGGGGGCTGCCCTCATGGCTGCTGCTGAAAGTTCCTTGTGCTGCACTCCTGGGTCCTTCTGTCTATCTATGTCATCCATCTGCATTTCATGCATTGCTAGCTAGAAGTCACATGGCACATAGGAAAGCTCATTCTGTGCCTGAGTCCATTGTCTGCCCCAGTGAGCTACTGACCTACGACAGATACCTGGGCCTCGGTTTCCTTATCTATAACCTGAGGTATTAACCTGGATGATAGCTGTGGCTCTGACTGTGCTGAACTGTGCCTGACAAGAGGAAGGTCCCCTCCCTGCCTGAACTCTGTGTGTGTGTGTGTGTGTGTGTGTGTGTGTGTGTGTGTGTGGAGAGAGAGAGAGAGATTTGGGGTGTATAGATGGAACAGATACACAGAATCCATTTTGCATGATTTTGCCCCAACAGCTATACCAGACTGAAGGTGTTGGGGGTGGGAGGTAGAGAGTGTTGGGAGCCCTCAAAACCTAAACTGAACTTGCATTTAGAAGCTGGGATATGAGAACCAGATTCACCTGTGGATTTCTGAGGAAGGAGGATGGTGGGAGGAGTCAGAACCATGGATGGGCTCAGGTTAGCCTAGTTGAGGGTGTGCTTCTGCCACCGGACACCGGTGCGGGGCCATGGAAGGCAGATGACGCATCCCATATCTCCACAGCCTATGGTCAGGGTGAGATACCATGTTCAGGTGGCCTGCAGGAGCCCCCTGGCATGGCCTCGGTGTCCCCATCTGAAACCCAAAGGGACTGGATTTAAATTCCTCCAAGGACCCTTCTGGCTGTAAATTCTAGAGTGAGGAGCATGGAGGAGGGTTGGGGCAATGCTTGTGTGGAGAGCAGGATGCCTGGAGGAGGTTCTTCCTCACTTTCTCCTTAAGCCTTAATTTTCTCATCTTTTTAGTGGAACAATAGCTCAACCTGATTGTTGGGACAATAAATAAGGCCAAGCATATTGGTAGCATTGTCCCTGCCACAGAGGAGCTGCGCCAATGATGCTGCCAGTTGCCACTTGTCACATCAGACTGTCCTGTGTGACAGTTGTTATTGCCAGTGAGCACACTGATCAATGGACAGGCAGAGGCAAGAGCTTCCTTGCCCCATACCATCGGCTGCCTCCTCTGGGGCCACACCTTACTTCTTGTTTCCCCTACACCCCTACCCACAGGGTCAGTCGACGTGGACGAATGCTCGGAGGGCACGGATGACTGCCACATCGATGCCATCTGTCAGAACACGCCCAAGTCCTACAAATGCCTCTGCAAGCCCGGCTACAAGGGGGAAGGCAGGCAGTGTGAAGGTGAGTCCAGCCCGGCCCTCCCAGCCAGACCCTGCGGCTGCCAGGGCTGCTGTAGGTGCCCGATGCCCGCCCCATTCATCACCAGCCAGGGCTGAGCCTCCAGCACCACCATTGTGGTGGCTGACAGCAAGGCTTCTCTCAGTCTCGGGAGGGAGGCAGTGAACTTTTCGGGAATGCTGGCTGCTTTCCTGGAAGGGTGCAGTTGGAGTCATGGGGTGTCTGATTCTCAACAGGGCTTGAAACTTTTCATTCTTTTTAAGAAATTGACTGGGTGCAGTGGCTCATACCTGTAATCCCAGCACTTTGGGAGGCCAAGGTGGGTGGATCACCTGAGGTCAAGAGTTTGAGACCAGCCTGGCCGACATGGCGAAACCCTGTCTCTACTAAAAATATAAAAAACGTCAGCCAGGTGTGGTGGTGAGTGCCTGTAATCTCAGCTACTCGTGAAGCTGAGGCAGGAGAATCACTTGAACCCAGGAGGCAGAGGTTGCAGTGAGCCGAGATCGTGCCACTGCACTTCAGCCTGGATGACAGAGCAAGACTCTGTCTCCAAAAACAGAAAGAAAGAAAAAAAATTAAAATGAAGCATTGAATGATTTATTTGTGCATCTGTCCTTGACTGGCTATATGGGGGTGGAGTGCAAAGACCTGGGTTTACCCCTAAGCCCCCAGGTCCCTGATGCCAAGTTCAAAACCACCCTATAGATCTCCTGTCTCAAGCTCCAGTGCTTGGACAGACACTGGTAGATTTGCACCATCTGTCTGTCTATCCAGCCTTTCTACTCTGCATCTGGGGTGCTGGTTAGACCTCCTGGCATTAGAAACTGCTTCCCTAGCAGGCTGAAAGTCAGAGAGAAAAGAGCAACTCTGGCTGCATTTGGCACCAGGACTCTCCAAGCTCATTGGAACCTTGGGAGCTTTTGTCCATGAGAGTCTGCATGGCCGTCCTCACCCCATGGGTCTGGGGCAGCACTGGGCATCTGGGGGCTGGAGATAGCTGTCTCTGAGATGAACGTGCATCCCAGTCTTCCATGTCTGCACCCATTGTATAAATGATGAGAGCCGAGGCTCAGAGAGGAAAACCATCTTTTGCAAGGTCCTCACGTTCACAGTGACCCATGACATGACAAGGACTGAGAGCCAGGTCTTGTGACTCCACTCAATGCCTCTGACATCTCATTTTCTTCTCCCTGGGCCCTGCCAGCTGAATTTTTCCAAGTTTGATATTTGTATTAGGAAAGTGGCAAGTGAGCATAAGACGGGTCCCTGTTCTTTCTGTAATAGGCATTTACAGGGCTGGAGTTCTGTGGGAGAGCCGCCACGCCTCCTTGGGATGCTGGTGGTGTTTATCCATTGTGTTTGTTGAGCATTTATTTAAGGCTGAGTGCTGGGCAAATAACATCGCCCTGGGTCATGCCTGGTTGGGTCATATTCCTGGCATGCTCAGGGCCCAGAACCCGAAGCGGGGAGCTGGTGCCTACCCACAGACCTCTGGAAGGAGGCCAGGCTGGAGGCACACAGAGGAGGCCATGAGTGAGAAGCCTGGTGGGGCGGCTGGCCGGCTGCTGGCAGGGCCAGATGCTAGCTTGCTGGTTCAAGTGGTACATACGAGGCTGTGTGTTGCCACTTTCTGACCCACTACTCTGCCTCCCAGAACAAGTGTTCTGGCAAGGCAGGGCCATGTTGACCCACCCCCATCTCTGCTGGTTTAAGCCTCTGACCTGGCCTCTTCCTCCCCCAGCCCAGCTCCTCCTTAGGCCCTCTCCTGCTGTCCCCTATCTAAGAGGCCCTACCTAGTTCCCTAAAATTTTTCAGAGTTCAGCTTTAACTCCCCACTCTGCTTGATCCCTGAGTTAGGAATCAGACTCTTGTCCCCAGCCCAGCTCTGTGGCTCACTGGCTCTGTAGGCTTCATGTTCTCATCTGCTAGAAAAGGAAATTGTTTTTTCCTGCCGGGTGTGAAGATGAGACAAGAGGAGGCTTGTGAATGTGCTTCAGGAGCTGAAGGGGTCTCCTTATCTCTCCAGTCAAATTTGGGCTTCCACCCTTCACATCCTGAAGCACCTCTGTCCTGACACACATGTGCACACACACTATGTTGTTCTGTGAGCCCCAGCTCAGATTTCCCACCTGCCTGGAGCTCTTTACCCTCTTTCTGTATACTGTCTAAATCTAAAGGCTGAACATTCTTTAGATTTGCCTCCTCCAGGAAGCCTTCCCTGATACCTCAACTTATATAGACACACTTACACATATACACACATGCATGCTAGGCTGCATTAGGTACATACCCTGCTCCCAGAGGCTCCTGGGCCTCCTTCCATCGTCACTCTTCTGACTCTGAGTCATAATTACTTGTCTTCATCCCCCACTGAATTGTGAGCTCATTCACCATGTTCCCAGCTCATGGGGCAGGGCCTGGTGCTAGCGCGGGTGTGCAGAAAATGTTTAGTTGGAGTTGGCTCTCCTTTGCCCAGACTGGACTTCACATTAGATGAGCAATCTGTAAGATATCCACAGAGGGGGGCGTGGACCGTGGGGTCTGTAGAAGGGCTTGTTGTGGCCCTGGTGTCCTCTTGACCCTGTGTAATGAGAGAGAAGAACAGGGACAAGATGGCCTCTGCAAGAGGAAACTGGGTTGCAGGCCACCCCTCGTGAACATTTGGGTGGTGATTTGCCCTCACTGAGCCTCAGTTTCTCCTTTGGTTGTGTGGGCCAAAAATACTCCCCATCAGAGGTCAGCCTGAAGATTGAGTGAGGCACAGTGTAGTGTACTGGGGGCTGACATCCAATACACAGTAGGCACTCACTTCGCAGTGTGTGCTCAACATACAGATGGTAGGGTCATCACTGTGATCTGTCATCAGCATCATCACCATCACCATCATCATTATCATCACCAGCATCATTGTCACCATCATCACCATCACCATCATTATCATCCACCATCATCATCACCATCATCATCACCATCACCATCATCAATATCATCACCATCATCATCATCATATCAATCATCGCCATCATCATCATCATCACATCAATCATTATCACCATCATCAATGTCATCACCATCATCATCATCATATCAATCATTATCATCACCATCATCATCATCACCATCAATATCATCACCATTATCATCATCACCACCATCATCAATGACATCACCATCATCATCATCATATCAATCATTATCATCAGCATCACCATCATCACCACCATCATCAATATCATCACCATCATCATCATCACATCAATCATTATCACCATCATTGTCATCATCACCATCATTGTCATCATCACCATCATTCATCATCACCATCATCATCATCACCATCATCATCATCACATCAATCATTATCATCAACATCATCATCACCATCATCAATGTCATCACCATCATCATCATCATCACATCAATCATTATCACCATCATCATCATCATCATCACCATCATCACCATCATCACCATCATTATCATCACATCAATCATTATCATCACCGTCATTATCATCATCATCATCTGTTCTCACTAGTTGTCAGAGTGGTTTCAGGCTCAAATGAGACTATGAATGGTGAAGACCTTTGAAAATCACTGAGTGCTGCATACCTGGGAGGTGATAGTTAAGGTGCAACGTAAGGTAGTCCTTACTCTCCAGGAGCTTGTGGTCTGGTGGGGCTGCATGAGCCGGAAATTCCTGATAACAGATTTAGGGTAGTATGGGTCATGATCAGTGCCTGTTGAGTTGTTGTGTTAACGGTATGAGAACAATTGTTAGGAACCAAGAGGAGAACACCGTTTGATTATGGGCTCTCTAAATCCTCATTGAGTGAGTGCTGACATGGATCCTGGAGACCTGTGTGGACCCTGTCCTGCTAGCACTTGGGTTTTCTCATCCCTGGGGACCCACCTACAATCATCAATTTGAATCAAGGGAGCCTGCCGGAGTGCTCACATGTATACCTCCCATCCCCAATACACAAACACCGAGAAGCATCAGATCCCTACTGGCTTCCCTGGGAGGACTATGCAGAGATATCCAGGGGCTTTGAAATCTGAAGGGGTACCAAGTGCCATGGTGGCCCGAGAGAACTGGGAGACCATCCAGATGTTCACCTCCTTGGTTTACAAATGGGAAAACGGAGGCCTGAGGGGCAGGTTTTTCCACACTGTGTTTCTGCAGGTGGTTATTCCTATCTGTGGCTTTCTGTTCTGAGAAGAGAGTGTGAACAGTCTCTGCTAAGGTCAGCATACGGGTTAAAGCATTGACTTTGGGGCCAGACTGCTGGATTCAAATCCTGCCTAGGCATGTTGTTTAACCTCCGTTTGTTTATCTATAAAATAGGCATAATGCTAGTACTTATTTCATAGAGATAGTGTGAGAATAAAATGGGTTAATGTATTTAAAGCCTTTGAACATAGCCTGGCACATAGGATGCTGTGTATAAGCACTAGCTGCTCCCACTGTGATGATGATGATGATAATGATGATGACGATGATGGTGCCATTGATGATAAGGATGATGATAATGTTGATGGTGGTGATGTTGATGGTGGTGATGATAATGTTGATGGTGCTGTTGCGGTGCTGTTGTTGAGGGTTATGGTGATGGTGATATTGATGATGATGGTGCTGCTGATGATGATGTATCCGATCATCATCGTCACCATGCTGATGTCATAATGTTGTTCAAGATGTAAAAGAGCTATAGCTTTGTCTTTTCCAGCAATTCCTGGAACCTAAAATGGTTGGAAAATGAGATATTCTGGTTCATGGACTGATCAAATAAACCATATGCATATACCTATATTCCCATAGAGGTGAACAGCCAGGTGTGCCATTCACAAATGGCTGCTTATCGAGAATGTACAATGAAAAATACACAGGACAGAAGACTTCCCTTTGTTCAACTAAGCCTTCTTCAGGGATGGCAAATATGCCACCACCTCCTTCCACAGCAGACATTAATAATCTATCACCGCACCCTCCAGTCACTTCTGCAGTAGATGAAACTTGCTTTCCCTCCCCAGGCTCCTACATCTGCAGGTCCTGAGCTGGTGTGGGGTTCTGCTGAGGCCAGGATTGGAATTTTGGAGGCAGTGAGCCCCCTGTTCTGCAGATCTCACCGACTGTACCCTTTGCTGTGATAAGCAGAGCATGCCCCAGGACATGGCTGCCACAGTCTCTCCCCAGCTGTTCACTTACATGTTGAGTATTTGCTGCCAAACACTCTACATGCTCCACATCCATTTACCCCTCACAAGAGCCCTACCAGATAGGGACTATGCCTTCCTTTTTTTAAGCGAGGAAACTGAGGCATGGAGAGATAAAGTGACTGGCCAAAGGTCACACAGTTGATAGAGGAGAGCTAGAATATATGCCCCAAACTAGCAGTTCCCAAGGGCTCTCCTGTTGATGGCTGGGTGAAACTGCCTGCTTTTAACTGGCTGTCCCACAGCAGCTGTCAGCTCTGATCAGTCCCCAAAACATGCTCTGTCATTTTCACAACCCAAGCGTGGGTTGGGGGAAACCCGATGTGAGTCTGACCGAGCGCCTTCCCTGCTTTACCAGGTCACCTTGAAACTTGCTGCTTGTGAAATCCTTGTTAGCAAATGCAGCCCTGGAGGCCACCTGCCCCCCATTCTGGGAATGGTTTCTGCCCCACCTTCAAGGCAACTTACCTCATGGCCAGGGGACATATGTGATGCTGCCGTGGCCTCCACATGTGCAGACAGGTTGCACATGTGTCCAGGAGTGGTCTGGGACCCCCTGCAGTCAGCTTAATGCTGGCAGAGGGCTTGGTGTAGCCAGATGGGTGAGTGCCTCAGACAGCCAGGAAAGGCTCTGAGCAGGGCTGGGGATAAAGCAGTGTTTTCTTGCTTGAATCTCAAGTTACTTGAGGCAAACTCATGGCTATGTAGAGTTGGAAGAAACTTGAAAGGGCATTGAGGCACCCCTGTGAGTGACAGCTGCCGTCCCTCTTTGCAGCCCACCCCAGGTCCACACACACCAGCGTTTTAGCCCAGGCCACACTGCATTTAGCTTGGCCCACGTCTCCTCCTGGAATGTGAGCTCCTCAAAGGCCGGATCTGGGACCGGTCAGCTCCCATCCCTGGAACCCAGGGACTAGGCCCAGCACAGGGTACAGAAGGCATTTGCTGGATGAAAGCAGTCACCTCCTCCAGGAAGTCATCTCTGGTCCCCCAGACAGGGGAGCTGTCACCTGTGAGCATCCTTATTCAATGCTCCTGTCACACTAGACTGTGAAGACCCATGCCACTTCCCTCAGGGCTAGGCCCAGAGCTGGTGTCGGTGGATAGTCAGTGACCCTTGTCCATGCTGGGAGGATCCAGCAAGGCCTCCCAGAACCTCACAGACGCTGAGGGTTGTACAGATGAGGAAGCAGAGGAGTGGCCAGAGAGAGCTAGTCTGAGGATAACTGGTGTGGATGGATGGCAGAATTCACCTGGGGAAACTGGGTCCAGAGAGGTCTGTCTCTAGCCAGGTCTCCAATCTGAGAGGCAGCAGGGCCTGGGCTCCATCCCAAATCAGCCCAGGGGGCTCAGCAGCAGGTCAGGCCCCCATCAGCCCACCTGAAAGCAACGGGGGGGGGCTCTTTCACTATGGAGGGAGCGAGGGGGCTGCACAGTCCCTCTGCTTCTACACAGGTTCCCTCCCTTGCTGCTGCGGGCTGGTCTGAAACAGGACCTGGGAGTGGGAATGGCTGGAAGCTACTATTTGTGATATTGTTATTATTTTGATTTATTTTAGAGGTGGGGCCTCACTGTGTTGTGAGCAATTATTTGTTTGTTTCTGAGTCGAATTCTCGCTTGGTTGCCCAGGCTGGAGTTCAGTGGTGCATCCTCAGCTCACTGCAGCCTCCACCTCCCAGTTTCAAGCGATTCTCATGCCTCAGCCTCCCGAGTAGCTTGGACTACAGATGTACACCACCATGCCCATCTAATTTTTTGTATTTTTAGTAGAGTCAGGTTTTCACCATGTTGGTCAGGCTGGTCGAACTCCTGACCTCAAGTGATGGATGCCTGCCTCAGCCTCCCAAGGCGCTGGGGTTATAGGCGTGAACCACTGCGCCTGGCTGTGAGCTATTATTTCGTATCCATCCCTCTGTACCTCATCCTAGCCTCACTGTCTTTTTTTGTTCCTCACACTTGCCAGCTGCTTCCTACCTCCAGACCTTTCCACACTCTGTTTCCTCTTCCCTCTCCATTTCGCTAAGCCTGTGCATCCCCGGCTCACCCGGCCCCCGGGGTACAGGCCTCTGGGAAGCCTCAGGCCAGTCCCTCACTGGCCTCCTGGTCTGAATTAACCAAGCCTGTTTGGGTTTATTCCGTGGAGGGGGCAAGCTGGGGGAGAGGAACGGACATTGCACCCCCTTTAAATGCTTCAACTCATTTAACCTTAATTGGCTTGTTTTCATAGACATTTGCTAAGGAAAAGGACCAAATTATAGCTTGAATTGGGTCCTACTAATGTTAATTAAAAGCTCTCGTTTATAATCACGACCAGGCCCCAAACGAGGAGCAAACTGCCCTCAAATGGCCTGTTTAAATGACTGAGACCCTCTTGATAATCAACTGTTTAGTCTGAACCAAAGCACACATTACCCTTCTATGTGTACTTAATTTTTAGACCATTTATTCAAGCGGTTTATTCCATTTGCAAGTTCCAGCTCGGGCCTTTTCCAACATGCTGTAATTAAAACTCTTGGGGGAAATAACTTTTTTGTTTGGGCCACAGTATATCAAATATATTACGTGTTTTCCTCTTTTTGCGTGAAAAGGGAAAAAATGACAACCTTATGGCTGACAGAGATCACAAAATTAGCAAGTATGTAATGAATATAAATAGTCACTTCCGGAATTTTATATCTCCAGGGTCTACTTGTCAATCTCTGAAATTAGGTAGATTACAGAGCATGTTATTAAAGTGTTTTAACAAAATTCCTGATAATATACTCAGTGATCCATTTAGTCTAACATCAGAAAAAAAATCTTCAAACCAATTGGCCTTCTTAGGAAATAATGTCCATGACCCCTTATTAAATCATTTTCATCCTCATTATTACACACTTTATTGAAACTCCAGATAAAACTCTGCTCTTTTTGGGAGGCCAGGAAAGGCGGTAGGAGGTGGGAGGGTTGGGAGAGAGAAGGGGAAATTCTTCTCCTTCAAGTCTTAAAACATGCAATTATGCATGCTAACCTGTGCTCAGCCCAAGATGAAAGTGCTCCAGTCCAGCAGACCAGCAGGCAGGAAGAAATGGGATGTGACTTAAAATTCCAAGTTGTTGTCAGGTCGCAATCAGGCAGTGTTGCTTGCCCGCTCCGCTGCAGTGTTCAGGCCTCTTGCAGAATTCTCGGAGCCAATGTCCATTTTTAAGAGGAAAAATAAAAAGCTCATGCTACTGCATTTAAACACTGTAGGCAAGTTTACCTCTGAGCCTCAGTTTGCCCATCTGCAAAATGTGTGCACACTGGACTGGATTCAGTTAAGTATCGAGAATGTTCACTGAATACCTACTCTGTGCCACACTTGGGGCTGGGGCCAAAATATGTTTCCTGCCTTTAGAGACCTCCCTGTCTTGTGGGAGACACAGACTGGAAAAGATGTGATCATAATAGGATATGAAAAGTGCTGCAATGAAAATACAACCAAGACAGAGAAAGTGTATTGCATATCTCTGCCTAAGGAAGGGAAGAAATTCAGGAGGGCTTCTTAGAGGAGGTGTCTTCCAGGCTAAGTTGGGAAAGCATAGCAGAAGCAGGTCTCTGATGCTCCTTCCAGCTGTGATGGTCAGTGGAAGCATTTGTAACAAGGATTTAGAGGCCTGCATTTTGGTCCTTGCTACTCAGTGAGGCAGGCGGTGACTTGACCGTTCTGAGCCCTGGTTCCTCATCCATCACAGGAAGCCACAACACCTGCCTTACAATGTGCATTTGAGTTGCGATTTAACGGGGAAGGGGGCTCGCTGTCTGTGAGAACGTGTGGAAGCCTGCATAGTGGCTGCATGTTGGGTTCTTTTTTTTTCTCTAAGTCCCCATTTCTCCCACGGTTAGGGGTCTCTGCTCCCACCTCCCACCCTCCATGTCCTCCCACTCCCCAGGCAGCAGCCCCTCTCTGCCCCCTTCCTCTGGGCCCTCTCGCCTCCTCTTAGCCGCTTCTTATTACAGTGGCTGTATTTGTTTTTCCATCAGAGGAATGCTAACCAGAAAAAAACCATTATTTCTAAGAAAATAAACTGTGGACTTGTGTGTCTTTGAATGCTACTGAAATGGATGACGGCCTTCCCCAAAGGCCTTGAGACAAAGAGTGCTCGGGGCCTTGTGTGAACGGGCAAGGTCAGGGGGTCTCAGAGGGTGCTCTGAGGCGGGCTTCCAGATGGGCCAGGGCTGCGGCCCCTGGCTAGAAAGAGTATAAAACCCCAGCCAGCTGCTTGGACGCTGGCCTGGGTTAACAGAAGCTGCTGGCGTCCATTACTCCCCACTCCCTCCAGCGTCTCCAGGGTACACCCCTCTCTCCAGGAGCCCCCATATCTTCTGTCTAGACTTCCTGCCTCTCATAGAGAGGGGAGTAGAGCTGTGAGTGTGTCCCTGGAGACTGAGTTCCAGCCCTGTGTGGCCTGGGGCAAGTCTGTGGGCCTCTCCGGCCTTTGCGGCCTGACATCAGAGTTCAGCTGGGCCAGGAGATCTCAGGGCCCTTGGACCCTCCCTGTGGGCAGCTTCTTCCTCAGGGTGCCCCTCATTTCTGAGGCACCCAGGGCTGACCTCAGTCCATCAGCGTGGGGGGTGGGCTTCAATGGGGTTTAGCCAACTGTCCCTTCCCACTGCCAGCCTTGTGGGCAGACCCAGACCTGGTCAGTCCGTGGGCAGGATAGCCTCTCCCCACGTGAGTTTGTGTGTGTCTGTGTCTGGGTCATTCCCCACTCCAGGCTGGCAGCCCCTTGTGGCCAGGGCCCAGGACAGCATTGGCATGGGATGGAAGAAGGCAGGGAAGTGACCTGATCCTTCACAAGAACCACGGGCCCTAGATTCCTGGGTCACAGAGATGCTGTCTTCGCTGGACAATTGTGTCACAGTCAGGAAGGTAGCATCTGGCACCAGACTGCCCGGGTTCAAATGTCGCCTTCACCACCTTCTAACTGGGTGCTCTTGGGAAAGACACTTAAGTCTTCTGAGCCTCAATTTCTTTTTCTATGAGCTGTGGAAAGTGAAGACCTTTCTGCCCAGTTACCGTCAAGGATTAAGCCAGTTACGGTCAAGATGGTGCCTGGTGTGGAGCTGCCACTGCTGTTATTTTTATGACTTTTGGAGAGGAAGTCCACCTGGGGATTTGGAGAGAAAGGGAAGGAAATTGAATTGCAGCAGGCCAGCTTAGGCTCTGCCCGCTGCCAGATCCCGAGACTAGAGAAAGAAGCCCAAGCTGAGAGCCCCGAGTTCGTTGCCGTCAGCCCCTGATTTGCTAAGATTTGTCTTTCAGCTCCCCTCCTTGGGCCTCACTTACGCCTTTATAACATCCAGGGTGCTCTAGGATCCAGCTCACCAATGCTAAGGGGCGGCCCAGGTTTTCAGGCAACTTCCTTTTTCTGATCATCCTTCTGAGGTCAGAGGCGGCTGGGCCTGTGGATGGGCCCCACAGAGCCTACAGTTTTTGGGTCCTGGGCATCTCCCTGGCCCTTCCCTAAGGGAATGGGGGAATGACTGCCTGTCATTGGCAGGAGGGTGTCATAGGGGCCTTGACTGAGAGCTGGCAGAACCACACTCAAGCCTGCCAGGTTCCCTGCGGTCTCTCCTGGCTTTCATCTCACATGCGCCAAGGACTCAGTTTTCCCTTGCTCAGACTGCCAGAGCCCAGGAGGGTTCAGGGCGCTTTGAAGGGAGAAAGGAAATAGTTAACTGGTCTTCATCTTATCGGTTTGGTGGGAAGTCACCCCTCGTTCTTGGGAGCAACACACCCCACCGTGACCCCAAGCTGGGCAGGTGGCACGTGAGGTCAGTTCAGAGCCAACCTCCTTGTGGTTTCCCTTCACCCAGGCAGACACCCCTGGAGATGCAGCCAGCCCAGTGGAGTACAGTGCCAACAGCATGAACTGTTTGACTTTTATTTTTAAACAGCTTTATTGAGATGCCATTCACATACCATACAATTCACTCATTCCATCCATTGTATTGCATCCAGTATACAATTCAACTTCCATCCATTACCACAATCAATGTTAGAATCCTTTTTTATTTTTTGAGATGGAGTCTCGCTCTGTCACCCAGGCTGGAGTGCAGTGGCGCGATCTCAGCTCACTGCAACCTCTGCCTCTGGTGTTCAAGCAGTTCTCCTGCCTCCGCCTCCCAAGTAGCTGGGAGTACAGACGTGCACCATCACGCCCAGCTAATTTTTTGTATTTTTAGTAAAGACGGGGTTTCGCCACGTTGGCCAGGATGGTCTCGAACTCCTGAGCTCAGGTGATCTGCCCACGTTGGCCTTCCAAAGTGCTGGGATTACAGGCGTGAGCCATGTTCTAACCTGGCCCTGAGTTAGAACCTTTTCATTACTCCAAAAGAAACCCCATGCTCCTTGACCATCTGCTTTAGCCCCTCTGGCACTAGGAAACTTCTCATCTGCTTTTTGTTTCAGTAGATTTGGTTTTTCTAGAAACCTGATGTAAATAGAATCATTGACTATGTGGTCTCTTATGACAGAGACATCACTAACTCCGAAGTCCAGCAGCCTGGCTCCCTTCCTGGCTCCCCTTACATTTGCTGTGTGATCTGAGGCAGGGCAGACAATGTCTGTGAGCCTTGGTTTGCCCTTGCTGTGAGACAGCTATGGTGGTACCCAGCTCTCAGGGCAGTCATGTGTGTGGGGCCTGCAGACTGCCTGACATGGCGTGAGGGTCGGTCAGCAAGGTCACAGTCATGATTATTCACCCGTGCAATGCCCAGCAGATTCCTTTGAATATGCTCAGGTTCTGCTCGGTTCTGAGGCTCAAGCTGCTCGGGACACGGTTCTTGTTCTCATGGATTTGCAGCATCAAAGGACACAGACACAAGCAAGCAAGAATAATGCTAGTGCCTGTTTGGGCCAGGGGAGGGACTCTCTGCTCGAAGATGAGCAAAAGCTTCAGGGAGGAGGTGATGCTGAGGCTTAGGATGCAGAGGTGAGTAGATGCTTGTGGAGGGGAAAGAGCTCCAGGTAGAGGGAACAGCATGAGACAGAGTGTGGAGGCCTGAAGCCACATAAGGGACTGGGAGAGGTCACGGAGCAGCTCAAACCCCACGGTTATCTTGAATAAGAGAGTGGGAAGAGGGAGGGAACCTTCCCACCCTCTGGCTGAGCCATGGTCATTGTGTGCAGTTAGGAATGAAAAAGTATATCGATTTGTGTTAGTTTTACGTGCCCTTTGACCTTTCCCGTAATTAACTGCCGGGCCCACTTCTGGCATTGTCTCTGCAGAAGGGAAACCTGATCGATGGATGCCAGGGGTCCTCAGAGAGCAGGTCTCATTACTCAGTCATTACAAACCCAGAGCTTAACCCCGAGCCACCGGAGACAGGGGCTTAATCCTTCCTGCTAGGCAGCCCAAGAAACTACCTTCCCTGGAGCATAATTAGCCAACAAACCGGATTAAGATTTATTCATCAATAAGGAGTCAACTTCCTAAGCCATACCTCTCTCCCCGAATGGTTGCCTGATCTAAGGAGAGCAGGGTTTTCCCTAAAGCCCCCAGACAAAGGAGAGGACGTGCTAGTGCCTAGCCAGGAAAGGGGTCTTTGTTAGAGTGCTTTGCCTCCACTGTTCTTGAGGAATGTCTAGAAAAATACCAATTTCAGGGGGAAATGAGAAGACATTTTCAGTAATGGTCTCTGAGAGTAGAGTGGGATGCTTTAAAAATCCTTATTTTGAGAAGGTTTCTAGTCCTGATTTTGAGGAAAATGCCCTAAAATCATATTAAAATAAGATGGGAAGGTGCTCTGATTCACTGCAATCAAATCTTTTAAATCTAGACACCACAGAATAAATGTGTATTTTATGGGGCAGCAAGAATCAATTTTGAATTGTATGGGGAAAAAAAAAAACTTTATCCTATGGGGGTTCCAAACCAGCACTGTTGGCACGGAAACACAGCTATGGGGTTGTGTGTGTGCACCACCTTTTAATACACGAAAAGTGAAACCGGGTGACCTTTCAAAAATTCCATAATGAGCAGTTTTCTGTGCTGCTTTTCTCCGCTTTATTAGCTGCTGGGAGCTGTCTTCTATTGGGAATTGAGTTTTCATTTAAAAAACAAAACTCTAGCAGGGAAGGCACAGGGATGCCTTGAGTGACTTGCTGGACTTCTCATCTCCAGAGCTCAGGGTTCGGAAAGCTGGTCAGATCCTTTCTCCTGCCCCATCCCCATTCATGTGAACTATCCCCGTCACCACCCCTCCACTGCCACCACCCCTCCACTGCCACCACCCCTCCACTGCCACCACCCCTCCTCACCCTCAAGGGTAGGTACGGACCTTGGAAATAAAAATAATAATACGCATGACAACTCTTGCCCACTTTTCTTGTTAATGACTTTTTGAAGCGTGCAGCACTTTTTTTTTTTTGAGACGGAGTTTCGCTCTTGTTGCCCAAGCTGGAGTGCAATGGTGCGATCTCTGCTCACTTCAACTGCCGCCTCCTGGGTTCCAGTGATTCTCCTGCCTCAGTCTCCCGAGTAGCTGGGATTACAGGCATGCACCACCACGTCTGGCTAGGAGCATGAAGCACTTTTTAAAAGTATTCATTTCACACACCCCAAGGATGTGGCTCCAAATGCAGGAATAGAGCCTGTACTTGAACACAACCACTGGCTGGGAGCCTGAAGACGAGGTCCTTAGTGATGCTGAGCCTCAGCCTCTTCTGTGTGGTAGCAGCTCTTACCCTGGTTCACATGCAGCTGCATCACTCTGATCTCCGTCTTCATCATCACACGGCTGCCTTCTTTCTGTGTGTCTGTCTGTGTTCACATGGTATTTTCCTCTCCGTATGCCTGTGTCCAGTTTCCCTCTTCTTAGGACACCAGCATTGTATTAAGGCTCACCCTAATCTAGTATGACCTCATCTGAACTTGATTATGTCTGCAAAGACTCTACTTCCAAGTCAGATCACATTCTCTGGTCCTGGGAGTTAGGACCTCAATATATCTTTCTGTGGGGACACAATTCATTCCACACCAGTCCTTTGAGAATAAGCATCCACAGAGCTGTGCTCTGTCCCCTCCATTCCTCTACCACTTCCCCCTCCACCTGCCTCTTCCTCATTCTCTAGCTTTCAGTCCTTAAAAAGTGATCTGAGCCTGATGAGTGTCTCAGAGGTCTGTGGTGCCTCTTCCAGGGGAAGTGACTCCTGGGAATGTTTTTATAATAATAAATCCACTTGCTTTGGCAGATTTTTTTAGCTGATTTGTGTGTTTATCTCTTATGTATTAAAGGAGGAGGCTTTACATGATTTTAGAACAAATTTGGAAAATCAGGGAAGGTTTGGCTTATGAGCAGATGTCCTCCATCCAGGGCAGTGGGAGGTAAAGCTGGCTCCCACGGAAGCCTGGAGAGCACAGCAGGCCTGGGGATTGGCAAGGAACTGGTCATCTGAGAGATGCTCAGTCTGGGAAAACTCACTGGGGATGGATTAAGGAAAGAGATGCAACCAGCGAACATCTCTGCACTCTCCAGCCCCATGGCAATTATTGTGGCCTTACCCTATGGGGGGTCAAAGGAAGGAAATGGCTAGAGTGGTTTTATTGACTATTCAATATCTTTATAATGCCTTATGGGTGATCAGATAGTTTATCATTTTAATAGTGAAAAGTATAATAATTGCTGTTAATAATTATACCCCAACAACAGGCAAAAACTGGAGCTATGCCAGAGAATTAAAGTATATGATATTCTAAGCATGGGAAGACATTCCCTATCTAGGAGGTCTGAGGCTTCTCAGACCTGACTACCATTGAAACAACTAGTTTGATTACATTTTATAGATGTGGCAACTCTATTACCTATTGTGTTTCTTTCTTTGTCTTGGCTTTCAGGAAGCTCACAGCCCACCTTCTATCATTGTGCTACAATTATCAAATGTGTGTTTGTATATTTCCACCAGATTTATCTTATTCTGCAACCCTCATTTATTTTCCTTCATTCTAATATCTTATTCTGTTTGAAAAAATTACTGTATTTTGTAAGCTGTTTGGATGGATAATATTGGAAAGAGTCAGTGAGTTAATAGAAGTTTGGATTGATGGATGGGCGTGTAGGTGTTTGAATGTGTGTGTGTGTGCATGTGTGTGTGTGTATGTGTGTGTATGTGTGTGTGTACGTGTGTGTCTGTGTGTATGTGTGTGTATGTGTATGTGTGTGTACGTGTGTGTCTGTGTGTATGTGTGTGTATGTGTGTATGTGTGTATGTGTGTGTGAATGTGTGTGTGAGTGTGTGTATGTGTGTGTGAATGTGTGTGTATATGTGTGTGTGCATAAGTGTACACACATGTGTTTGGATAGAAGGGTGGGTATTTGAATCAGTGAATATACAGATGAGTAGCTAAGCACTTGGATGGATGTTTGGATGGGTCACTGCTTAAATGAATGGAAGGATGGGCATCTGGCTGAATATTCAGACAGATATGCATGCATGTTGGATGTATGGGTGAATGTTTGGCTGGATAAATGGATGGGTGACTAAGTAATTGGAGAAATGGAAGGGTGGTTAGCACACTGGATATTGAGATGGATAAATTTGAGCAGAAATAGACCAATGGAAGAATGATTGGGTAGATATTTGAATGGATAGGTTGAGGGTGAACAGATGGTTGGATAGTGGAAGGGTAGATGAGTGTTTGGATGAATGGATGCATGGCTGGCTGGTTGGTTATTTGGGTAGATAGATAGGCATGCACACATGTGTGTATGTGTGTGTATACAGACAGATGCAGAACAAGTAGAAAAATAGATAGGTAAATGGATATTTGGATGATTGGATAGTACTCTCAGTACACAGCATAAATGTGCTGAGGGTGAAATATTGTATCATGTATAAAGCATTTTGTCAATGACTGGCATGTCGTAGGCATTCTAACTTAGTAAAAAGGATGTGGGCTTCCTAGACTGAAAGACATTTGTTCTGATCCTTGCCCTACCACTTACTATGTGACCCTGAGCAATTATCTAACGTCTCTGCACTTTAGTTTGTTCAACCATAAAGTGGAGTTCAAATAACTACTCCAGAGGGTTGTTGTAAGAATTAAAGGAGCTGGTGTATATTTCAGGAGTAGATACTTCCTTCTGAGGTACAAGATGAGAGAAAGTTCTTTTACCCAAGCATGGAATAAAAGTCCTTTTCCTCAGTCTGATTGATCCAACCTAAGTCACCTACCAAGCCTGGGACCAACAGCAATTGCTAGTGGCACATGATGTTTGGATAAAATTGATAAGACTTCACCCCCAGAGTTAGGACCAGGCCAGCTTCCCCCTGATCACCTGCTTGCAGGAGGAAGGGAGGGAGGGAATAGTTTGGGGGCTGCTGGGTTAAATCAGATGTGAGGTGATACTCATGCTGACAGATAGTGAAAATAAGTGACCAGTGGGCAGACTGTAACTGTATTAAAGGTGCAGAAAAACCACACTTTGCTAGCTGCTTTGATGTTAAGGGAGCAGTGGAAGGAAAACAGTATTCACTGGAATGAGGAACCCCCAGGTAAGTGCAGGTTGAATAGTTGAAGTTAGGCTTTGTTGCCTTGGAGTATCTTTGGACTACCCAGGGGAAGAGATGGTTGCATTAGTCCATCTGGGGCTCTGGAGAAAGATCAGGGCTGCAAACAGAGACTGGGAAGTAATCAATCTCTTAGTTTTTAAAAATTGGTGTGCCTTTTCAGTAAACATAAAATATCACATTCTCTCTTAATTTTAATTTATAAGTATATTAAATATCTATCTTTTAATTTATAAGTGTATTAAATATCAGAATTACAAACAGTTCAGAGCCAGGCACAGTGGCATATGCCTATAGCCCCAGTTACTAGGGAGGCTGAGGCAGGAGGATCCCTTGAGCCCAAGAGTTTGAGTCCACTCTCGCCAACACAGTGAGGTCTTGTCTCTAAATAATTCAAATGAGCTTCAGAATTGAGAACTGATGCAGGTGCCCCTGTAGGCAGATTAGGCGAAGACTCCTATCTCTTGATCCTTTGGAGACCCAGCCCAGGCTTCTTTGTCCCTCATTGTGACTGGGTGGACACCACGAGTGGCTGCACAGCCCAGACCCCGTACTTGGTGTGTTCTCTTCTGCTGTTTTCACCACAGTTGTCCTCACCACAGTTGTCCTCTTTACTCTGCAGCATATCTGGCAGGCAGGTGCTTAGTCACCTCCAAAGTCAAGGAGCTCACCACCTCCTGCAACAGCTTGTGCCTTGCAGACCGACAGTCCTACCCACATATATTCATAGGCCCCATGGCTTCCCCACATTGTGAGTAGCTCTGCTCTCCCAACCAGTATGGAGAAAGCAAGGAGTTCCGTGTCCCTGTGGCAGCTCCGGAGGTTGAGGGGAGGCCAGGCCTGCCTTCTCCAGGCTCTCTTCTTCTACTGGCTGGCCCCAGCCCCATTTTCACAGCTGGAACTCAGCCTCAAAAATCCCTTTTCCGCGCCATGCAAGAGGAACTGTGGCGTCCTCCTCGGTTGCCTTTTTAATGTACTTCCGGTTCCGCTTAGTGCTGCACTTCTGGTTCTGTTTTCCCTGTGGGGAACACTTCCGGTGTCCTCTCTCCCCGGCGTGTTTCAGAGCCTCTGGAGGTCAAGATGGTTGTTGGTTGAGATGAGTGAGGCCAGGGGTTCTAGGGGTTGCTGAAGACCCTGCAGAAGAGCCGGCACCCACAGGCTGGCAGATTTTTGCTGTGCCTGGTGCCCTCCCAAGTAGGCCAGGTGTGACGGGGGTTAGGCCCCTTGGGCTCTGAAGCCCAAGGGTTCGAATCCCATTTGTACCACTTCCTAGGTGTGTGACCTTCCGCAAGGTTTTAACTTCATTTTGCCTCAGTTTCTTCCATGCTCTTGCAAAATTGGAATAGTGAGAATGATGCCTGAGTTAGTGTGTGGATTGAAGAGGTATGACATGGCCTTACAAGCAGCACTTGGGCATGGAAGCAGCTCAGACGAGGTTAACTAGGCATGTTCCTGGCATTCTCCAGGGTCTCAAATCTCTAGAACTCCAGAACTGATAGCCCTTTGACCCCTGATGGGAAATATTGAAAAAGCCTTAAAACAGCAAAAAGGGTGACCTTTACCAAGGCTATTGGCCATTGTTTATGAGACAGAAGCCTTTGTTATAGCGAGGAAGCTGGAGCAGTTGAAATGCAGGCATCAGACGCTGATGTGGAAAGAAACTGTTTGGAGGAGCAAGTGGACTTTTGTTTCATTCCAGAAGTTACACTTTTTGGTGATGTTCAGTTAATTTTACTCAATACCCCCTGCTTCAAGATAGCTAGTTTTCAGAAATCGTGCACAGGATTTCCGCATGTTCGTAGTGTGGAGAGGCTTTCAGTGGAGGCAGAACTAGGTGTGAATCTTGCCTGTTCACTGTGGTAGGAACTGGAAGGTACCCCACATGTGATTGATTAGCTTTTTTTTTTTCAGACAGAGTCTAGCTCTGTTGACAGGCTGGAATGCAGTGGCGCGATCTCAGCTCACTACAACTTTCACCTCCCAGGTTCAAGCGATTCTGCCTCAGCCTCCAGAGTAACTGGGACTACAGGCATGCACCACCATAACCAGTTAATTTTTGTATTTTTAGTATAGATGGGGTTTCACCATGTTGGCCAAGATGGTCTCAATCTCTTGACTTCATGATCCACCCACCTTGGCCTCCCAAAGTTCTGGGATTACAGGCATGAGCCACCGCATCTGGCCACGATTAGCATTTTTATAATCCTTGAGTCCCCAGCTCCCAGGGAGGACTTATGTGAATACTTGTTGAATCATCCCCTAATCACTCATATCCGGGTGGTTTCCATTGGGGAAACTGTGAGGGGACCACCAGGCTCTTGTTCTGACACCTCTCTTGCCCTTCCTTTTGCAGACATTGATGAGTGTGAGAATGACTACTACAACGGGGGCTGTGTCCACGAGTGCATCAACATCCCGGGGAACTACAGGTGCACATGCTTTGATGGCTTCATGCTGGCACACGACGGACACAACTGCCTGGGTGAGTGACACAGCCACATTCTGCCCTCTGGGCACACCCTGCCTGTTGCTCTGCTCCAGCTTGCGGAGTCGGGGCCTGTGGGAAGGTTCCCCTTCCTTTGGCTTTATGTATTAGTTTGCCAGGGTTGTCACAACAAAACATCACAGACTGGGTGGCTTAGACAACAGAGGTATACTTTCTCACAGTCCTGGAGGCTGGAAGTCCAAGATCGAGGTGTGGGCAGGGCTAGTTTTTCTGAGGCCCCGTCCTGTGCCAGGCTGGCAGGTGGCTACCTTCTTTCTCCCCCTGTCTTCACACAGTCTTCCCACTGTGCATGCACTCATCTGGTGTCTCTCTGTGTCCTAATCTCTTCTTCTTCTTTTTTTTGAGACGGAGTCTTGCTCTGCCACCCAAGCATTCAGTGGTACGATCTCAGCTCACTGCAACCTCCACCTCCCAGGTTCAAGCGATCCTCCTGCCTCACCCTCCCAAGTATCTGGGATTACAGGCGCCCACCAGCCACCCAGCTAATTTTTGTATTTTTAGTAGAGATGGGGTTTTGCCATGTTGGCCAGGCTGGTCTCGAACTCCTGACCTCAGGTGATCCACCCACCTCAGCCTCCCAAAGTACTGGGATTACAGGCATGAGCCACCTCGCCTGGCCAGCCATTGCACCCGACCCTAATCTTCTCCTCTTATAAGGGCACAGTCATAGTGGCGTAAGAGCCCACCCTAAAACTCCATTTTAACTTAATTATCTCTCTAAAGGCCCTTTCTCCAAATACAGTCACAATTTTGAGGTCCTGGGGGTTGAATTCTTTCAACAAAGAAATTTGGAAGGGATTCAAAATTTGGCCCGTAATCTTATATACCTCCATCTTCCCATGGTCCAAATACATTGTTAAGCCAATTACATAAAATTTATAAGAGGCTGGGCACGGTGGCTCATGCCTGTAATCCCAGCACTTTGGGAGGCCAAGGCAGGTGGGTCTCCTGAGGTCAGGGGTTCAAGACCAGCCTGACCAACATGGTGAAACCCCATCTCTACTAAAAATACAAAAATTAGTCAGGCGTAATGATGCATGCCTGTAATCCCAGCTACTTGGGAGGCTGAGACAGGGGAATCACTTGAACCCGGAAGACAGAGGTTGCAGTGAGCCAAAATCATGCCATTGTACTCCAGCCTGGGTGACAAGAATGAAACTCCATCTCAAAAAAAAAATTATAAAACAGTGCATATTTGCTGAATCAAATTGGAAAAACACAGAAGAGTAGGGAGAAAGCTGGGCAGTCGTCTTAGTTTTGCTGGTGGGTTTCCTGTCTGTCTTCTATATGCATCCAAGTGTGTTTTTACCATAGTGGTGATCAGAGTCCACAGGCCTTTGTCCCTTGCTTTTCCCTTTAATCTCATGCGTACCTCAGCCATTTTGGTTTTGAGACAGAGTCACCCAGGCTGGAGTGCAGTATGGCTCACTGCAGCCTTAACCTCTGGACCTCAGGTGATCTCCACACCTCAGCCTCCAGAATATCTGGGATCACAGGCACATGCCACTCCACTCGCTAACCTTTGGGTTTTTGTTTTGTTTGTTTTTTGTAGAGACAGGGTCTGGCTGTATTGCCCAGGCCAGTCTGGAACTCCTGGGCTCAGGTGATCCGCCCACCTCCGCCTCCCAAAGTGCTGGGATTACAGACGTGAGCCACTGTTACTTCAGGCATTTTTATGTAACCCCTGTGACCACTATTTTTCTGGTTGCCCCATAGCCTGATAAATTACTGACAACCTGTGTCCCTTTCCTGGGGCTGCCACAACAAAGCAATAAACTAGGGCTTAAACAGCAGAAATGTGTTCTCTTGGTTGGGAGTGCAAACGCAAGGTGTAGGCAGGGTAGTTCCTTCCGAGATCTGCAAGGGATCATCTGTTCAGGCCTTTCTCATAGCTTCCGGTAACGTCAGCTATTCCCTGGCTTGTAGATGTCATTCTCCCTCTGTCTTCCCATTGTCTTAGCTCTATGTATGTCTGGGTCTGTATCCAAATTTTCCTTTTTTTAAGGGCACCAGTCATGTTGCATTAGGGCCCACCCCAACCATCTCGTCTTACCCTGGACATCTGCCAAAGCCTGTTCCAACAAAAGTCACATTCACGAGTACGGGGAGTTAGGAATTCAATGTCTTTTGAGGGGACATAATTCAGCCTGTAAGAGAGGGAATTCAAAGTCTGTCACAGGAAAACAGTGTCTTGTCATGGAAAGCGTGTGGCTCTCGAAGCAGATGTGTCCATCCCTCAGACCCTCTTCTGCCACTGCCTGCTGGGTGTCCAGGGGATGTGGGCATGGATGTGGCAGGAGCATGGCCCTGGATGTGTTATTGACTTGTCTGGGTCTCAGGCCCTTGTTGGTAGATAGAGGGAGGCTGTCGTGAGCAGTAACTGAGATGTGTCCAGATGGCCGAGAACAGGCTCAGCACAGGGGACTTTCAACCACTGAGAGCTGTTACTAGCCGCATGGTGTCTGGGCCGCCATCTTCTCCAGCCTACGGCAGGGATAACTGTACCACCCGCTTCACGAGAGCGCGTGTGAGGATGAGGTGACACTGAGGTGAGGTGGCAGTGTGAAGTGACTAGCCCCTCACGGGTGCTCAGTAGTCAACACAAGCATCACTACTCCAGCTGACCCGGCCACCTCTCTGTGGTTAGACGTCTAGATGTTTGCTTTTTTGTTTTTACCATCAGAATCCAGAGGTGGTTCTGGACACAAAACTTTTTGTCCCCTGTTTTCCCAATTGTTTCCTTAGGAATGCTTCACAAAAGTGGAACCGCCGGGTCCAAGGATCACTTGGTTTTTGATGGTTTTCTAAAAGGGCTCAGCAAACCTTCCGTTGTGCCAGCTGGTTTGTGGGTGTGCAGTAGAGGACACTGGGTGTCCTGAGGAACATTCCCTCTTAGTGGAGTGTTAGCCTTAGACTTGCCTGCCTGTTTCTGTCCAGTGCACGTTTGATGTCAGATGAGCGTGTTGTGGGAAACATTCGTAAACATGTAATTACACCCCGAAGAAATGCCAAAATGGAGGTCTGAACAGCAGGTTGAAACCCAGAGGGGCCTGGGAAGAGCTTCGCAGAGATGCAGTGAGTGTGAGGGTGGAAGCGGGGCTCACTCCCTGGGGGTCTTCAAAGAGGAGTAGCGTTGAGTGGGACCTCCAAGGTTGGGGAGAAGTTTGCTAGGCTAAGGGCAGAGCCTGTGTAGAGCTGCAGGCAGCCCCTGAGGCTCAGCTCCAGGTGCAAGGGTGCGCACAAGGATCAGGGGGTGTGGGGCTGTGGAGGTAGGTGGGGCTTTGACTAGACTGTGAAGAACTAGGACCGCACGGCGTTTATCGTGCCAGACACCAGGTTAACTATCTTCCAAGCGTTAGCTCACTTAATCCTCCCAAAATGTAAGTGCTTGGCTTTCGTCGTCCTTTGCTCCATTTTCAAATGATAGAGTATGTTTTGGGCACTGATTAGCCAGTGAAGACAGAGCTGACAGTCGCTGCGGGACAGCCAGTTAAAAGCAGGCAACATCACCCAGCCGTCAAGAGGAGAGCCCTTGGGAACTGCCCATCTGGGGCTCACATTCTAACTCTCCTTATCAGCTGTGTGACCTTTGGCCAGTCACTTTAACCTCTCTGTGCCTCAGTTTCCTCACTTGAAAACTGGAAGGCATAGTTCCTATCTGGTCGGGCTGTCATGAGGATTAACAAGATCATGGATGTGGAACATGAAGTGGAGTATCTGGCCTCAAACACTCAGCACGTAACCAGCGTTCATCTGCTCATGGGCTCCCGGATGAAATGCATTGATGTGGACTGGTTTGATGCCTCCAAGACCTTGTGGGGACCACTACCTGCCATGGGCACCCCCAGGGCTGTGTCTGACACATGGGACTCTCCTTCCAGTCACTGTACTCTTACCTGTGCACAAACACCTGTTTGTAAATACCCTTGTTCTTGGCTACAGCCGATACTCCCAGTGCCCCCAGAGCCTGATGCCAGCAGCCTGCAGACTGACAGTGAGTCTGTGCAGGCCTTTGTCTCCACAACATCGTTTTCACAATGGACTGTTTTTACACTGATTAATTTAAAAGGACCCGGTAAGGCTCCCCTGCCTCACCACCTCTAGCACAGATTGCAACCTCACACAGCTCTAACTTGCACATCCAGCAGCCTAGAAAAGGCTCTCTCTGTTGCTCCTCTGCTTTCAGCTAAGGGCAAGACCCTTCCCAACAGAGTTCTTTTTGTTCAGCCTTTCTCTTTCTCAAGATGAAACTCCAGCTCTAGAGAAGTCAGACCTTGGTTCCAGCAGGCTCCAACCCATCCTGACCATGTGACCTCAGGCTAGTGAATCGACTTCTTGGAGTCTCAGCACCCTCACGTGTGAAACACTGTATGAGGGTGAAAAGTAGAGTACCTCGTTCTCTAGGACCATGGGGCTTGATCTGTGTTGGCAGAAATTAGTCATGTGTAAGAGTCAGCTGAGCTTGGAGTTTGAAGATTTAGTTCAAATTCTGGTGTCACTGCTCATGAGTTTTATAGTTCGGGACCTGTTCCTCTAGCCTGTCAAGCTTCAGTTCCCCCAACTATGAAATGGATCAGGGCCAGGCACAGTGGCTCACGCCTGTAATCCCAGCACTTTGGGAGCCCGAGGCAGGTGGATCACGAGGTCAAGAGACCGAGACCATCCTGGTCAACATGGTGAAACCCCGTCTCTACTAAAAATACAAAAAATTAGCTGGGCACGGTGGTGCGTGCCTGTAATCCCAGCTACTCAGGAAGCTGAGGCAGGAGAATTGCCTGAACCCAGGAGGCGGAGGTTGCGGTGAGCCGAGATTGCACCATTGCACTCCAGCCTGGGTAACGAGCGAAACTCCGTCTCAAAAAAAAAAAAAGAAATGGATCAGTAGTACCTGTCTCAGAGGGTCCATGTCATGATTAAATTGGATTGCGCAGAGCTTTCCTTTTGAAAGGAGATTGCGCATTTACAGATGTAAATTCTGGTGCAGGTGCTGGATTTTGTGGTCATTTTGCAGCGGAGGCTTTAAGCTGGCAGCCCACAGTCCTCATCTATCCCACAAACATGTTTGGTGTGTGCCCATGGTGGCATCATTGGTTCTTATTAAACTATTTGTCAACACTTAAAAATTAGGGGATATCACATAAAAATCAGTATCTGTAGCGTCACTCCTCAGCCACAGTCACCCAGGTCCTGACGTTTGCAGGACTTGGGACAGGAATCCAGATGAAGGCCCCTATCCCACACCTCTAAATATTTTACAGGTATTATGAAACCCCCAAACAAGAATGACAAGTATTCCTATCTAATAACCTGGAGGCTAGACTGGAATTTAGAAGGCTGCTTAAATTTTGCACGAGAGACTGGTAGCATGGGCAATGCCTGCTCCCCTCCCTGCCTTTCCCACCGTTGGCTCCATCCCACACCGTGATGAGCCTCAGCACACCCTAAGGCAAATGTGCGAGCTTTGGCCGTTTACCCTGAAAGCAGCTGTCTTTTACCTAAGTCTTCCTCAGACCAGAGTGTCATCTGATCGGCTTAGGACCATTTGGGGGGAGTTCTAGGGTCCTAAATGCCCAGGATGTAATGTAGAGTGGCAGGTATATCTTCCAGGTGCCCTGACCCCACTGCAAACTCCTTACTCCATGGTGGAGGGCTGCTACAGCCACAGGAGAGGCAGAACAGGGACCTCCAAAGTGCAGGGCCCAAGGCAACAGCACTCTTGCTCACATCTCAGTGTGGTGCTGGCAGCAGCTAGAGTGAAATACACCACAGCTGCCTGCTTCAGAGCGGGTGTGTACTCTCTCGTTTGCCGCAGTCTCCACCACTCCCTATTACTTGCCACTGGCTTTGGTCATTTAACTACCTACTTGAAATTGTGCAGCCTGGAAATGTTTGGAATTGTTTGTGCTCCCTGACAAAGCTTCCTGCACAAGGCCTTGTTCCCAGTGGATGCTTGGTGGTGGCTCTGAGTGGCCCACTGAGTTGTTGGGAGGCTCTCCGTCTTCACTGCCTTGTACAGTCTCGACGGCCTCCAGGCCGTCATGGAACCTCACCCCATAGCGCATTGCCCATCAGGAGTGGTTAGGCCCATTCACGCCTCCTGCTGTTTTGTCTCAAGTCCAAGTCAAGAGTCTTGTCCAGTTGTAACATTCCTCTTTGAACCACCACTGAATTCCTTAGGGATGGGGGCTGGATAAAACCCTGATCACCTTAGAAATACACAGACCAGTCTGAAAAGCGTCTGAGCTAATTAGGAGGAATGAAGCTAATGGCTTACAAGTTATTTTCTTGCCTGAGTTTGCACAGTTGAACCTTTTCTTTTCCTTCGAGTATGCGAGGTTGTTTTCCTGTGGAGATGGCCTGCCTCTGACTGTATCCTGGAGGGTGGCCAAGTCTGTCCTCTGGGGAGCAAAGCTCTCACTCTCTTTGACATCTTTATTGAGGAATTTCTCAAATATAACAGAAAATGACACCAGAGGGAATTGAAACCATGATGAGATCTTGCTCAACCCCAATGGCTGCTTTTAGCTGTGTAATTACTTGAAATAGCAGTAGTTCTGTTTGAAAAATATTATTCCAAACTCCACACAACTGGACAGCAGAGCAATATTTAGGCTAATAGAATAAGATTTTTTTTCATCTTAAATTAAAACCAGCAGTGGATAATTTCTTCCCGTCTCCACAAAGGCTCCTCTTTCTCTAAAGCCATTAGTTCACTCAGCCAGATGTTTTCTTCGGCCCTGATCTTTACCTTGACTTACTGAAAATATGTTTCTCAAGTTGCTCACAGTTTGAATTTTGGACCTGCCTCTCAGCACTTCTTTCCCTGATGAAGAGAAGCCATCTGCATCCTGGTTCAGAAGCACTGATATCTTAGCCAGCTCTCTCCTTGCCATTAACGTTATTGAGCACCTACCCTGTGCCCAGCCTTGTGCGGGGTACACTGTCTGACTTAAGTGAGATTTGGGAGCTTTGGCTGAGTCTCCGGTGTGCCTGGATGTGCCCATGATGTTGTGCTCAATTCTCTCGTTAGTGCTCACAGCATCCGAAACCATTAGTGTCTTCTTTTTACAAACAAGGAAACTGAGGCTCAGTGAGGGAAAGCGACCTACCCAAGCTCACACAGCCAGTAAGTGGTAGAGCTGAGATCAGAGCCCAGGTCTGAGATTTTACAAGTTCAAGCCTGTAAGCCTACCCTGCTGCCCACCCCTGCCCCACAGTGCCCAGAACTGCACCAGCTCCAGTAGAGTGTTAGAAGTGCACCCCTGTATCTATGTGTGAGTTTGGGAGTCACTGGGAGCATCCAGAAATCCCAGCATGTGCCAGGCCAGGCACAGGCAGGAGTGTGCTAAGGGGCAAGCGAGCACCGCTTGCTCTAGAGAGCTCACGCCAAGGGCGCCTTCTCCCCATAGCTTGTTCAGCCTCCCTGGGCCAAGGGCAGAGCTTGCAGCCTTGATTAGGCACCTCACATCACCTTGAGCCGCTCTCGGGACCTTGTCTTTCCCCATCTGACTGTGCAGAGCCCTCCGCTCCAGCAGCCTCCTCTCAGTGCCTCTCATGGCTCCCACTGCTTCCACAGCGGCACCCAGAGGCCCCTCTGGCC